>NC_134583.1:71473258-71785044 GCF_037038515.1 Microtus pennsylvanicus | reverse complement strand
GTGACTCTGAGCTGAGCTCTAAGTACTTCAGTCACATAACTTAACCGCTTAGCTTAGAAAGTACAGCATTTCACAGTGGTTTATTCCGTAAAACCACATTCTTTGATGGCTTGGGAGAAAATCTGAAGTATTGAAAGAAGCCTATACTTTGGAGAAGGGTGTTTAATGTAATTGACAAATTTGATTTCAAGTGATATGAATAAGTCAAAATGTATTTCTGATCTTTTAATGAGGTGAATGTTTAAAGCATCAAAAGTAAGCGCCGAACCTCCCTGTGAGTGAATAGGACATTGAGAGAACTGTGAGGACTCGCGCTCCCACTCATCATGTGCGCCTGAGCTTTGTGCAGCCTCCTCACTCCAGTGGGTTCAGTGCCATTTTCTAAAAGCATGATTTTGTCCATCTTTGTTCCAGGACCTGCTGCCGCACTAAGTCTTTTTGTCAGTATTGTTGTTAGGTGTTTGTTCATGAATCTGTGTGAACTCATGGACTGTTCTGAAAGGGAAAGTCCATTATCTCAACCTTCGGACCTCAGAGATCACCCTCACTCCCAGTGTTTGCCTTGACTTCAACCTTAAATTAGAAAATAGGAGCATTTGGACACTTGGGATTGTAGTTGTTATTAACACACTTTTCACACAGATATTCTTGGGGGTCCTCAAATGTTCTGTCACTACATGAAAATATGCTCTTTATTTTGTACTAGTTTTTAAATTCACATTGGTCATATTTTTATACCAAATTGAGAACTCTAGGATAATAAAGCAAAATGGTAAAGATTCTGCAAATGGAGTGATGAGAGATTAGATTTGTCAAAGAGTAAAATATAACATAAAACTTTAATATTGAATACTATGTGGCACTAGCACATGACAAGCTAAGAACTCAGTCTATATAGGAATTTAACAGGGGATACTTTTACTCAGTAGGGGAAGTAAAGCGTGTTCAAAAAAGTTAGGTTGAAGCCATTAAGTAAATACAAGAGAAATTAGGTTGGATTGTTCCTTATATTGAAATAATTTCTTACACTGGATTGTAAATTTTTTTTTAAAATGACTGCACTAGATTTTAACCTGATATCAAATTTGAATTTTAATATTCAGAGATAAGACATTTAGAATTTTGAATAAGTTCAAAGAATATAAAAGTTATGTTTTTTTCTGAAAAAATTCACTAATGCTTTTTACAGTTTGTATTATTCTTTCTTAACTATGTGTTCATATTCAGTAAATATTGTATAGTGTTGTACACTTGAAGTATGTAACTGATCTACACGTTTTTGTAAACTAGAACTTGTGAAGTTATAGTATCACAGGTTTTGTTAGAATTTTATTGTACATTTACTAGATTGTTATTAGATGTATATTAGTAGGATGCTACTTTTTAAAACATTCGCATGGACTGAATATTATCAGCCTTGAGTTAGACAGTGGTGGCGCACGCCTTTAATCCCAGTACTCGGGAGGCAGAGGCTGGCGAATCTCTGTGAGTTTGAGGCCACTACAGAGCTCGTTTCAGGACAGGCTCCAAAGCTACAGAGAAACCCTGTCTTGAAAAACAAAACAAAGGAGCTTAATCTTGAGTCTATAAACTAAAAAAGTTAGTGATTGGGGACAGTAAAATTCTACTTTTGGAAACAAGTTTGCTTTATATGGCTTTGTATAGTTCTCTGATATATGCAAAGCAGCTTCTCTCTGTTCCTCACTAGCTCTTCAAAGACAACTGGATTTTTTCCAAAAGGGTAAACTCTCAAATTCGGAATCGGTATAACCTGCTAAATGTTGATGTGTCACTTTTAGAGAGCCTTGCATTATATATGTGTTCTCTAAATATGGCAAGGCTTTTTTGGTTGTCATTAAGCCTGTCACCAAACCTTTCCTTGACCCTTGGAGCCTCAGAACCCAGGAGTTAGCGTTTGTAATGCCTATGCCTTTTGTCTTCACTTCTCTTTAGGGTCAGTATAGACCTTCTGATTTGCTGTGTCCTGAGACGTATGTCTGGGTACCCATTGAGCAGTGCCTGCCTTCTCTTGACAACTCCAAATACTGCCGTTTCAACCAGGACCCACAAGCAGGTATGTCTATTGCAGAACCCAGCTTGGCATCTTTATCCTTTTTGTGGCTCTTCATAGTTTTTCATACTTGTACACTGTGTCAAAAACCACACGTGTGTTTCTGTGATAGGGAAGACAAGACAATTAAAAACCACACGTGTGTTTCTGTGATAGGGAAGACAAGACAGATAGACAATTAAGAAATGATGTTACTCTTGCTGCTTGCCGCCTGTGTTTTCCCTGTTGGAGTTTCACATGTTTTGAGGACAGAAACCTTTATTTTTATGTTTTAACAATTATCACAATATAAAAATTGTTTGCTTATTTTACCAGTATAGAGGCAGAAATATTGAGCAATCGAACTGAGGCTGTGGGACAGTGCTATGTAGACAGTTAGTTCACGAAGTTTTTGTGCTGGCACTTTTCGTCTGTCCCCGGTATGTCTCCTTTTCCATGTCCTTTTCGAGGTCCTGCCTAGAATAGCCTCCACCATATTTTGTTCATTATTATTCTCTTATAAGTGTATAGAGACACTAGAAGAGTAGCCACAAGTTAAGATCCTGACTTCATGACAAATAGGTATCTGTGCTTTTAGGCAATTGAGAATCTTCCCTGCTTTCAGATTCCTTACTTAGTGTTAAGATAAAAATAAGTGTCAAGTGTGGTGGGATATGCCTAGAACCCTAGCAATTGTAAGTTAGAGGCAGGAGAATCACCTATTTAGCGTCAGCCTCAGCTGTCTTGTCATGAGTTTGGGGTGAGTCTGAGCAACGTGAGACCCTGTCTGAAACAAAAGAAAATAATAGGACAACCTTTATGTTTGATTGAAGTATTGTATGTATGTATAAAAATGCCATAATGTATGTGTTAATAAAAATATAGTAAGACCTACCTTATTAAGTTATACCAAGAGGAAAATCAGACCCAGATATTAAGAATCGTCCCTATTGTTTTGGTTTTATTGTTCAAGTTAGGTTAGGATGTTGCCTCAGATTTATGCCAGAGGCTTTTGTTGGCATTTATTCCCATTTGTTCTGCCCCTTCTCTCTGAGAGAAAAAAAAGTATGTCCTGTTTAGCTCCTTGGAGTCTAAGTGCCACTGAAAGTGTAAAACACCTCTTGGTCTACAGAGCAGGGCTTTGTTAAACTGGCACACGTTTGATGCTCTCGGCTTATATTATGCCACTGTGTGTGGCTTCCCCGGACTGAAGTCCACTGATGTTCCAAACTGTGCTTTGAGTCTTCACAGTCTACTACTGAGGTGTTACCTGATTCATACCTCATTAGAATACGGAAGGGAGAAAATGCAAGCCTGGCAGAGGGCAACGGTCAGGTGAGAATGAGGGGTGAAGAAAGAAAAGAAACGCATGGACTTCTCAGTTCTGAAATGACCATTTTTTTCTCACCAGCTTTTGTTTGTTTTAGTTTTTCAAGACAGGGTTTCTCTAACTTTGGAGCCTGTCCTGGAACTTGCTCTGTAGACCAGGCTGGCCTCAAACTCACAAAGATCCACCTGCCTCTGCCTCCAGAGTGCTGGGATTAAAGGTGTGCGCCACCACTGCCTGGCCAGTTTGTGGGGTTTTTTGTTTGTTTGTTTGTTTTTGAATGAAATTGGTTTATGTGATACATTTGTTACCCTGAAAAGCTGATATGAAATCATGAATGACACATCTTACCTATAGTAGTACCGTGGAATCTGAAGAGTGGCCACAGTGGGCCCAGCTATCCCATTTGCCAGACGCTCTGGCATCACCCCAGGTTTTCTAGCCAGGACTTAAATCCCATACCTTAAGTTGCTAATCAGAATGGGATTGTTTCATTCTAAGTTATACTGTACTGATCAAACAGATAATGTTGCTTTAAAACACTGACTTTGTCAGTGGGCTTTGGCATCAGGTCCATAGCCAAAGGCAGCCGTGTTCAAGAGGAAAGCCCATAATTACCCACTACCCGTGTCTTAGAAAACACTTCCGCTTTGCCTCCTCTGGGTCAGTAGCTTGTAATGAAAGCTGCGGGCCATCTTTTCGAGTTCTTTCCTTCATAGTACTGTGGTCTTCAGCTTGTTTCTGACTCTTACACGTGAACACAATTTTACTCTCTTTCTTAAATTAGTTTAAAGGTTTCTTGGAGATGCAAGAGACCATAAGTTCCCCATGTTTTGTGAAGCTGAAACATGACCTTCTCATTTCCATGCATGGAATGGGCATGCAAGTAAATACTCATTCAGTTTATTGATTTTAAAATTCCTTTCCAAAACAAGTGCTAATAAGCATTTCATAGCAAAACCAGTTTAGTCTTGCATTGCCTACTGTTATCAAGAAGACAGTCTGTTCTGGCGAGTGATGAACACATAGCATGTTGTTTCCTGTATTCTGCTGGGTTCTGCTCCTCAGGGCAGACACTGGCTGTTAACTATTCATCGTTTAGAATTCATTTACAGTCAGAGTAAACTTGAGAATAGAGTTTCCAAGCACATGAAGATCATTTTCCATGTGTTGTGTCTTTGTAACTTTGAAGAGAATATTGTATAGTTTTATCAATATTGAATATCACAGTCCAGACACTATTTGAAATCACACTTATGTCCTGTGGTTTTAGGAAATTAAAATGCAGTTACATGCTGGAGTGTATTGAGCCTGCTGTGAAACACGGTCATTGGAGGTTTAAATGGCAAACTGTGAGAAACTCTCCTCCTCTCTGGGGCCAGTTTTATTTCTACATGACCCAAACTCTGACTCAGAGAAAACACGGAGCCTGATGTGAGGAGTATTGCTAGCTGGCCTGTTTTTCAATCACGAAGTCTTTGCTCTCCCAGATGTTCTGTGGTTCAAGGGCCTACAGTAGGTGCCTCAGCTGATCTCGTTATGCTCTGTAAAGTGGTTTCATTTTACAGAAAAATCTCATATTCTCCGCACCCTAAGTTGCTATAAGACTCTGAAATACCCACTCCCATGCCCTTGCAATCTGCTCCCAGCACTCCCTCCTCGTCTTGTGTTTTATGAGTGTTTGTTTAACTCTTTAGCCTGGACAGCAAACCCTTTGTATTTACTGTGTTAAGGCACTATGTGGGCAAGAGGTGACTGACTTCTAACAACTGTAAAAGAAATTTACTTGTTGTAAATGGGTATTTTGTTTTCAGTTTAGAACTTCTGTCTATTCCATCAAAATATGTTTAGAAATTTCTCAAATAACTTTGAAGGAAAATAATGTCCCATTGTTTTTAAAATTAGAAATTGGCTATATACAGACAGACTTAAAATAATCCAGTACCACATTTACACTTTACTTTCTTAAGTATTTATATGTTATTGTTGTGTGTGTTGTATGTATGGGGTACAAGGACCATGGCATGTATGTAGAGGTCCGGGAGCAACTTTATAGAGTCAGTTCTCTGACTGTCACTGGAGAGGTCCAGGGAATGAGCACGGGGCAGGCTTTCATGGCAAGCCTGTACCAGCCAGGCCATCGCACTAGCCTTTATTTTACCTTTTTCCTTAAATTACTTCTTTAAAACTATTTTCTGGGAGCCTTTGTAGAAATTTGGCTCAGATGTGGACTGAACATGTCATCCAGTGACAGAACGCTTGTCGCTCGTGCACAAGGCTCCGGAGTTAGTTAGGGAAGGGAGCTAGAGTGCAGTCAGAGGATGCACAGGTGTGCGGCAGCCGCAGCGACAGTGCCTCCTGTTCTCCACTGCTCTTCCTGTGAATGGAGCTGTGGATGCTTTGTGAAGCAGAACAGGGTTGCTTGTGTTACTTTACTTTTGGTTAGATAGAAATCACTTTTGGTAAGGTAAAAACTACTTGGTTGTTAATTTGACCATAAAGAAAACAAATACTACTCTTATAGGGCAGGCACTATCTTAACGTAGACAGTTCTTACACACACTTTGTTGAAACAGTAGCCGGTATTTTGGAGTTGATTTTTAAGCCTTGATAAACAGTGTTGAGCATATAATTTGGTATTACTCAAAGGTATTACAATCCTTGCTTTATTGTTTTCCAGAGCGAAGCTTTATTGAGTATACATTACTTCTCCAGCACCATCCTGTTTCCCCCGTGTTACTCATTTTATATTAACTGTTCAATGTTCATTGCAAAAATACAGCTAAAATTCGTTTTGTCAAAGGATGAAAATATATTTTTTCCAGTTTTTTCTATACTTTTAAAAGTACTTGTTTTTATTTTTAGATAATTTTTATTTCACTTATAATTACAGTAATGGATACCTTTTACCATAGAGTAGTCTAAAGTTGGTTTGCTTCTAAGCAGACTTTGAAATGTTGGTAAGAAATTTTCTCATTTGTCTCTACTGTGACCAAGCCATACACCATTGCTTTTGAACTAAATTTGCTATAAAAATAATGACAATTAATTTGGATCAAGTGCTTTGTGCATTTTCCTGGGGTAGACTGTTTCTAGAACATCTTAACTCTTCCCAGAGTGACTGAAAATCCTAAGCTAATTAAAGAAGCTTCATAGCAGTGCGGTCCCCTGAAGCTTCATTTGTGTTATTTATGTTATTTCAAAGGGAGCCTCTTTTCTTTTCACTCCATTCTTTTTCCTCCCTGGCATGGTTCCCTGACATTTTTTCCTATACTTCTGTAGTTCTCCAGCATGTGTCCATAGAACACCCAGCCTTACTCAGATCTTGAGTGTTTGTGGAGGAGCTGTCCCAGAAAGTCTCTGTCTTGTGTTCACTGATTTGTGTCTGTAGGCCTGGCATTGCTTCCTTCAGAAGGGCATATGAGCCAGCATGTTCTCTTAACCACTGAGACATCTCTTCAACCCATGCAAACATGTTCTCTTAATCTCTAGGAAACAATGCCTAGTAAGAAAGCAAACTTCCCAAAACTTCCTTAGGGCCCTCAGAATCCTCTGCAGTGATGATTCATGACAAAGAGAGGATTGTCCTAACAGGTGCAGGGTCAAGTTGCTGTTCTTTTAGCACTTCTAAAGATAAAATTGTGTTCTTTAGAATGGTAACTTTCTTTAAAAAAAAAACAACTTATTGTAAGTACATGTAAACATATACACACATATATGTTTATATTCACATACATATCACAGTATGTGCGTCTAGCTCACCTATCTTGTGTTCCAGGGATTGAATATAGCACCTTTCTCTACTCAGTGAGCTGCGTCAGTGGCTCCCAGATAGTTTTTAAATTTTTTTATGTCAGTCTAACTATTCAAAGTTATAAACTGAGTAGTATTGCTTGAAGTCTAGTTAATAAATATTCTTATTATCAGTAATGATGATGATGATTAGCTATAGCCAGCTGGAGGGAGAACCAGGTGTACCAGACTACATGTTACAAAGGAGTTGGCATCCAAGCAAGAAAATAACCTGGACATTTGGTTCAAATAGTTGGTAAGTCTGGGGAATTTGTATTGATATGGAAAAAAATAGACTGTTGAAATATTGTGAACAAGCTTTGTTAGATATACAGGTGAACATATTTTTGTCTTTTCACAACGTCAGAATTTATGAATGACAACTAATTCACAAGATTTCAGCGGCAGCATTGTTCCAGATTCTTCCACTTTCCTCAGTGACCATGGCCAAGGCAAACACAGGCTCTTTTAGTACAATCTTAATTACTAATATTAACTCTGACCACATATTACATACAACACAATAGATTTGTCTGTCTGTCTACCCATTCACCCATCTGTCTAGCCAGCCAGCCAGCCAGCCAGCCATGAATGGCTGAAAAATGTTAAACTGCAGTTCAAAATGTTTCAGAAGTCCTGGGATACAGCATCTGAGGAGCACAATAACCAAAAGAAGGTCTTTGGAGAGGCAGCTGTGGCTGCTGTTGTGGAGTCCAGCAGTAAGGCTGGAGCTGAGCTAGAGTTGAGTCCACCTGCAGAGGCGAAAGGATGAGACCAGGTCAGGAGCTGGGTGGTGATGGTGCATGCCTTTAATCTCTGTGAGTTTGAGGTCTGTCTGAACTACAAGAGCTAGTTCCAGGAAACGCTCCAAAACTACAGTGAAACTTTGTCTCAAAACAAAACAAAACAAAATACCAGATCAGATGAATGAATGGGTAGATGAAAATAGCAAGTCTCTATGTGCAAAGTGGATGATGGGCTGATGATAGCAATTCAAGTACATTGCATCAAGGACAGGTAGTCCAGGCCTCCACAGCACCTCACCATCACTGCACTTTCTTCCTCTCCTCACAGAAAGGTAGTTTGTTCTTATCTGAGGCTAATCTTCCCTCCTGTCCTCCATAGTTTTTCATGTTTCAGTACTTCTCAGACACCTTGATGTACTCTGACTTCATAAATTTAGGGAGAACAGAGGAAGCCCTGAGTAAAGTAAGTATAGTCTGCGGCATGTATACTATAAACCTTTCTTGTTTATCTGTATGTCATAACTCCACTTCCTTGTTCAGCTATGTGTGATAGCCCTATCTTTCTGTTCAACTCCATATACTAAATATTCTGAGCGTCTGGGATGCTGTGGTTTCTCTACCAGAGAGCCCAGGCCGTCTGAGTCCAGCTTTTCTGTTAATGTGCCCATCTGCCTGGCTTTTCTTCATTTCTCACCCCCCCCCCCCAGGTCTGTCCCCAGAACTCTGATGGATGCAGCACATAAAAAAAATAACCTTTACTTTCTTCAATTGTTTTTCTTCAGTATCTGGTCACATGGTTGAAAAAAGTCACATGGTCCCCTTCTGACACCAAGGAATAAGCTGCATCAGTTTGCACTGGACACTGAGTTGCTGATTTGAGTTTAATAAACAAAAAAACTAAATGAATTTTGGTTTATAAATGAGACATAATTTTCAGCACTTTTTGAAGTGACCCTAAACATGCTTATGCATTTTGATATATATATGTATATGAAGCTTTTTTGCTAAGCATTGATAATTATAAAATCAAAGTATCCATCAGCTATGGAAAACATTGAAGATGTTTCATCAGATGTTTAGCCAAGATTGAATTCTTTATGTGAAAATAAACAAACACATCTGATTAGCATAGAAACTTCTTTTGCCTTTAATAAATGATAAAATTATATATTTAATTAACAAAGAATGGTTCTAAAATTAGTTTCTTTATGATTTATTATTAAAAATGTCTTGCTTGTGTACCTATTTTATATACCCATGTACCTGGGGCTATATGAACATTCTTAGGTGAAATAATGTTGTGAGTAGCCGCCTAGAATGGCATGGGCCTTGGTTTGGAAACTGCACTTCACTTCCTCAGACCAACTAAGGAAGAAATAACTTACATAGACCATAACTGTTGCTTAAGTGTTGCAGCCAGTAAGTAAATGACTATTCTCTGTAGTGTTGAGGCAAGCAGGCCTGCTTTTTGTCCCACCCGGCTCCGGCATGGCTGTCTTAGCCCCAGAATAATTACACGGAAACTATATTCATTTAAACACTGCCTGACCCATTGCTCTAGCCTCTTACTGGCTAACTCTCACATCTTGATTAATCCATTTCTATTAAAGTGTATCGCCACTTGACTGTGGCTTACCAGCATGAGTAACCACCGTCCGTCCATCTTGGGTAGGAAAAGCATGGCGTCTGCCTGACTCTGCTTTCTTTCTCCCAGCATTCTGTTCAGTCTACTCTGCCTACCTATGTTCTGACCTATCAGGCCAAGTAGTTTTCTTTATTAATTAACCAATGAAAGCAACAGATAGAAGACCCTCCTACATGAATTCTCTGTAGTTTGGAGTTCAGAATGAGTGTTTGAGATAGTAGATAGCTTACCACAAACTTTTACCTTGTTAGTTTTAGGCCAGGAAGGCACAGCTTACTGTATTTATTCCTCACTTGGCGCATTCAACCTCCTCTCTGGTTCATTTCTTCTGAAATAGTACCGTTTGCAAGTTAAGGCTGCCTCCTTGAAAGTCTTGCCCTCTCTGGGCCTGTCTCTCCTCGTCTACCCCAGCACTTGCGTGCAAGTGTGCGGGAAGATTTCAACCTGAAACAGCGTCACTAGGTATCGCACACTGTGTCTTTGCTGCTGTTGGCCGCTGAATTGATTTCACAAATCACGACTGTAGAAAGACCGAGTCAGAGTCTGCATTTTCAAGTTGGTGTGTGCACAGGTATTAAGCCTTAACTCATATTTTAAAGAATGACTTTAATTTATACGAAAGTGGATTCAAAGGTTTCTTCTAGTTTAAAAATTAGTACTCAGTTCATTAATGTAAGTCTATTAAAGAAAGATTTGTCCTGTTTGTCAAATCTGAATGCAGATTACAAATCATATTTTCAATGTATAAGCCTTTAAAATTTTAGCAATTATTTAAAGAAAAAGGGACTTTTGAATAACATTTGATTGTATTTACAAGGCACTAATTCAATTTTTAACTTTTAAAATTTTTATAAATGTATTCAATTTCCCACTTAATTTAATTGTCTGACAAAGTATTCTTAGGAACTTAATTAGATTTGTGGACACAATGAACTAAATATTTACTTAGTTTGAAATCACAGTATAAATCAATTAGTTAATTAAGCATTTCCTGTTGAAGTAATAAATCATTGTTTACATAAAAAAAATCTTCAGGAGTCCTCTGTATAACTACTGGAACTAATAACTGAATTAAATAAGATTGTAGCTTATAAAGTTATTATACAGAAGTCAATTGTACTTTATATATTAGCAGCAAACAAAAATGAATTGCGAAAGAATCCTCTTAGAATAACAAAAGAGTATTCATTATTTAGAATTACATGTATCAAAAGACACTCAAGACCACTACATTGAGAACTACCAATCACTGCTCAGAGAACTAAACCATGTTCTGAGTCTTGAAGACTCAATGTTGTTAACATGACAACTGAAGTCTTGAGAGTAGGACCTCTTACTGCTCTGATGGTCCAGTTCTATCTAATTGTATTAGTATACAGTAGTCTTCCGTTCGTTGACACCATCATGTGTTTATTCTCGTCATCATTTCATAATGCTTTTACCAGGTTAAAGCCATTTACAGTGGCTTTCCATTGGTCCCCATATCCTGGAGGAGGTGGGTCATTGATTGTTTATAGCCAAGTGCTTCCCTGTTTAATTAGTGGACGAGCCCAGAGAAGCCTGCATTTGTTAAGCCCATGAGGTTATGTCTTGACCAGTGTTTACGTTTCTTTAGCACTTAAGATTGTTTATTCTCATCTAACTTTAAAGAGCTTTGAACCTGGTAGAATCCTGCATTGTACCAAATTCATAAAATTATTCAAATTTTAGCAATATTCAAATTGTTTGAATTTCAGGTTCCTCTCATTGCATTTTCCATTAATAACATCCAAACTCATTTTATTTGCATTCGCATTGCTTATTCCTAATACCTAACTGTTGTTCTGCAAGAACAGGTAACTGCTAGCTCATGGAGTCATGCTAATTTAGTGCTTCAGCTAGAAACCCAAAGACAAAGGGTCTTTAGACTTCACTAGATTTGTCTCTTTCCACAGTTCACTGACTACCAGGCTGTTTGATTATCGGTGAAATGAGAAACTCAAACTACATGATGTTCAGGTCCTACTGTGTTTTGTAACCTTTGGATAGTTAAAAATTTGTTGAGGATCAAGCTGCTTTCAAACTTGGACATATTATACAAACGCAAGATGGGTGATTCTGAATTACATCAAATGTGTATGTCAAAGGGTGACATCAAGTCTTTTTCTCAGTCACTGTCCACCTTAGTTTTTGAGACAAGAGCTCTCTCTGAACCTGGAGTTCACCAGTGCAGTTAGACTGCCCTGTCAGCGATCCCCTAGCACTGCAACTGCAGACAGGCACTCTCTCTATACTTTGCCTTTTATGTGAGTACTGGGGGTCTGAACTCATATCCTGATATTTGCCTGGCAAGCATTTAGCCAGCTGAACTATCCTCAAGCTCTGCATTTAAGAAACATTTGTGTATCTAGTATGGCTTCCAGATAATGTTTTTTATGAGCTTCTCAGGTGTATGAACAAGTGGGTCTGTTTCTTGTGCCCTCTTTTTATTTTATATACATATACATACACACACATATATATGTATATATATGTGCTCTATCTGCATATACAACTTTATGCCAGAAGAGGGCAGCAGATACCACAAGAGGTAGTTGTGAGCCACCGTCTGGTTGCTGGGAATTGAATTCAGGTCCTCTGGAAAAACAGCCAGTGCTCTTAACTTCTGAGCCATCTCTCCAACCCCTTCTTGTGCCTTCTATTGGACTTGTTTCTTTCTGTTTGTTTTGCACAATTCTGATATGTTAGTGTTTGTTTTATTTCATTTTACTGTTTAATAAAAAAATTACTTAGTGACCATTATTTGAATGTGTTAGGGAAACTTTAAGTGAATTTTATGGGGGATTTGTTCACTTTTGGTTCACTTCACACATTCAGTAGTCTGAGCTTTGGTGTAGAGAGCTGTGGATTTGCAGTTCCAGCTTTTTTTCTTAGTGAAAAAAAAAAGCATATTCTGTGGCCTCCAAAGTGTAAGCTGTGGGGTGCTGGCCACACAACTGTGATGCATGTGCCAGCTCCTCAGGCTGCCTCAGCAGCGGTTTCCTTGGCAGCCCTTAAGTTCCACAGTAAATTGTTGCTTACATGGGAGCTCTGATTTGCATTTTAAATTAATGTCACCTAATTCCCCAAACCTAAATTAAACCAATCTTTTTTCAGGTTACTGAGTACTTAATTATTTACTCTTGACCTGTGTACCTTGTAAACTAGGGGATATTAGGTGGCTGTCATGTGTGGACTAACCATAGACCTGTTTATTATTGAAACCCACTATTTTGCCATTTAAAGTGTGTGTTTTAAAAGTTTCACTCTGAACTGAAGTTTTAGCATTTCCTTGAAATACTTTGTTAACCCATTGTTGTGAATCTTTGATTAAAAACAAAGATTCGTGTGCAGCACACTTCATTTCTTAAATGTTTTCTTAAAGCATTCCAGCTGCACCCAGGAAGGCAGCAAAAGAAGGAGCCCGTTACTGCATTGGCACTTTTTGAATGGGTCAGTGCTACTAGAGTTTGCTTTTGGGCATAGTTCTGGCTTTAAACTGCAAACTACAGGCATTTCTTTGATATAACTACATGCTTTCAAAGTATGTCTGAAAACAAATAGTGCTTTTGGAAAAGTCTTTTGGAGGAGGAAGGGGCACACAGGAAAAGTCTTTTGGAGGAGGAAGGGGCACACAGGAAAAGCATTTGCTTTATAGCTGTGCTGTGTCGCTGTTACACTACTTGTTTTTACTCTCCAAAGTCCACTAAAGAATCTGCTTTTCTGCTTTCAGAAGCTTAACAGAAGCATCTTTGCTGTCTAGAAGGGCCCTCTGCTTTTGCAGAGTCCTCTTGCTGTTTGAGACTTACAAGGTTTTGCTAAGGGAAGAGTTCTGAAAGACTTGAATTTAGGAAGTCTTGACTTTGGAGGACTTGTGAGCCCTGTAGGAGCTGAGCTTTGTGAGCATACAGCTGCTTTTACTGCTCATGTTGGCCACCCCAGCTGACATGGCTGCTGCTTCGCTGTGTGTTTAAGAAGCTTACATGGCCTCCTGTACCTTCTCATAGTGAAAATCTTTTGCTTTGAAGCAGGTATTAAAAAGTGGAAAGTGTAAAGTAAAAATGAAAGCCAAGAGCAGTGGGTCATTTGGGGAGATGCCAGTTGAGACGTGGCAAGTGGATTTTGGCATAAACAAAAGTAATTGCCAAGAGCACATAGAACTCTGAAGTACACAGATCGTACCCCCGAACTGCTACACACAAGAACAGTGTGGAAGGGCATTATAAATATTAATGACCAGCCATCAAACCTACACAGCTCGAGACGTTTTTGAGAGAACATTTCTTCTCTGAGCAGAAAGGTATTTCACCAGGAACAAAGCAAAACTTGTTCTCTGCAGAGCACTTCGTTTATCCCTTTGTGAATAGAAGCCGCTCTGTTGAGGCAGATTGTGAGTCCCAGCCTCATCTCCAGACGTAACAGAGTCACCACTCCTAGTTATGTGCACCGAATATGAGGTGATTGCCAGAAATGGAGAGTTCACCACAGTTACATATGCTGGGGAAATCAAGGTCCTCTCTTGGGTTCTTCGTTTTGTTAGTAAAAGAGTTTAAGAATAGACTCAAAAGGAAGCTCAAGGGCAGCTTTATTAGAGTTTAAAAGAAAAATGGAAGGGCAGCAAGCTGTGAGTCTCAGCAGCTGCCTGGAGGAGGAAGAGGTTGCAGAGAAAGAGGAAAGGCCTACCTTTTGAGTCAACTGTATGGAATATCGTGTCTCGTTCTTTTGTCTGGCTTGATCTTGTGCAGCTCTTGTGTGGGCAGCTGTGGCTGCTGTGAGTCCGTCGGCGCAATAGCATTTTGTGTACAGAAGAGAGTATTACACAGCACTTCATCTCATCCCCTGGCTCTTCATCTTCTTTCTGCCCCCTCTACCTCAGTGTCCCCGAGCTGTGATGAGGGTGGTCGTAGTGGTGATAAAGATGACCGTGACATTTTATTAAGGATACAGTCCAGCTACTTTGTAGACTATTCCTTACTTGGTGTTCATCATAGGTTTCTCTGTAATCAGTCAAGGTAAGAATATTAGAAATGGTGAATTCATATCAGGAGACCTTTATTGTCACTCATTGATAGCTGTGTCACACACCCGCACTACAGTCAGTATTCTGTATAGGTCAAGTGGTTGATAAATAAGATATCTTCAGATGATATGTAAGTATCCTGTCACATCGAACTTAAAGCTCCTAGTTTTTACACCCTTTGGTAGGACGCTTAGGGTTGGAATACATGGAGTGGGAACTTGAGAGCATGATGACTGCGTGCTGTGCTCAGCGCCCTGTCTCCACGGACACAGCTGCGGGGCTCTCTCGGCCAGGGAATGATACCACTCACCTCCGTTAATAAGGTCAAGATAATCCCCCACAGGTATCCCATACCCTTCTCCCAGTTGGTTCTAGATTCTGTCAGGGTGACCATTAACACGAATATCACATCTCCTGTTATACATTTGCTCAGCATTTTAGCTCTTATATCAATTTATCTGCTGTGTATACGTCTGTATCCTTTAAAAACTATAAAACTTGTTTTCATTTTTATGTAATATTTCTGTAACAATATATTATAAAGATATGCTGATACACTCTTGAATCATTTTTAGAAAAGCCTAGGGAAAAAAAGAAAGCCAGATTGTGGGGGCAGCATGTCCCTTTGATCCCAACACTCAAGAAGCAGAAGCAAGTGGATCTCTGTGAGTTCGAGACCAGCCTGGTCTACAGAGAGAATTCCAGGACAGCCAGGGCTACACAGAGAAACCCTGTCCCTAAATACAAAACAAAAAAGAAAGGCTTAGAAAAGCCTTAGGTCTCTGAGAACAACAAATAATTTACCCCTTCCCCCCAGAGGTACAGCTGTGGTCTGTAGCTTCTCTTGCTTTGGAAGCACCTGTTAAACAGCTCGGCTCCCGTGAGGGAGCAGTTGTGGGGAGAGTGAGCAAGCAGTCCCCGCAGAGTTTTCCTTGATTAAAATGTCATGGAGCTGGCAGTGCATTTGAGTCATTAGTGACCAAATGCTCATCCCTAAGAACTTGCAAGACTCCTTGTGTTTTTATTTTATAAAGTTAAGCTGTGATGCAGCTTTGGGAAAGGAGAAGTAGAAGTTCCTGTATCTTAGTAGGCTGGCAGCTTTCCTTGGGTGCCATGGCAACCGTCTTCATATCAAAATAGCTTGTTCCTGGGTCTCTACAAGGCCCATCAAGGGAAGGTCTTTGGGCTTGTTTAGCACTATAGATTTGTCTGTGAGCATGGATGTCATGTTTATATCTATAAGACGATTCTAAATGGGTCTTGTAAGAATTTGAGCTACATTTTTCCTCCCTGCTAACTAAATCATAATTTTTAGTGTTTTAAGTATCTTACAGAATTTTATGTTTAAGTTACTTTTAATCTTAACTGTGTGGGATGTACATGTCCCATCCTTGAGGATATGACAAGATGATCATAAGCTAGAGGCCATGCAGCCCAACCGACAGAACAGGCAGGCCTGGAGTCTGAGACTGAATGGGCTCCCTCTCCTTCACATGCGTTTGGGCAGATAAATTGTATGCAGTACATTGGTGTTCCCTGTGTCTGGCATCTGAGGAATGGGAGGAATTCTGTTCTTTTCTCTCCTGAAATCTCCTGAGTTTTATTCTGCTTTAGAGCATCAACTTCTGAGAAAGAAGAAACTTTAGATGTTTGTGTCTTAGTTATAAACGCCATTCCTAGCCTTAGGTGGTAGATTACAGCCATGCGTACTTTGTATAAGAAGTTCTGGGTCTGTATTTGATGTGTAGAAAGCATGTGAGTTTCACACTTTGGCTTGGGTTCCTTTCCCAGCACTCTTTACAAGTATACAAATATTCCAGAATTTACTGTCTTGAAGCCCTTGTGTACGTTTTCTTTGGTTGGTGTGTGTGCGCTTGTACGTGTGCGCATGTATGTTGAAGTCTTGCTGTGTAGCCCAGGCTGGCTTAGACCTCTCTACAGCCAGGATGACTTTGAGCTTATGATCTTCCTGCCTCTAATTCCCAAGTGCCAGGACCACAGGCGTACCCCTCCACCCCAGTTCATCCCAGGTATTTTATCCCCAGCATGATAGCTTATTCCATGAAGTCAGGCTGACCACCTTGAGTCTTGTCTTTTCACTAAACCAAAGGCATGCCTCTACCTTCCAGCTCCAAGGTAGAAGTTAGACTCTTGCCCTTATGTTTGTCTGTGTACAGGCTATTGCCTGAAGGAAGGCAGAGATAACTTATTCTCTCAGAAAGGCTCTTGCAGTCCCATAAAGCGCTACTCATGCTGACCAGAACTGAGTCGCGAGACCACGCCCAGCTTCAGGGAAGGCAGGAGCACAGGTGTTCTTGATATAAGCCATGAGTTCTTGTATATGGGAACCAGGAAAGCCCAAAGGAAGCAACAGCACCTTGTACTCTACCTTCTTTTGAAGCTGTGAGAATCTGCCCTGCTGCCCTCCATAAAGAACAGGAGTATGCAAAGCCAGACCTCCTTATGCTGCTCTGTTGACAATAAGTCCGCATGCAGAGCCAGAGCCTCAGGCAGCATGCTAGCTGGAGAGGCACTAAAATTTAATACAGACTCTGGAAAGATTCTGGAACATTATAGATGCCACTGTACCTCAGCAAATCAGAAGGTACAGTATAGCCAGTGGTTTTCAGTTGAGTGTGATTCTTTGACTCTACTTTGTTTTGGCTAGCAAACTAGGGAATGCTTCTTGCCTTTCACTAAGAAACTTCCTGTGTATTCTTAGGAGCATGCTCATGAACATACCGCACAGTGAGGACCTGCGAGGCCATCACGTTTTAGATGATGTACTTTGGCCGTGCACATCTTTGATATACGGCAGTCTTTGATTCGTATTTGTCTCTTTGCAGTGGATGAAGGCCGCAGTAAGGACCTTAACCGACTACGGGTACTGCACAGGCGATCCACCATGCCTTATGCTGTTTATAAGAACTACCAAGAAGACCCGAGTGAGGAGGAGGGTGTTCTGGAGTATGCCAACCTTGTGGGGCAGAAGTGCGCCGAGAGGATGCTGCTGTTCAGAAACTGACAGCCTGCCCCATAGCCCAGCACCAGCCTGGGTACCTGGTCACTGTCCTGCATATCTTGGCTTCTGTAGCCACTCACCAAGTACATTCTTAGAGCTTTTACAAAATATTTTGTGAAATTGTATTTATGAGAATCTTGTGGTTAATATAAAGATTTTAAAATACACTATGATCTAGCCCCTTAATTGGGACTTGTCCTTTTGGAGTTTGCTTCTGGAACAAGGTATGCTAAATGTCTCCAGTAAATATTCTGGGGAGGAAAGTGAAGAAATGAGTCTAAAGAATTTCCTCACACTACTGTTTTTGTCCTGGAAAAAATGCTAATAGAAAAGATGGTTCTCAACCTGTGGGTTGCAACCCCTACAGGGGTTGTATATCAGATATTTACATTACGATTCATAACAGTAGTAAAATTCCAGTTATGAAGTAACAACGAAATAATTTTATGGTTGTGTCACCACAATATGAAGAACCATATTATAGGGCAGCAGAATTAGGAAGGCTGAGAACCACTGACTTAGACTCATACAAGATTTTCCCAGCTCATGCTGGGAAATTTAGGTGGGGTCAAAGGTGACAAACGCATTCCATCGCCAGGAAACATGTCTTCCCCACAAACCAAAGCTCTGTTACTCTGTTCAACATTAAATTCTGCCAGTTTTTCAGTGTGTCATTAATAAACGACCTGAAAAGGCCATGCAAACTTTGCAAAGATCAGATGTTCCCATTGGGTATGTGTCCAGGATGGTCCGGCTATGTCTGTTGTCTTGGCATAGTTATTTGCCTGGCAAATCTTAAGGACCTGAGTTCAGTTCTCGAGAACTCATGTAAAAATGCTGGGTCTGGTAGTGAGTGTGCTCTTGAAATCCCAGCACTGGGGAGTCAGAGGAGCGTCCCTGGAGCACTGGCCAGCAGCCTAACCTACTGAGTAACCTCCAGTACCGAGAGACCCTGTCTGAAAGAAAGTGGACTGTAGTTCTGAGGATGACACCTAGCCCCAGGCCTCCGTACATGCATTTTATGAAGATGTGTGCTTGTCTTTTGAGCTCCTGAGTTGAGTGTGCACCGCAGCTAGTGTAGGGCAGTCAAGGCAAGTATCCCAACTTTGCATTTTGCAAAGTCTGTCTGAGATACCTGATTTTTTTGTCAGTGGCTTTCATCTAAATAAAGACACATGGAGCTTCCAGAGACTGGTTTTCTTTTCTCCAGGCAGGAGCTATGCATGTTCCAGCTCCTTGCTTTAGTCCCTTCTGAGTTCAGGTAGTTTCACACCTCCCTCCATGACAGCACAGATGTCATTTTGGTTCTCGGTGTATTATCTTTATTTAAATTATTTTCAGTTCTTAGAATTTTGTTATTTTTATTATAAATAATCTGAGCACTTTTTATATTCTAAGGTAGAGGATATATTATCAGATAAATATATTCACTCA
The DNA here is from genome assembly GCF_037038515.1 of Microtus pennsylvanicus. Classification (NCBI taxonomy): domain Eukaryota; kingdom Metazoa; phylum Chordata; class Mammalia; order Rodentia; family Cricetidae; genus Microtus; species Microtus pennsylvanicus. The sequence goes on along the minus strand of NC_134583.1, from coordinate 71,765,990 downwards.
ATTGAAATTATTTAGATAAGAGAAATTATTGTTTATGTTTTCTTTCAAGGAGTTTATCCTATTTTTATCGATTTGCAAATGCCGGTTTTGTGTGGTTTCTTATCATATCAAAATTATTATGTAAAAGAACCTTTCCAGCTTTCTGAACAGCAAATAGTTTGGTTTATAAATATTGTATTATTTCAGTATGAATAAAGGTGAGAGAATATGAACACTTACCCAGAATGATTCTACTGCGGCTGACTTAAAAGAAGGAAATGAAGTGGGAACTTGATATGTTTGAATTACAAGTTATTCAAATGTGTGTTCTTTCCAAAGGAAACCAGTGGCTATAAGACAAAGTAACTTTGATTGCATTTGATAGTTTTGCTCTTCTAAAAAAGACCAAAATGAACAAAATAAAGCTGTTTTTACCTGCAGTGGTTCTTGTCATTCATTTCTTAAAACTATATAGGCCCAGCACCATCTATGCCTGTAATCCCAGCACTCAGTGAGGGCAGGAAGACTAGTCAAGGTCACCTACAACTATATAGCAAGTTTGAGGCCGTCCTGGGATAATGAGACTGCCTCATAATGCATAGCCACTCCCACACATGCACATATACATTCTCAAATACATTACACCTGTAGAAATTTGTAGAAAATGTTGACTATGTGAATTATAAGATTTGTCAATAACCAACTGTAGACCATTTGACTATGTCAATCAAAGTATGGGATGACTTCTCTGGAGAATAAAATAAATCTCTAAGCAAAATGTATATAGATTTTCACATAGTAAATTAGGAGAGGATGAACTTTGGTTTTTTTGAGACAGGGTTTCTCTGTGTAGCCCTGACTGTCCTGAAACTCACTGACCTTGAACTCAGATCCTCCCACCCCTGCCTCCCGAGTGCTGGGATTGAAGGCGCGCGCCACCGCTGCCCAGCTACTGTGGCTATCTTAAAAGAGAATGGTCTTAATGCTTGCATAGTATCCCAGTGTGTACTTATGTTTGCACAAGAAGGCTTTTGGCCCTGAGCCCTCTTTATGCATAATGGGTATTACCAATAGCATTACCAGGTTTTTTGATACTACTTTGTTTCTCCTAGTTTTGATTTTAGAATGTAAAATAACTAGCATTATTCAAACAAGATAAATGATTACAAAAGGAACATTCTTTATCTTTGTAGTCCTGGGGATCAAACCTTATGACGCGGGCAAGCATTCTACCCCTGAGCTTCTACAAAGGGGAAGGCCACCTCTAGCCTGTTACACAGTTATCAACATGGATTTAGTGTCAGCATTGCAGTTTCTTCTCACTGCACCAAATGGCTTAAGTGAAATAAAAGCTATCTTAGGGGTTTCTGTTGCAGCCACGAAACACCACGGCCAAAAAGCAAGTTGAGGAAAGGGTGTATTTGGCGTACACTTCAGAACTGCTGTTTATCGCTGAAGGAAGTCAGGACAGGAACTCAAGACAGGGCAGGATCCTGGAGGCAGGAACTGATGCAGAGGTTATGGAGGGGAGCTGTTTACTGGCTTGCTTTTTGTAGCTTTCTCTGCTTGCTCAGCCCACCTTCTTATGGAAACCAGGAGTAGCAACTCACGGGATGGCACCACCCACCATGGGCCCCTATTGATCACTAAATGAGAAAACGCCTTCCAGCTGGATCTCATGGAGGCGTTTCCTCAACTGAGGCTCCTTTGATGACTCTAGCTTGTGTCAAGTTGACACACAAAACCACCCAGTACAACTGACCCCTTGTCAACTTGACACACAAACACATCACTATGAAGCCACAACCCTTCCTTTCTTATTCATCCCCAAGATCTTAAATAACTTAAGAAGTCCCACGTCTTTACAGATTCAAACACATTAAAGTTTTGATTCCTTTAAAATAGTCACTTTTAAAAAGTTCAAGTCTTTCATCTGTGGGCGCCTTTAAAACTCAAAATTAAATACCTTCTTTAAGAGGGAGAAAACACCTGGAGTCCAGTTGTAGAGAGGGGAGTGGTCATACGAGCAGGAGGTCAAGACCATGATGGAGAAACCCACAGAAACAGCTGACCCGAGCTAGCAGGAGCTCACTGACTTTGGAGCCCATTCCCTATGGAAGGATACCATGCTCAGCCTCGATACAAGGGAGGAGGGCCTTGGTCCTGCCTCAAGTGATGTGACAGACTTTGTTGACTCCCCCATGGGAGGCCTCACCCTCTCTGAGAAATGGGGTGGGGGAGAGATAGGAGGAGGGGAGGAAAAGGGAACTGGGATTGGTATGTTTTTTAAAAAAAGATTGTTTAAAAAATAAAGAAGTGTAATTAAAAAAGAAAAAATATATATAAATAAAATTTAAAAAATAAATGGGACCCAAATAAATATAAATTTTATCATTTAAAAGAAAAAAGAAGAAAGAACCAGGGCACCATCACAATCTGAACCAAGCAAAACCAAAGTCCAACAGTATAAATATCTCAATGTCCAATTATCTGGGATCCACTCAGTTTTCTGAACTGCAAAGGGCTATGGTCACTTCTCTGACTCTACCTGCTACAACACACACAGCTGGCTGCTGCTGCTTTTGGTAGTTATCCCATGGTACTGGCATCTCCAAAACTCTAGGGTCTTCTGCTGCAACTGGGGTGCACTTTCACCAGTAGCCTCTCCTAGGCTCTCTTCATGGTGCCAGGCCTCAACTTCTCTGTAAGACCCCTTCAGTCCTGGGCCTTCAACTGCCACAGAAACTGCACCTTCACCAATGGACTTTCCTGGACTCTCAGTGTCAGGCCTCAGCTGCTCTCCATGACCCCTTCATGCCTTCAAATCTAGTACCACACGTTACCAAATCTGGAACACAACTTCTCGGTGTTCCCAGAAGATTTCACCTCAATGATGTTTGTCTCTTGTTAATCACTGCTAATTTCTTAGCTCTAGCCAACCAGCATCAAGTATCCCAGCAAAGCAAACTTGCTCTAGTAGTTCTGGTATCTTGTTAATAACAGCTGATTTTTCAGTCCCAGCGAACCTGAACCACAGGATCTTAATTCAAACAACAAACAGCCCTGGTAGTCTTTAATCTTCCCTCTGAAATTTCAGAAACCAGGTCTCCATCTTCTACACTGCTCTTAATATTCTTCTCAGTTCCACAGAATATCCTACTGAGCTCATAACACTCTTCTAGCCCAAAGTTCCAGTCTTTCCAGTTCTGTCACAGCAATCCCCCTCTATGCTGGTCCCAATATCTGCCTCAGGGTTTTCTGATACTGCGACAAAACACCATGACCAAAAAGCAAGTTGGGGAGGAAAGGGTTTATGTGGCTTACACTTCAGAACTGCTGTTCCTCACTGAAAGGAGTCAGGACAGGAGCTCAGACAAAGCAGGATTCTGGAGGCTGGAGCTGATGCAGAGGCTATGGAGGGAAGCTCCTTACTACTGGCTTGCTTCCCATGGCTTGCTCAGCTCACCTTATGGAAGCCAGGATCAGCAGCCCAGGGATGGCACCACTCACCATGGGCTGGGCCCCCCCCCCCCCCAAGATCACTAACTGAAAACATGCCTTTCAGCTGGCTCTCCTGAAGGCATTTCCTCAACTGAGGCTCCTTCCTTCCTCTGATGTCTCTAGCTTGTGTCAAGTTGACACAAAACCAGCCAGTACAAAAGGCTTTAAAAAATATTTAATCATCGATGATTGTATATGAGTCTTAATGTGTTGTGAGTGTCTTTACCTCATTACCTTCCTTTTGCCACCCGACTTGGTATTTGGGTTTTAGACTGTTCATATTTCTCTGGGAATTCTAGGCAGTATTGGAATCCATAGCTTCACTGTGCTGACTTAGAAGGTGAGGCCGATGGCAGGTCATCAGATCACAAGGGCTGAACTCTTGTAAGTTTGTTTAGTCCCCTTGTAAAGGCATATCCCTCCTGTCACGGAAAGATACAGCAGGTCAGAGTCTGTGATTAGATAGTGTGTCCATATCAGACACCAAGTCTCCTAGTACCTTGATCTTGAACTTGGCAAGAAGTTCCTCCAGAACTCAGGACCAGATTCCTGTTTTCTGAAGCCACCAATCTGTGTATTGTTAGAGTAGTCTCAACAGACTTCGGTTTGCATTATTTTCATCCTGGTTCTCCGACTCATTGTTCTTTCTGCTAGCTATTAATATTACTGCTTTTAAGTTTGTCCATCTCTAAAATTCCAACAAAATGCCTTAACTTAAAGGCTTCTGTTTATTTAAAATGTTAAGCTTCTGAACTACTGATTCCTTCAAAGGTCTCTAAACGGTGTTTACAGAGATGAGTGAGTAACCGTGCCACTATTACTGAGTTGAACTTTTTGCTTAGTTTATTGGCTGTGTGGAGAGCTTTTTGTATTTTTGATTTTTAAGAGACAGTTTTTCTGTGTAACCCTGGCTGCCCTGGAACTCACTCCATAGACCAGGCTTGGCCTTAAACTCAACAGAGATTCACCTGCCTCTGCCTCCCAAGTGCTGGGATTAGAGATATGTGCCACCACACCTGGCATGACTGTGTTAAAACTTAACCTGAGTGAATTTGTACTTTTCTATCCAGTCAGTTACTAGAATGTCTTCTCTCCTGTTCAGAAACTACTGTCTGTTAACTATCTCAACCAAGAGCTAATTGCTGGTTTGAAAAAAGCATTTCTTATTGAGAGGCGGCGTGTGAGAGGAAGCACGCACGAGAGAGTTTCACACACACGTCATCAGTTTGGATGCATGCGCCATAGTGTGGTGGTCAGAAGACAACTTTCAGGGGGCTAGTTCATCTTTCCACCTTGTTTGTGAGGCAGCTTCTTTGTTTGTTTCTGCCCCATTGAGGAACTGAGAAAAGCTGGTGGTACTCAAGCTTTTGAGCGAGCCCGCTACCTCTGCCTTCCATCTCTCCGTAGGAGTCCTGGAATTCCAGATGTGCACCTTCACACCTGCCTCTCTTTCATAGGTGCTGGGTTGAACTCGGGTCATCGGGCTGGCACAGCAAGCATTTCTACCCACCCAGCCATCTTGCTGCCCGAGACTATTAGTTTCTTTCAAGCTTCCAAACAGCTTGGTTTTTGCAACACATCTCTCCAGTTGCAATATGAAGAATCAGTGCCAAATCAAAGTTTCTGGCACAGTCTAGCTAAGCTCACCGTGACAAGGCATCTGTGGGGACACTCGGGAGGGAATGTAGATCCTCCACAGAGACAGGCATCCTTCACTCCTCTGGCATGCATAAAGCAGAGTCTTGGGGACTAGCACGAATGTTTTCTTGTTTAAGGATCAAAGGGCTATTAAAGTTTGATTAAATGCAGTATGAGAAAAATAGCTTTAAATTTTTATTTGAATGTTGCAGGCTTGAGGCATTCACTGCAAGGGAAGGAATAAATGTACTCTTGTATAATTTGACTGTGCGGTTTGGGATTGAATTTTCTCTGAACTTTAATCATTTTGCTTGCCAGTCTGAGCCAGGGTCTTAAAATCATTTAATGTAGGCCCTTTAAAAAATTAGCATTAAATGAGAACTCATGAATTCTTCATGAAGTCCAATTCATCACACTTTGTGAATTCACTACTCAGTGAGCCTGAACAGCACCTCTTGAGTAAGGGGCTTTTTGACCATGAAACAAGAAAAACATTTCAAGTCTGTGGATTCAGAGCATAAGCTCTTAGTTCAGCTGCGTATCCACTATTCCATGTGCCTGTCCACCATCTCTTCAGATATGGAGAGACGGCCAGACTGAAGAGTTATTTTACTAACTTCTGTGTGTGCTTGCGTGTGTGCACACACGTGTGCGTGTATTGGCGGGGTGGGGGAGCATATTCAGAGGCCGGAAGTGGATATGGAATGTCCTGTTTCATTGCCTTTTTCTTTACTCCTTTTGAGTCAGGGTCTCTTGCTGAACCAGGAGCTGGGCAGTGTCGCAGCTACACTGAACGTGTAGTTTCCAGACACCACGAGGGGTTTCTGGACACCGCGGGATTGTCTCCGTTTCCTGACGTCACAGCTGTATCAGGATTTGCAGCGAAGCAGTAACAGAGCTGGCGCTTCCTTAAAGAAGGGCTTGAATTGGTCCAAGTGTTCACCCAATTCTCCTACTGCATTTCCGCTTGAAAACGTCGTATCTTGCTCAGTTTCCAGTACTCGCCACTTCTGGAACTCCAGCTGCAGGGGTCCAGGACCCTCTCTGGGCTCTGAGGGCACGTGTGCATACCCACACAGAGACAGCATGTGTTTACACATAATTTTAACTACTTAAATGAATATTTTGTCTTACATTTCCTTCCAGAGTTTTAGAGTTTCTAATTATGTGTTTATTTTAATCAAGTAGTCTTTGTAAACTTATCCATAGCTCTGTGATAATATATACCAATAAAAATATTTTTATGAGTCTCCCCAAAAATGTTTGCCCCAAATGTAGAGGCCTGATTTTGCAGAAGAGAAAGTGAGGAAAATCTTCATTAAACCCCTCTTCCCTAGGAGCTGTTTAATTTGCAGCTGCTAGGTCGCTCACCAGCCAGCCTGTCCACAAGGCAGAGTGGTCGGGGTGCGGCTCTGTCTTTGAAAATATATTTATTTATTTTTAGTAGTTCTTTTGGTGTGCGTGTGTGTGTCGGGGGGGGGGGGTTGTCCGTCCTGTCCCTGCTTTGTTGCTCTGCTCCCCCATTCCCTTGAGACAGCGTCTCTCACTGAGCTGGAACTATGTTTGTGGCCAGCAAGTCTCAGTTTTCATCCTCCACAATGCTGGCATTACAGGAGCATACAACCACACCGTACTTTTTACATGCATGCTGAGGATTTGAACTCAGGTCCTTTATGCATGTATACCAAGCACAGTATGCTGGCCTATCTTCCCAGCCTCCTTTTACTGATGACTAGTTTACTCCCCAGCACAGCTTGCTTCTAACCAAAACTTCACTGATATCCCCAACATACAGATCTTAGGGAATCTCAGTGGGAACATGCTATTCAGATAGAAGGATTGTGTTGATGTCATCAGAGTTGATCAGTGCTGTTGGTGGTGGGAAATTGCTAGGAGCAACCAGAGGTTGGCCATGCAGTATAAGGGAGGCCATCTCCAGAAAGGAAGAGTGACTGCCTTAGTTAGGGTTTCTATTGCTGTGAAGAGACACCATGACCACAGCAACTCTTATGAAGGAAAACAATTAATTGGGATGGCTTGCTTACACTTCAGAGGTTTAGTCCATTATTGTCATGACAGGAAGCAGGCAGAATGCAAGCAAACGTGCTGGAAAAGGAGCTAGGAGTTCTTAAATCTTGACCCACAGAAAACAGGAAGTGGTCTGAGACACTGGGTGTGGCTTGAGCATATATGAGACCTCAAAGCCTACCTCCACAGTGACATACTTCCAACAAGGCCACACCCATTCTGACAAAGCCACACCTCCTAATTGTGCCACTCATTTGGTGAGTGGCATTTTCTTTTAAGACACCACATTCCACTCCCTGGCCCCCAAAGGCTTGAAGCCATTTATCATAATGCAAAAAATGTATTTGGTCCAACTTCAAAAGTCTCCATATTACAGTCTCAACAATGTTTAAAAGTTCAAAGCCTCTTCTGAGATTGATGTAATCTCTTAACTATAATCCCCTATAAAATCAAAAGCAGAACACATATCACATACTTCCTACATGTAATGGCACAGGATATATATTACTGTTCCAAAACATAGGGAAGGGCGCATGCTGAGGAAATACTGGACCAAAGCAAGAAGGAAAACCAGCTAGGCAAACTCCAAACGCTGCACCTCCATCTCTGATTTGGAAGTGCTCCTCAGATCTCCAACTCCATTCAGCTTTGTTGACTGCAATACCCTTCTTTCTCTTGGACTGGCTCCACCCCCTCTTAGCAGCTCTCCTCTGCAGGTATCCCAGGACTCTGGCCGCTCTAATATCTCGGGGTCTCCAAGGCAATCCAGGCTTCTTCACAGCTTCACACAGTGACCTTTTTGGGCCCCCGTTCAGGGACACTCCTGACACATGCCTCACCTCAGAGGCTTTCCTTGGTCACGGAGGAATATTCCACAGCTCGTTTCTTCTGTCCTTAACTCTAAAGCCAGAACCACATGGCCAAAGCTGCCAAGTTCTGCTGCTGGCTGTGGCTGGAACATGGCCTCCTCGTTCAGTTACATCTTCACCAGCTTTCTGTTTCCCAAGGTTTCCTTCACTGCCTAAGCTTGGCTGTCCTGAAACTGGATCTGTAGACCAGGCTAGTCTCAAACTCAGAGATCTGCCAGTGCTGGGATTAAAGGCGTGCACCACCACACTCAGCTCTAAGTTTTTCTTTAATTCCTTTTCACAAGTGGGAAACTTCATTGAATGGGGCCTTGCCCAGAGGTCACCACTCCCTTTTCTCCATTTCTTAATCTGTTTATCTCCTTGAACACAGGATTTAGCTCCATTTCACTTCCTGGTACTCTTTTTCTCCTCAAATTTTATATTTTGTAATTTACCCTGATTTAGCTTGCCCCTTTTCATTACAAATCTTTATTAGAGTTACTACTAATAACCACATGACAGATTTTATACTAGGGTGTTTTGAGATTTCTTCTACCAGTGGAATTACCCCAAAACTCTTCACTTTAGCCTCAGGCAGACTCTACAAACAAGGGCAAAAGGCAGCCACTTTCTTCAACAAAATATCACAAGAATGCTCTCTAGACCACGTATTAATATTCTCCTCTGAAACCTCTTGAGCCAACCCCTGCTCCCCCCACACACAGTTCAGATAACTCAGCACCACTGTCTTCCATGCTCCTACTGGTATGGCCCATTAAGCAGCACTTACAGCATTCCACTGCTTTCCTAACCCAAACTCCCATTATTATTCCATATTATTCCAAATGAAAACATGATCCAGCCTGTCACAATACTGCAGTTCCTTGTACCAACTTCTGCTTTAGAGTTTCTATTGCTGTAAAGAAACACCACGACCATGGAAGCTCTCATAGAGGGGACATTTTGTTTGTTTGTTTGTTTTTTAAGACAGGGTTTCTCTGTGTAGCTTTGGTGCCTGTCCTGGAACTAACTCTTGTAGACCAGGCTGGCCTCGAACTCACAGAGATCTGCCTGCCTCTGTCTCCCAAATGCTGGGATTAAAGGTGTGCACCACAACTGTCCAGTTTATACAGGAAAAATTTTAATTATAGTGGCTCACTTATGAGACCTCAGTGCCCACCTTCACAATGACACACTTCCTCCAACATGGCCACGCCCACTCCAACAAAGTCATACCTCCTAATAGTGCACTCCCTTTTGGGGGCCATTTTCTTTCAAACCACCACAGGGGCCATCATTGACTTGGTTTCCTATCTGTTCTTGAGAGTTACATGGTGGTGTCTTTCATCCAATTCTACCTATTATCTTAGCAAGAAGGCCAACAAAATAGCCAGAGTGTGGCTGAGACCAAGGCTTCTGCTTCTACAGCAGCTAGTGGCTCTGCTTGAAGTAATGCTTCTGATACCATACTTTATTTTTTTTTTTTTATTTTTTTTTTTTTTAAAGATTTATTTATTTATTATGTATACAACATTCCTTCTATGTATGCTCGCATGCCAGAAGAGGGCACCAGATATCATTACAGATGGTTGTGAGCCACCATGTGGTTGCTGGGAATTGAACTCAGGACCTCTGGAAGAGCAGTCAGTGCTCTTAACCTCTGAGCCATCTCTCCAGCCCCCTGATACCATACTTTAGATAAAGTTGGGACATAAAGGAGCCTGGTTTAGAGAGGAAGTCTGGAGAACAATTAGCTTTGGGGACTGAAACATCTCTGAAGGTCATGTGCTTAGTGGGCCAGTCCTTTTGGAGCTTACCCTGAGCTCACTAGCCCACTCCTCTTCTGGGGAGTGATTTCCTTTTCTAGTAAATAGTCTTTTATCCTGGCCCTTGGGGCACCTCACCCTTTCTCTGAAGCCCCCTCTTCTACCATCATCTCCACTGCTGGATGTGCCTATTGTCTTGGGCCCTAACTCAAACAGGCATGGATTTCTTGTTCCTTTTCTCCATTCTCCCTTCCTGCACCTTGCTTTTGCTACTGTCTTTTTTTCAGACTCTTAATACAATGTCTTTAGGAGGACATGGTTGTGTTACTGGGACATTCAGGGTTTCCCTTTGTGGGTTCTTAGTCTCATTAATAAAAGTACTTAAGAACAGACTCAGAAGAGAACAACTTTAGTAGTGAGTTCTCTCCTACTCTGTGAGTCCTGGGGTTCACACTCACACCATCAGACTTGGTGGCAAGTGCTTTTTACTGAGCCATCTCACTCCTCCCAAAAGATTTATTTTTTAATTTTTTATTTCATGTATATGGGTGTTTTGGTGTGTGTGTGTGTGTGCGTGCGTGCGTGTGTGTGTGTGTGTGTGTGTGTGTGTGTGTGTGTGTGTGTGTGGTGTGTATACCACATAAGTGCCTGGTTCCCCCTGAGGTCAGAAGTAGGCATTTGATCCCCCGGGACTGGAGTTACACATTTGTAATTTGCCATGCAGGTGCTGGGAATCGAACCTGGGTCTTCTGCAAGAGCAATAAGTGCCCTTAACTGATGAGTCATTACTCTAGTCCCCCCCCCTTAACTTGTTTTTGAGGCTGTGTCTCTTGTAGCCCAGACTGACATTGAACTTGTTACATGACCAAAAAGGATAGTCTGAGCTTTTGATTCTTCTGCTTTTACTTCCCCAGTGTTGGGGTCACAGTTGTATACACCTCATCTGGTTATACTTTGCTGGTGGTAAAAATCCGGGGCTTCGTGTGTGCCAGCTAAGCTCTCTACTGACTGAATTATGTCCCTGAAGCCCTAAATGGAGTCTTTTTAGATCTTGGGTTATTTTATGAGTATTTATATGGACATTAGTATCTATTTTCACCATGTGCATGCGGTGTCCATGGGAGCCAGTAGAGGGCATTGGATCTCCTGGAACTGGAGTTACAGGTGACTGGCTGTGAGCCACCAGATGTGAGTCCTGGGACGTGAACCCAGGTCCTGTGCAAAAGCATCACGTACTCTTAACTACTGACCCATTTCTCCAACTGTTCTATTAAAGAAAAATAGGAAAGACAAGAAAAACGTGTAAAGCCTGTCATTATTTCAAACAGCCCCTGAGCACTGGGTCCTTTCAAGCTATTTCAAGCTAATCAGATAGTTAAAGGAAACGGTTAAGATGCATTCACTTTAACCTAAGAAACACCCAGTGCCATTTAAATGTGCCATTCAGAGTCATTTAAGAAATAAGAAGCTTCTGTTACTGGATAATTACAGTTATCTGCAAGTTCACAAGACTGAAACAGGTCTTGGAGACCATGTCATTAGGATCAAATGGCCCTTCACAAAGAGCAGTCCAGTGTTAGGACGGTAAGAGCGTACTGACGGCTGCCTTTTCCTAATAGAACATGCATAAACAATTATTCATAGGAGCCCAGGCAGCGCCTTCCTCCCGGAGCACCCTTTTCTGGATCCCCGGGGCATAATGGGGCTGGGGGGAGAAAGAGCTCAAGGCCTCATACGGTTCTACATACTTTTGTTTGTTTTGTTGGGAACAAAATCAACCAACAGGCTGTCTGGAAAATCGGCCCCATTTCATGGGCTGTGGGATTGCCTTGCTCAGCAGGTTGCTGTATTCGAACAGAAAATGCCTGTGACTGTTTCCAGCTTGCTCCCCGCCCCCACCCCTGCTCCTGCTTTCTCTCTCCCTCTCTGTATTCCTCATCTGCATGCAGGCATGTTCTGGAGGAGGCGTTGCAGCTTAAAATTAGCGTTTCACTGAGCCACCCAGGTTAGCTGAGAGCTGTATTAAATAGGTCAGGAAATGAGACGCACTCTTGGGAATGGAGAAAGAGTGTCGTTGTGTAGTGCCATAGAACTGCGCAAAAGGGTGGCAGAGCGAGGTGCGGGACGATTCGGGCAACAGAGGGGTTTGTGACTGGTGTCCTCAAAGACTATTTCTGTATTGAAAACACAGTTTGCCGTAGCCTCAGTCCGTGTGAAGTCAGCTACGTGCTGAGCTAGGCGTCCAGCCTCTGGGGCAGTGGGCCATTGGCATAGGCACCGAGGTTCTGCTCACAGGGCGCATGCTGGCCACCACTCCAACTCCCTGAGCTAGAGCCCCAGCAGCTGCCACTGTCCAGCTGAGAGGAGCAGCGTTTCCAGCTTCAACAGGATGAGCTGCTCTGGGGAGGAGGTTTCCAGCATCTTCATTGTTCAAACAGGTCCTGACTCAGCTAACTTTGGGTACAGAGTGGAGACTCTCTTTCTGCCCTTTTCTTTAACTTTTTCTAAAAACCACCAGGGGTCAAAAGAAACTCCCTCCCTCCCCCTTCCTCCCTCCCTTCCTTTTTTCTTTTCTTTTTTTTCCCCCTTTTTAGTTTGACTTCTGACTGTCCATGGAAACAAATGCCTTTCTTTAGTTCTCTCGTGCTGTGTTATTAATATCAGCTGTAATGTTCATGGCTTTTCCTTTCTTCAGACTTGAGTAGCTCTGGATGCATGCGTCCTTTGGTCGCTCAGAATACTGCGAGGGGCAGTCTTCAGTGTAGTTGTTATTGCAGCCCCTGACTCGGCTGCCACCCCAAGTGGGATGCAGTGGCGTCTGTGGCAGTCTTTCTCTGGACCGCCAGCTCCCAAATAGCGACCAGGAGACTTCTTATTGATTATGAGAGCTCGGCCTTAGCTCAGACTTGTTTCTCACTAGATCTTACAACTTAGATTAACCCACTCCTATTAATCTCTGTGCTGCCACGTGGCTCGTGGCTTTTTTTTTTTAACCTCTCCTTCTTCATTTCCTGCTTCTTCTGCTTCCAGCTGGCAGCTCTGCCTTTCTTCTTCCCCAAGACCTCTCTGACCCCAGAAGACCCGCCTAATCTCTTCCTGCCTAGCTATTGGCCATTCAACTCTTTATTAAACCAATCATAACGACACGTCTTCAGATGGTGTAAAGGAATATTCTGCAACAGGCGTCCTCCTTTTCAGTGCCCTCTACACTTCCAGGCTTGCTGGGCCAGGGCAGCCTTATTCTCTGCCGTATGGGTTTCGACACTCATCTTTCGGTCTCCCCAACCACATATATGGATGCCACAAGGTTATCTGCTCAACATGTTCCCTGTACCTCAGGCAGTCCTTACCATCTCTCCAGTGACGACTAAGCCACCCATCTTGGCAGGCCTACTTTTTACTCTTGCACCCCACAATGTCCAGCCCCAGCTGTCTCTCTCCCCTTCATCTTTCTTGACCCTCACCGTAGTATGTCCGCAGCCACTAGGCCTACATCTCTTCCAGCTCCATGAGTTCAAATCTCCAAGGTCTGTACCAGGCCTCGCAAGCACCTCATTGTCTTTCTTCCTTAGCCACTTCTTAAGAGCCTAGGAAGTCAACACCACAGCCACACCACTGTGGGAAGGGAGCCTATGGATGTCTGTCAAGTGAGCATAAGATTGGACCCATCTGAGAGGGCCCGAGTGCCAGCATCCAGGACCCACACTGGGTTTGCTCTTCACTAACACCACACTGGGGAATGTCTCGGAAATGTTCCCAAGAAGCGAGACCAAACTAGACCACACTGGATTTTATGGGCTCTTCACGCATTAAGAATATTGGAAACACCCAGAAAGGAAAGTTGTAAATTTAAGGCATATAAAAGAATTTTGTTTTGTAACCCTAGGGAAGTACCAATTTGTTTGCTTTCAGATGTGCAGTTACTAAGGATCATCTCCAAGGGGTGTGTCCTTTGTTTGGCCTGCTCGTATAGTCACTTGAAGCCAGGAGACAGGTCAGTGAAGGCGTGAGGTCCATAGGTACACAGGCAGCGTGTAGGTATGTGTGCCAAGGAAGGGACCTTCATGTTCATCTGCTCATTTGGATGACAGCAAGAGAAGGGACTGAATATAAGATCCTACAAACAAAAGTGGGGTAAACCTTTGAGCAGGGAAGGGTGCATAGGGAGAGAGCTGTCTAGGGATAGTTGGCTGTTGCTAGAACAATTGCTTTGCGTAATGAATTCCTGACCTAATGAGTCTGTGGAAATTGGTACTTGTGAGTAGGCCTGTTTTGGGTTTGAACTTTACATACCGCCAGCACCAACCACAAAGCCCACTTAAAAGGGGTCAGCCTAACCTCCACTTAATTTGGAGTTTTCTTCTTAAGTTCATGTTCATGAATGGCAAGATTCTAGCGATGGCGTCAAAGTTATTGAAGCACTTTCTGACCACACTTCACCCTGGGAAAAGGCCACTGGCATCTACCGGAGATCTTGAGGGAGGGCCAACCTTGCTAGTCAGCCCCTGCAATTGCAGGAGAGAGCTTCAGCCCCGTTGAGTGGCGTGAGCCATTGGGTTCCACTTTCCTTTGGAATTTCTCAGACCCTGGGATTCTTTGATTGTGTCTGGGGCAGGGTGCTGCTGAAATCCAGCTAAACAGTAACTGGCGATTATATTGCGTTGATTGACTTACCCTTAAGTTCTGTGGCCTCCTTGTAATTTTTGCAGGAATGTCACTTTTCTTTGATGTCACTGAGGCATTCAAGGGCAGTTTGAGCACAGAGATGAGTACATATTGTTCAGTAGAGAGGCATGTTGTTAATAGCTGTCTGAAGATGGGGGTGGTCACATGCTAGACAGACAGCCCTAACACTAACCCAGCACATCTCTGTGATGCAGACTGTCACCTCTCCTGGGAGCCTGGGCTCTCAACCTGCTTATTCTCTGTAAGCACTGTGCAAAAATCTAAGTACTCATACCTGACCCTTGACCCCTTCATCTGCTTCCTTTTCTTTCTTTCTTTCTTTCTTTCTTTCTTTCTTTCTTTCTTTCTTTCTTTCTTTCTTTCTTTCGAAAAGTTTATTGCATGTTTAATTGTTTATGTGGGGTCCCTCTTTTTGATGTGTGTAACTTTGTTTTTACTCCTGTTTTGGAATGGAGTCTTGCCATGTGGCCCAGGCTTGCCTCAAGATTCAGAAGCTCAAGATATACTCCTGCCGTAGCCTCCCAAATAGCTGTTGGTGACAGTGTGTATCACCACACCCTGCTCACATTCATTTCTTTATTGACACATTCACCCAGCTCTCTGAGCAACTGTCCTGTTCACTGGGGTAAGCAAAACAGATGAGTACTAAGTGCTAGGGGAACCCAAACCATTTACGGTGAAGGGCTACATGGACAAGACAGCTGGACGGTGCTTGTCGCATGAGAGACAGTTTGGATAGAGTGATCTGGAAGGGCCTTGTTGATACAGTGACAATAAGCGTGCTGAGTGAACCCAATCATGAGTTCATCATGGAATCATGGAAGATACAAGGATATAGTGCTCACCATGTCTTCTCTTTAGAAGTTCCCAGTCTCCGAGAAAGGACTCAAGACCATGAGGTGGAATGGAAATTACCCCATGATGCTTTGGAAAAGGGGTTCTTGTTTTGTTTCCACAGAAGATGAGAACCTGTGGATTTCTTCCAGACTGATGTGGTTTGATAGACTAAAATTCCCCAGAAAGGTAGCTGTGAATACCTCCCTAAAATTACTTCACCCAACAAAAAGCAGGAAGCAGTTTGGAGAGAACTATGCCCAAATTCCAAATATTGTTTATAAATGGTTATTTACATTTAAAGGGGGATAAGCTATAGAGATTTGCATTGGTATGAATCTTGGTTTATTGATAAAAATTTAAGGTCAATTTTGTTATATGTATATTCCTTCTCTTGATTAAGGTATTGTGTTTGTGCAGCTCATTTAAAAATTTAACGTATAATTAAGAAATATAGGTTAATAGATAATCATCTATAATAGTCAAGCTTCTAGTCATGTTAGGTAGGCTTTCTAGATATAGAGAGATATATTTCAGTTAGATAGGTATTCTTCAAATCTTTCAGAGCCCTTCAGAATATGGCATTTAAAATGTTTTAAGACCTTAAGACTTTTCATGACAATGAGACACATCTGCTCCTGGTAGTAATAATTACTTCAAGAGGAAGATGGGCATCGAAGAGGCTCCTTATGGAGTTTGTTAGCCATTTGGGCAAGAAACTGCTCTTGCCTGGACTGTTTGATGTTATGCTGTGTGAACTGGATAGGCAGGGCCCACAGAGAAATGACTGCTGAACTTGTCTAAAGGTGTGACTGTTCATTGGGGTTCTTGCTTCATGAAAGAGTCGGACAGACATTCTGCAAGATACGGAAGAAAGTGACTGACAAACTGTTTATATAGGTGGAACTGTCTTTGAAATATCCTGCTTCATAGAAAAGTCTGCCGGAAACTATGGGCCGGTAAGCTGAAGATGGGTTCCCAAGGATACAAAAGAACTTTGGGTGACTGCCTAGGCAGTGAGATGTCTCTGTTAATTCTAGAATTTTGGAAGTTGCTTACAATGTACTTCTTGTTTACTTAGATAATATTATATCCTTCTGGAGTCTTTGATGGAGTTGAAGAATAGATAGTTATAGTTTTCCTTAGTTATGATAAAGGTAAAGTAGATATAAGTATTATAACTGTAATTCTTGCTTGATACCTGCTTTATTATGTGTAATTTTACTATGTTAAAGTTAAAACCTTTCTTTTTATTTAAACAGAAAAGGGGAAATGGTGTGGAAAGTCCTTCTGTCTATGTTTTGCTTTTATTGGTTAATGTTTTGGCCAATGGCTTAGCAGAACAGAGCTAGGTGAGCAAACTAAACTGAATGCTGGGAGAAAGAAGGCAGAGTCAATAAGAAGCCATGGAGCTTCCAGAGGAGAAAGATGTGAGTTGACAGCCGGAACCTTGCCAGTAGGCCACGAGCCTCATGGTAAAATATAAAATAATAGAAATGGGTTAATTTAGGATATAAGAGCTTGCTAGGAATACCCTAGAGTAATTGGACAAGCAGTGATTTAAATAATATGGTGTCTGTGTGATTACTTCCAGAGTCTGGGTGGCCAGGAAACAAACAAACAGGCTCTGACAACACAGAACTCTGATTCAGATATAAGAGCCTTTACTACTCTAAGCAGGCTCATTAATTCACTGGGGCTTAAGTACTGTGAAATTATAATATTCTGATGTTATCACTTAGTGGCCACAAGGCTCCACTCTTGTCTCCTATTTGTGTATCCTTAGGTTCAGAGCATAAAGGGGATAAAAGATTCATATTTCCTTCCCTTTATGTACTAATTTTCATGATAATAAACTTATTTCTCATTCTCTGGAAGTGACCAGTTAGGCACATATGCTTGTGCTTGCTCACACACGCTGACTCTACACTTACACATGCACTTCACGTGCACACACACGTCTATATGTATATAATCTTGAACTCATGTATATTTAAACATATTTGATGAGTTTTAATTTGCTTTGGTGTGAGCCTAGCCTTTAACAGCTGAGCTATCCCCCTAGCCCAAGTTTTAATGCATTTTGATTATGTATATGATGTATGTGTGTGGTATGTGTGCCAAGACACATGTGGAAGTCAGAGTGAGTTTGAGTCTCACACCTTTATGTGGGTTCCAAGGATTGAACTTAGATTGCAGGCTTGCACAGCAAGTGCTTTGACCCAATGAATTACCTTACCTGCCCTTATTTTGTCCTTTGAGATTTGGTCTTACTGTCATAGTCCAGGCTAACCTGGAACTCACTATGTAAAGACCAGCGTGGCCCCAAACTCATGGGTATCTCCTTAGCTTAACCTCTTAAGTGCTGGTATTACAAACGTGAGCCACCATTCCACCCCAACTACTCTTCATATGGAAGCGCACGGTCTACAGAATCAAAACAAGCTAAAAGACATGAGGTCACTCAGCGAAAGACTTTCCCAGACCTTCTTGCAGCTAGATGTGGTCAGGTGATTAAAGTCTGGCCACTGGCAGGCAACATGAAGAGCCTTATGAAATGGCTGTTTCGCTCTTAAAGGAAAACCTGGCTTCCTATTCTTTTTTAAAACTTTATCTTATTGATGTGTCCATGTATATGTGTGTCCACGTGTGTGCAGGACCTAGCCGGAGTGTGTGTTAGAATGACATGATTCCAGTACATCTTTCCACCTAGCAAGCACCGAGGTGCAGCTGATGCTGTTGGTTCTTGGTTCCCACTCGAGTCCCACACTCCGAGGGTGCAGATGGCTCCTTCGAGAGTGTGCCTGCTTAGGGGGTCCTTCAGGGCACTGCAGCCTTCACTGATCTGTTCTTGCAGAGAAGTTCCATCTTCACATTAACTACTCAGATAATCGGTCTGCATACCGAATGTAATTGAAAGACTCTTCGCTTCACAGATTAATTTATTATTTAGAACTGGGAGTCTTCTCTTAGAGCTGAAAAGTTCGGATAGTTGTATTTCTAGCATAACGATAATGTGAATGAATTATTTTCTAAAAGAGAAAACAGATCATGTACAAATTTCTTGGCATTATAAATATTTTGATTCGTGGCCCTCATCCAGTTTTCTTCCAACACTTTTGAAAGTGTTAAAAATTATACTTCATGCCAGCATAAATAACATTTTAGTTTTCTATAAAATCTAAGCACTTTAAGTACTCTTAAGTACATTATCTTTTCAGCTTCATTAATGAAAATAGAAGTGAGCATCCCTGGGAAGTTTGCCTGGCAGGCCTGGAACAGCCATCCTTGCTCCTGGTACTGCTTTGAACCATGAGCTCCCGGGTGGATAGTCTCTCGGGGACTTTCTGCTCTTCTCGTGCCCTAAGCATTCTGCTCATCAAGACTGAATTTTGGAGCTTGGATATCCTGGGGTCTCCTTTTCATGTGTTTGTGTGTATGGTGTGCATGTGTGTTTGCATGTGTGTATGGTGTGCATGTGTGTTTGCATGTGTGCAGGCACACCTGTGTGTTAGTATGAGCATGTGTGCACATGTGTGCCTGTGTAAACCGAGGCCCGAGATTGACATCAGGAATTGGCCTCAGTCGCTCTTCCGTTCTCTCATGCAAGCCTAGAGCTTGGCAGTATGGCTAGTCCGCTTGTTCCAGGGAGCCTCTGTTCTACTCTTGGAAGCTGGCATTATAGACAGGTTGCCACATCAACCCAGCATGTATGTGTTCTGAACCCCAGTCCTCTTGCTTGCTTGGCAAGCACTTTAAATGCTGAGCTAGTGCCCTAGCCTCTCTTGGTTGTATTTATAGCCAGAAACACCTTTCCTGCTTGGCCTGGCAGTGCTGAGGGAAGGGAGCTTTGATCCCCAACCCCATCCCACGCAGCATAACCAGAGCCATCAGAATTGCAGTGGCGTCCGTGTCCCCTTTTGGGTCCTAGAAGGCTATACAAATTTAACAGAGCACTATTCTGTGTGATAATAGCAATTACTGGTTTTGAGCAGTGTGTGTGTGTGTGTGCACCCATGTCCATGTGGAGATATGCATTTCAATGTGCATACATGTATATATGGAAGCCAGAGGTTGGTGTCAGGTGTCTTCCTCAATCACTGTCTACTGAATCTGATGCTCGCTGATTCTGACAACCTTCCTGGCCAATGGGCATCAAGGATCCACCCACCTCTGAGCCCCTAACACAATGGGGTTACAGGCTCACGCCTCTACATTCGGCTTTTTATGTGAGTTCCAGGGATCTGAACTCAGGACTTCAGGTTTGTGTGGCAGACGCCTTAGCAGCTGAGCATCTCCCCAGCCCATTGAAGACTTTTTTTTTTTTTTTTGGTTTTTCGAGACAGGGTTTCTCTGTGGCTTTGGAGACTGTCCTGGAACTAGCTCTGTAGACCAGGCTGGTCTCGAACTCACAGAGATCCACCTGCCTCTGCCTCCCGAGTCCTGGGATTAAAGGCGTGCACCACCACCGCCCGGCCCCATTGAAGACTTTTGCAAGTGCTTTCCTTAGTCCTTTCAGCCACCAGAAGAGGCAGGCGCTGTTGTTTCAGATGGGAAACTAAACCTGGAGAGATTCAGTCACTAGATGGAAGACACTCAAGTTGAGTGGCTGGGGCAGGATTCAGACCCAAGTCTTCAGACTCCAGATCAGAAGTACACCAGAAGATTCTATGGTAGGCTCGGAACATAGTTCGGATGTGTGTGCAATCCTGAATCTAGAGGTTGTGATCATACTCTATTTCAGTTTTTTGAGAGTCACAGCTGGCTACCTCCTGGCTTCCCTAGCGCTGGCATCGGAGATACGGCCTTGATCGGGTCTTCCTATGGGTGTAGCCCAGAAGAGCGGCCACACGTGCCCTGCACTCAGCACCGTGCTTGTGGATGCTTTGCTTTACCTTGGTGGTGGTGGGGCTGTCCAGGAGCCACCTCCTGGAGAAGCCAGGATGCTGCCTCCTGTGTTCTATTCTAGCCATTTTACCTGGTAGAACTGTGATTTCCCACGGTTCATTTCCCTCCAACTTTGAAAACCACCCACTCAACATAGTGTTAGACATAAGGATGTTTGCAGATGGGAAGGGGGCCCACCTGCTCTTCTCTGACTATCTCGGAGTGGAGGGGGGCATTTTAAAAACTAGTTGAGGAAGCATGGCGCTTCTTTGGAGCTGATTATCAGAAGCAAGCTGCAAATATTGGGGAGTTACTCCCCCAACTCCCCTAAACAGGAGCAGAGCTTTCTCCTCTGTCCCTGGACCTCAGCTGGTCCAGCTCTGTCCCACTCCCCAACCGACCCGCCCCAGCTGGGAAGGAAAGAATAGGGCTTTAGGGAATGTGACCTGAGCAGTCAGCTTAGGCAATCTGTGCACAATAAACTTCTTTCTGGACTGAATTGTTCTGTAAAGTGGCAGTCACTTCCCAGGCAGTCAGCCGCCATTCTGCTTGTACTAATCACCGTTGCTATGGAGAAAGCCACCATTTCATTAGTGAAAGCTCCATAATGCAATTAACACAGACTCCAGTTCCTCTCCATCTCTTTCGGGTCCAGAGATGAGGGGTTCTGGGGTGTTGCTTTCCCTGAAGCCCCTCTGAGACAGCAGGCTAGACAGGGCAGGAGGGGTCCCAGGATGCAAACGGTCCCGATTCAGCACTGAGATAGGATGAAGGGATGGTAATGGAGGAAGGAACAGGAAACGTGGTCGGGGTGGGGTGGGGTGGGATGGTGGAGGCCTTCAAACAAAGCAAAACAAAATACTGAGAAACCTCTGCCCGGTGGGATTTGGCTTTGGAAGTATGATAAAATTCTCTTCCTCCTTCTCGTGAAATCAGTGCTTCTACTGACCCAGGAGCCTGAATGAGTGCCGACAGGCCCACCAGACACCTCTGCGATCCCCTGAGCTAGCTTGCCCCTCTCTTGGACAGTTCCAAACCCATCGCAAGCTCATTTGCAAACCCAAGAAGATAGTATTTGCTCCTGAGCCAGGTCATCCTAACAGCCCCAGGGGGCCTGCCCGGCTAGCCAAGAAGAAATGCTAAAGAAACAGTGAGTTTCGATGGTTATGAACTGAGGGTCTGAGGACAAGGTTTCTAAAGTTTCTAACCTCTGGGCATCTCCCAGCAGGGGGCTGGAGCATCTTGCTTCCCTCTTTTCTCTGCCTGTGTGGAGGAAAAACTCAGGCAAGAATCCAATTCTCAGTTAACAGGGTATTTTTTTAAAAAAAGAAAAAGGAGCTATACTGATGCCCCCCCCCCCACTTAAAGAATCCTTCTAGAAAGACAAGTTGGCCAACAAAATGGCCAAGCACCGCCCGCCTCATTCCTAATTAGCTAATGTATGTCTTTCCGCCCTGCTCTTGGGGGAATTCTCAGGCTAGTCCCCTGCCGCTCCTGGAGACAGCAGAAAAGCAAATGACACCAAATTTTCCCCTCTTAATTAAAATGTTAAATAGGGTTAAGATGCCAAGCCACATCGGAGTGTTTGTTCCCCTGGTGAACTCGGAGCCCCGCCGAGGTCAGTTCAATGGGAGTTCTTTGAATCCAAACGTTATTAAGTTCCCAATGTAATCAACCCAGAGAGTTTAATGGAAACTTTCTCCTTTCTTTTAATAAGCATGTGGGGGAAAAAAAAGCACCCAGGTTAGGTGCATTGCCCTTCTATAACCAAATCACTATGGCAACAGGCAGCTGGTCTCCAGAAAGCCTGGTGACACAGGGAGGGGCCACCCGCAGGAGCCCAGCTCCCCAGTGCAGTCCCCCAGGTCAGGCATAAATCTCTTCAATGGGATTAGATTGTTTAAGGGGATATGGGCTGTGGGAAAACTTTTGTCTGCTGTCTTCATCGTCTCCGCTGTGAGTCTCAACATTTCCACTCAGGGCACAATGGGGTTAAAAGTAAGAGCAAATGTTTTGATGGGTTTATTTTGAATTATGAATACATGGAGCTGCATAATCGCCTGTCACCATGGCCCTGCCCCTGGCTGGGCCCTCTGAGGACCAGAGGGTGGGTGATGGGGAGGGCAGTGAGCATCAACACTGGGGAGTGACCGCAGCATAGAGAATGAATTACATGGGTGCGAGGGGACTGACATTCTGTATCCTAGAGACAGGTTGCATGCTCACAGCCCGGCTGTGGGGGTGCACGTAGTTCCAGGAGCAGGCCTTTCTGCTGACCGGTGGTTACCAGTCCTTCCAGAGGTGATGGCTGCCCACTGGGTTATTATGTTTCTTTCTTGTGGTCTGCACGCTCTGAGAAGCCTGATGCAATGCTGTGTTCATGGCTCTGCCAAGTGCTCCCTGTCATGAGATGGTTTGTGCCTTCCCTCTCCCAATTCATGTGTTCAATTCTCAAGCCCAGCACCTTGTAACCTTACTGTAGACATAGTCAGGGGCTGTAGAAGGAGATGAGCGTGTTGAAATGAAACCTTCTGGCTAAGACCTAGCCAATGTGACTGACGTCTTTTTAGAGGAAGAAGCTTAGGCATACAAAGATACTAGGAGTGTGTACGTGTGTGTGTGTGTGTGTGTGTGTGTGTGTGTGTGTGTGTGTGTGTGTGTGTGTGTTGAACACTATGTAAAAATTCTTCAGGAAAAGCCAAGCCCTAAGCCAAGGAGAAAGGCCTCAGAAGAGACCAATCCTGCTTAGGCCTCCCCCTGAGCCTTCCAGCCTCTAGAACAGGAGACAATTTATGTCAGTCACATGAGTCATGTGATGCATGGCACTTGCCTTTGGGGGCCCTGGAACAATGCTCCTACTCTGCCATCTTCCAGCTCTAGAGGTGCTGGCAACCAGTGTCTGAAGGAGTGGCAAGCAAGGCTCTGAGAAGACACATGGGCCCAGGCACACGCTACTGTTTTTTTGTTTTTTTTTTTTTGTTTAAAAAACAAGGTATAGTTTAACCGAGGCTGCTGCCACCAAAACAAGGTTAATGTGAGCATCTCTCAGCCCATCCCCGGGGCCCACACTGCCCACATTACCTCTGTATTAAATACCCTCTTCCAGGTTATACATTATTGGCGTGTTTAATGGAGGCCATTCTCTTTAGTTTTTAAATCTTCTGTATTAAACATGAGCAAAATTTCTTTCTCAGCATTCTTTCTTTCGCAGTGTCCTGGGAGTTCCCAGGGGGCAATTCCAGACTGTGTCCACTCTGGGGCCCCTGTCCCGCACCATTAGTAAGGGAAATACATTCTTAAGGAGCTGAATTTGTGGATTGAGGGAGAGCAGGGAGGCACAGTCCAATGTTAAGCAGACCTGATATATCCAACTTGGGCTTGAAGACAGACAAACAGTAGGCTGATGGTTAATTTTATAGAAGTGATTATTAAAAGCTGGAGATATCTCACCAACAGAACGCATGACTAGCAATGCTGGTGCACGGCATATAAGCATATTCAAAGGTTGCATTAAAGAACAGTCCCTTCGTGTCCATTAGAACTGGAGTCGATGTAGAAAAACCTGGAGCAAGAGAATGTCTTCCAAAGACTCTTGTATAAGGTTGCAGGTGCAGCACACTCGGGGCAGAGCTTGCCTAGCATGCACAGAGCCTGGGCTTCAATGCCCAGCATTGCATAAACCGGGTGTGGTGCACACGTCTGTATTGCCAGCACTTGGGCAGCAGAGGCAGGGTAATCAGAAGTTCAAGGTTTTTCTTGGCTATATAGCACGCTTGAGCCTAACCAAGGCTACATGAAAATGTGTCTCAAACAAACACTCTGGACATCTATGGGAGATGGATATGTATCTCCTCAGTTGAAATCTCCATTCAAGAATCGCTTCCCTTTTCTTTCAAATTTTCTTTAATTTTAAATTTTGAGACAGGGCCTCAGAGTAGCCTAGGTTGACCTAGGACTCCCTGTGTAGTTGAGAATAGTCTTCATCTCTGGACTTCCTGCCGCTCTCTGACTCCGGACTGCTGGAATCACAGGGGTACGCCACCATGTTCTTGCTTTAGGGGCTTGTAGGCCAACTGCTCAGAAAACAAGGACGCCACGTGGTCTGTTCTGCTCCCAAGGAATCGACCATCTGTTACGGGAGAGTAATAGAAATAAGCAGGAGGAACACATATGTACGAATGTAGTACAACACGAGATAAGAAAGATCTGGCCGTCACACATTCCAGAGCTGCGATTCCAGGACCTCATACCTACCAATTGGAACATCCAGTCTCAGTGTGTCAAGGCCACCTGCCATTCTGTCGCTAGTTTTAGGGAAGAAGAAGATGGGATGTGGCCATATGGATACTAGAGATGAGAACTGAATGAAACATATTGTAATTTTGTCTTGATGTTGTAATGTCAGTTTGCCTGACCTAATCTTAAAGAGAATCTAAAAGTCAAAAATGAGACAGCCTTTACAGCCTAAAGCCTCCGGAGTCTCCTGGTTTGGGAATTTGGGATCCCACTGTCCAAGCAGCTCCCTGAACCAAGTCTGTATGTCACTCACCCATCTCCTCCCCACTCCCCAATTCATTCTCTTTCCATGACCTTCCCTCTTGAAGGTCATCGGAAGCCGCAGTGGCCCTCTGTCGCGCACCAGGTACCATGGCCTAAGGTACAATTTCAGTCTTATCCCTGCCCTGTTCCGAAGCTCTTAGCATCTGCTGGCTGCTGGAGGATGTACGCCTGGTGGCTAACAAAACAGTCCCTGCCCCTGGGCATCCAGAGGCTCTGTGGTCAGCCCCCCCGGGCCTTTCAGTGTCCAATCATCCAAGTGCTCTGTCCTTGATATGTCTGTCAGCCACACACCTTGTGCCCTCCTCTCCACTCATCTGTGAGTCTCTCCAGACCCTGGAATGACTCACCATGAATGAGAAAGAAAGGTCACAAAGACAGTCATGAAAAAGAACAGGCATCATGTAATGAACAGTACATGGATAAAAAGCAGCAGCTTTCCTTAGTGAAGTATTTTTGAAAAAAAGCCACCAACGATTCTGAGTGGCAATTCAAACATTCTAAGTGGTCATTTCTAGGCACTGGGGTCATGTATGCACCTTCTTTTTTCCCCCTCTCTGCTTTTTCATGTTCCAGTTAATTTGTTTTTTTTTTAATGTTTTTTTCTTGTGTGTGCTTGTGTGTGCACGTACCTGAGAACTCACACATATGCAGGGACCCACAGGGGTCAGAAGAGGGCAGCAGATCCCTTGGAGCTGAAGTCACGGTGTTTGTGAATCCCCTAACATGGGTGCTGGAAACCAAACTCTGGTCCTCTAGAAGGGCAGCAAGTGGTTTTATCTGTTAAGCTATTTCTCCAACCTCCAGATTTCCCAGATTTTTAATACCAAAAACATTTTTGTTTTAATAAGAGTAAGAAAAAAAACCAATAACTAATAAGGGGATTGACTAATAAAACTTGCATATGCTTCAAGACCTAACTCAGCTTGAGCTTCTGATGGTAGGGAAGGGTGATGT
Source organism: Microtus pennsylvanicus (assembly GCF_037038515.1). Taxonomy (NCBI): domain Eukaryota; kingdom Metazoa; phylum Chordata; class Mammalia; order Rodentia; family Cricetidae; genus Microtus; species Microtus pennsylvanicus. The sequence goes on along the minus strand of NC_134583.1, from coordinate 71,740,309 downwards.
GGGAGTGTCATATATCAATCTGTTGATTTCATTGGTTAAGCAATAAAGAAACTGCTAGGCCCATTTGATAGGCCCACCCTTAGGTGGTGGAGTAAACAGAACAGAAGGCTGGGAGAAAGAAGCTGAGTCAGAGAGTCGCCATGATTTTCCCACTCCAGGCAGATGCAGGTTAAGATCATTCCTGGTAAGCCAGCTCGTGGGCTACAGCAGATTATTAGAAATGGGCTAGTCTAGGTGCGAGAGCTAGCCTAGAAGAGGCTAGATATAATGGGCCAAGCGGTGTTTAAAAGAATACAGTTTCCGTGTAATTATTTCTGGTAAAGCTAGCCGTGCGGGCGGCGGGGTGCCGGGGACGCAGCCCCGCCGCTCCTAATTACTACAGAAGGGGAATGAACGTGTACCAGAACGAACCGATTCAGGCCCAGTCTTTCCCTTGTCGCACTTCCATCATTTCTCGGCCCTGCTCTGTGATTATGTGCATGGCCAGGAACTCCCTGACTGGATGGAGGGTTTAAGAGCAGTGAGGCTGCCTTGCACAGCCCCTCTTCCCACAAGTGGTCCCCAACATGCCAATGGGAAGCTGGAGTAAGCGATCAACCTCTGTGCAGAACACAGATTTCACCAGAAGCGTCTCGACTCTAAGAGATAAGGGGGAAACAGATGCAACCAGAACAAGGAAACCAAACTTGAAGTCATCGCGGTGATAGACTTCTAAAGGCATAGCCATCAGAGAATTCGGGATTATGACTCTGCTTCCCATGGTAACCCGTTTACATATATGAACTGGAGACCGTAACTGTTAGCTCGGCAGTCAGGAACACACATTACAAGCAGTTTGAGTGTCGGGGCTGTTGCCACAGCCCCAGAAGCCATGACCTCTAATTCCCTCATTTGCATACAAGTATAATGGCATGGTCTGCATTAGTGGCTGGGTTGCTCTCAGATCTGAACTGAATCTATGATGGAAGCCCTGCTAATGGCCAAGGCCTTCAAGTTGCCCATGGTGTCTTGGGTGCTTTATCCACGATTCCCAGAATCTGCTTCAGAAAGGTATTGGTATAAATGAATGAAATATATTTTATAACTTTGAGCAAAGGTGGTGACATTGGTTGTTGTTGAAGGAGCTTGTTGTTAGGACTTAAACTTTGATAAGATTGGGATAGTACAGACAATAAATGTGTGCATATTTGACACGTCTCCCCATGTTTTGGGGACTCTATATCCTTCTTAAGGAAGCCACATGCCCAGGGGAGATGGCAAATGTGCCACCTAAGCTGACAGGTGAATGGGTTTTCCGTTATTGTGGCTACGGCTGAAATGACCCACCACATCCTAGATGATCTCAAGGCCTGCACCATTCTGAGGTTGAATATGCTGGACCTATGGATTGCTTCTGTCCCTTAACAGATGTACTCAGGGCTAAGAATATAACTCCATAGTAAAGCACTTGCCTCCCCTGTGCAAAACCCTGGGTTCAACTCTTTCCACAAATGCACACTCACACACACACACACACACACACACACACACACACACACACACCACAGTACACAGTATGTGCCAAACCAGGGGGCCATTTTTAACATCTGCTCCTTGCCTGCTGATCTGGCTGTGAGACCACACTTCCTCCTCACCTTTCTTTCTGTTGGCTCGGAACCTCTTGCTGTGCCTGCCTCACCTTGAGGAGAATGGACACAGACTCATCTTTTCAGGAGGTCTGTAACCTAAAGGGCCTCTTTACAGCTGGTGGCACCATCTTCTCTAGCTTGGGGGGATATGGTGGACTTGAACTTTTCTTACTTGTGGGTCTCAGGGGCTCTAGATATCCCACTCTCCAGAGGGTGAACCCACCCTCACTAGGTGAGAAGAATATGCTGGGATATCAGAGTGGCTGAAATTGGTCTGTTAAGAAAATGTGAGGAGAAGGCAAGCTTAGATCTGGCCAAGGGTAAAAAAAAATAAAACCCTAAAGCAACAAGGGTTTTTATGGAGATTTATTTCCTTCTTCTATTATTGTCTAAGAACAGGCAGGCTGAGTTGAAATGACAGTTTATGATATTCTTTTTTTCTACTGTCAGTTTTAACTTGTACCTCAAAGTACAGAATAGTCACTCAATCTGCACCCACTACATTTGCCTCTTAATCAGCAGAAAGCAAGAGACAAGGAAGAGTCCCTTATATTCTACTGGGTAGAAGTTAGTTTGCAAGCTCCACCTCCTTTCAAAGGCATTGGAGAGATGTAGTTTCTGTTTGGAGTAACTTTGTCCTGCTGGAAACAAATAAACAAAAAAAACCAAAAGCGCTGTTTGGCAGGGATGGAGGGTAGAATGGGGTGGGATGGGTGGTAGGAGGGAGTGGGATGGGTGGTTTGTAGTGGTGGTGATGGTGGTAGTCATGGTGTTCTTGGGATTGAACCTAAGAGCCTCCTGTTGATGTTAGGCAAACTTTTCATCTCTGAGCCATATTTGAAGCCCTGGAAGTGCTGCTTATAATAGAAGATAGAAGGTAGTCTGAAGGGCATTTGAAGGAGAGAAATATTTTGAGACTTGCCTGAAAAGTAGAGACATCGTGGAGACTTTCATTAAAATACCAGCCATACTAGAATTCATTCAATGGGAGTTAGATGTCAGTAACAATCAAGCTAGGCAGAGTAGTGACCCTCTATAGTCTCAACTATTTAGGAAAGTGAAGAAGAAGGGTCCCCTGAGGCCGGGAACTGGAGACTAGCCCGGACAACATAGCAAGCCCCATTTCAAAAGCATAAAACCAGTTGGGCAGTGGTAGCGCACACCTTTAATCCCAGCACTCAGGAGGCAGAGGCAGGTGGATCTCTGTGAATTTGAGGCCAGAGAAACCCTGTCTCAAAAAAGAAACAAACAAACAAAACAAATGAACAACAACAACAAAAACAAACATCAACAACAACAAAAAAGCATGAAAACAAAAAAAGGGGGGCTGTTGTAACTGAGGGTATAGCTCAGTGGTCCCTCCAGTCCCTTCCAAAATATGATTCACCCAGAGTCCTCTGCCCTGCTTCCGCTTTCACAGATCTTCCTAAGGAAAGAGCAGAGGAAAGCAGATGCATGGCCAGGCCGCCTTCAGGCACTGGGGGCAATGTCCCCTGACCCCTGCCCTTGCCCTGTGGACTACCAAGAGCCTGAGAGAATCTACATCCTTGGTTATGCAGTGAGCGGCATGAGGCTGCACCAGAGGGTTCCCTAGGTGACAGACAGGGCCTGCACCAGAGAGTTCCCTAGGTGACAGACAGGGTCTGCACCAGAGGGTTCCCTAGGTGACAGACAGGGCCTGCACCAGAGGGTTCCCTAGGTGACAGACAGGGCCAGGGTTCCCTAGGTGACAGACGGCCTGCACCAGAGGGTTCCCTAGGTGACAGACAGGGCCTGCACCAGAGGGTTCCCTAGGTGACAGACAAGGCCAGGGTTCCCTAGGTGACAGACGGCCTGCACCAGAGGTTTTCCTAGGTTTCTCTCCCACCTGCCAGTTCCCAAATAACCACTCTGAGGTTTATCATCAACTAGCTTTTACAAGTTTAATTAACCCATTTTTATTGTTCTATATCTTACCATGAGGGTGGCTAGTTACCTCACATCTTGCTTCTCTGGCCGCTGCTGGTGTCTGCCTGACTCTGCCTTCTTTCTCCCTCTGTCTCTGTTTGGATTTCCACCTATTTATATTCTTTCGTGCCATAGGCCAAAGCAAATTCCTTATTAACCAATGGTAATAGAACACATTCACAGCATACAGAGGGGCATCCCACATCAGCTGGACCAGAGCCCGTTCCCTTAAGAGGCCCAGAGTCATCATCTCATGTCACAGTCAAACTCAAAGCAGCTCCCCTGGCATCATCCAAGCTGCTGACTGGCCCACCACATCCTTCTGAGTAGGACAGAAATTTGTGAAAGTTTTGATTTTTAAAACAAATTTGGGGGGAAAGTGGATTGAAAGAACCATTCTAAAGACTTGCTAATGTTAGCCCAGCAGAGAACTTCACTGAAAGCCGTGAGTCAGCTAGGTGTCTCAGGGTCTGATCTTGAAGCTCTTTCCTATCCTTGCAGAGCTTGTAGACAACGCCCGGCTCTCTGGTGCTGCTATCACTATTAGGGAGGCCTGGGACTCAGGACAGAGCATGGTCACACTCACCCAATGCCCTCCAGAGTGCTTGAAACAACACCTCTGATACAAGCAGGACTGTGCAGTTTTCATTCTCTAGGAAACTGAAGGTCAGCCAACTGGGAGGCTTTGCTCTCCCCGGAGGCTGCCCTGCCAGGGAGTTTGTTTTTGCTCCCTTGTCATGGAATCCAGTGACTTATGCGTCTATTGAAGACAATGCTCCACAATCCCTAGGGGACTTTGGCTTCCCTTACTTCTAGTCACTGGTGATCCGAGAGCAAGGAGTCTGTCACCCAGCACAATGCCTAGATCTCACTGTCCACAGCATTGAATGAAACATAGATACGACACCCAATTAAGACAAGAAGAGCCGGGAAGCTTCTACCAGAGTTGAGACTCCTCTGCAATGGTGCTAAATCTCCCCTCAACCCAGACCCTGTCCTTAGCAAGATAGCAAGAGTGTCAATAATGGGGCTGGGTCTCTCTGGATGCACTCACGCACACACTCACACACACTCACAAGCACACACACACACACTCGCACACACTCACACGCGCGCGCGCGCGCACACACACACACACACACACACACACACACACACACACACAGAAACATGGCACCCAGCCTTTGATAGCAGGACTATTCCTATGCTGGGAGCCCCATGGTCACATCCCCTTCTTCCTCTGGGCAATAACAACATAAGCAAGAGCTGAGATAGATGACAGCGCCTAGCGCTAATATGTCTGGTAGGTGAGGGCTCAGGGTCTGAATCAGGTGGAGGGATGGTCTCCCACCTCCTGTCCTGCTTGGCAGCCTGGCTTGACCATTCTAAAAGGCAAATTCCTAAGTCTCTTCTAGTCTCAACATCCCTGTACTAAAACAACAGTGCTTAGCCTGGGGAAACAACTCAGTCAGTAAAGTGCTTGCCACCCAAGTACGAAGACCTGAGTTTGGTCTTTAGAAGCCAAATAAAAAGCCAGGCATGGTGTTGGGAACATATGATCTCAGATCTGGGGAGGCAGGGATAGGTGGATCTCTGGGGCTTACTGAACAGTAACCCCCAGGCCAGTGAGAGACCCTGCATCAAAAAACCATGATGTATGGTACCTGAGGAGGAATGATATCCAAAGTCAGCCTCTGCCTGTCCCCACCCATGTGTACACACACCCACGCACATCTGCACACACCTGTACACACACATTCACAATTCAGTAAATGAATACAGTAATATTGATAGTGCCATCCTATCTATCTGTCCGTCCGTCCATCCATCCATCCATCCATCCATCCATCCATCCATCCATCTATCATCTATCTATCTATCTATCTATCTATCTATCTATCTATCTATCTATCTATCTATCTATTAGATTGAGTGTGATACTTGCCTCATAAATAGATTTATTTAATGCCCATGATGTAAAGTTATCCTGAATACCAACAAGAAACCAGGTCTATGATGGTCGGTTGGAGATGTGTTGAACATCAAGGACACATTCCCTAGAAAGCCAGGCACCTCCTTCTTAAGGGTCAGAGGTGATGATTTATGAAAGGACATCACAGTACTGGGCCCGTGTGATGGAGCTAGACGAAGAACCAGACACCAGGCTCTTAGGTCTAAGTGACGCGCGCTTGTGTGGTTTTTCTTCTCCATCCACCCATCCACGCACCCACTTACTCACACATGTTGATTAACTGCGTGTTAGGAGCTAAGCATTGCAGAGTCCGAGGGGTCCTGATAAACACGATCGTGTGCTTCTCTCCTAAATGAGGGGCTAACAGTGGGCAGGCTCAGCACAGCCAAGTTGACAGGAAGGCCCTAGACCACAGACGTGGGGACAAGGTCATTTCTAATAGCATGTTGGCTATTGTTGGGTTGCATCAAACTGTCCTAACTCTAATGTGGCTTCTAACAACGACCACAATCTATTTGCTTCTGATTCTTCATTTTTGGAAGAGACGAGCTTGCTCCATGAGGCATCATCTAGAAAGATCAGCTTCCAAGAGTGCTGGCTTCCTTAGCTGGTCAGCTGCTGGGAGCCGGTAACTAGGCACTCAGCAGGAGCCCTTGTTCTCCTCCACATGGCTGCTCCACACAGCTAGGGAAGATTTCTCATGAAGAAGGCTGAGGCTGATAATCATTCCAAGAGAAGTATCAGGGCTTGGGCAGCACAGAAGAATGCCAGCAGGGGAGAGGGGGATCTGACGGGCCATTGTAACCCTCTCTGTCCTGGTCACCCACAGAAAACTCTCTCTGTCCTGCTTCTTCATTCTCAAATTGAGAAGCTGCCCTGGCTGTCTCTGAGCTCTCTTCTAGCCGAGCAGCTTTCCGACTGCAGTTTCTGCACGCGGGTCCCTTCTACTGTCATTTTGCAGCCGGGAAGCTGTGACATGAGGCAGAGGAAGGGCTTCCTGGATGTTTTTCAAGAAAAGGCATAAAACCCATTAGTGCAGGAGTGGTCTGTACCTGCCCCAGGCTGTGCTGTGAGCCTCGCTGTCAAGTACATCCTGCCAACAAATGGAATAGACGAGAAAGGTAGATTAAGTAAACCCTCTTTTGAGAAAGAAGAAAGAGTATCAGTCTTCAAGGAATCTAAGAGGGCTCAGTTCTTCGAGTCTAGGCAAGTCTGGCACCTAAGCCAAATTCCTGTGAGCCAGTGGACCCGAGGCTTGGTGGCCTGGGGGAGGGCATCAGGACAGAAATCTTCTCTGGAATTTAATTAGTTCAAGATGGGTGATGCATTCTTTAAGGAGGGAGCTGAGTAGCTAAATTATACCGGTTATTCTTCCTTGGGTATCTGCTCAGGGAGCCACGAAGATGTGTGATAAGGAAGCTGCTTGTGCCATTTTAAGCTAGTTCCAACCAGCTAGGCTGCTCCCCGTTCTGAGCTGCTGGCGATTAGCTGTCATCCAGCCTGCACGGGAGAGGTGGGTAAGAAAGACATCACCTCCTTAGCATCTGCAGGAACAGGCAGGCGAGATGCCTATCATCAGCGCACACCTCCCAGGCAGGCACAGGCTCCAGCATGAAGCCGCAGCTCCGATGGGCTTTTTTCATTTAAAATGACATTTTTTGGAAAGGTTAGAATCTAATCCTCTCCCAGGATAGAATTATTTCTGTTACCACTGATCCTTCTGATAAGTGAGACAGGGCTTCATTTCTTTCTCGCTACTGAGGTATCTAATTTTATACAAGCCTTCAACAGTGTTGTAATTTATTGTAGCAACAGAATGGCTACGTGTAGGTGCTTGCCTACTTTCTATTAATTTTCTAGATGAAGCTCTTCCCTTGCCTCAAGAAGTTGTGCATGCCTTTCTCTGTGGGTTTCATTAAGACTGTTTGAAGTCATGATTGTAAGATCATTATGATGTTTTCAGAAGATAGTGGGTTTCAAAGGCTTGTACTTAAGAGACTTAAGACGGGCATCATTTTGATTCCCGTCCCTGGCTACTTTTCCAGAGCTGTGATCTGGGTGTGCAGTAATTGAAACCATTTTCCTAATAGTTTTCCCCTCACGCCCATTGTTCTTGTACTTCTTAGCCCTCTTCTGAAATGTATGTGGAAATAAGAAATTTAGAAGAAGAGTCTAGCATCTTGAAGGCATGCAGAGCTGATGCACTGGCTGCATCTGTGCACACAACACAAAAGTAGAGTTAGTGTATATACATCCCTTAAGCTGTGGGGAGGGGGGCGACTGAGCCAGAGGATCTTTGATACTAGTTGACCAGTTATTTGTTAATGGGAGGTCTATGGGGTGCCTGTGCGTGTGTGTTCCTGCTTATGTGTATGTGAGTGTGCATCCAGAGGCCAGAGGAAGATGTCATGTGTCCTACCCTATCAAGCTGTACTGTATTCCCTTGAGAGAGGGCCTCTCTTGAACCTGGAGCTAGGCTAGTGACCAGAAAACTCAGATAGGCCTCTTGTTTCTACTGCCCTTCCCTCTCCATTGCTGGAGTTGCAGGCATACATGGCCACAACTAGATTTTTTTAAATGTGTATATTAGATATGTAATTTTTGAGATTGCAATATAACTACATTTCTCCTTTCTCCTTCCACCCTCCAAATTCTCCCCTATGCCCCTCCCTGCTCTCTTTTAAGTTCATGGCCTCTTTTTTCACTGTTATTGCATTCATATATATATATTCCTATATACATATACATATATTCCTAAGTAAAACCTATAATATTACTTGTATGACTGTTTTTTTCAGGGCTGACCTTTTGGCACTGGACAGGCAATTGGTGTGCTCTTCCCCAGCTGTCCTCAGTTGCCTACAGTTCTTTGTGTAGGGCTGAGCTGTCCTCAGTTGCCTATGGTTCTTTGTGTAGGGCTGAGATATCTACTTTGGCAGGTCCTCAGTCAGCTCATGTTTTGAGCAGTTTCCTGTTGGTGAGATTTTATGGGTGAAGCTTCTGACATTGTGAGGAGACACAATCTCACAGCAAACTCCCTGATCCTCTCTGGCTCTGATAATCTTTCTGTCACCCCTCTTCTGAAATGTTCCCTAAGCCTTGGGTGTGGGAGTGTTTGTAGATGTGTGCCCTTGGGTCCAGGCTCCATTACTCTGCATATTGGATGTCTGTAGTGGTCTCGATCTTTTGCAAAGAGAAGTTTCCTTGATGTGGGGCGAGGACTACAACTATCTGTGAGTCTAAGGACAAATATTTATAGATTATTAGTGATCTTGCTGTCTTAGTAAATTTCTGCCTCGAGGCTTACCTCCAAAAACTTCACCAGTGCTGAGCAGTTAGCTAGGTTTCTAGTACCAGGGATGGGCTCCCTCTTGTTGAGTAGATCTTAAGTCCAATTAGGGAGCTATTGGTTACAGCCAAGGTATGTGTGCCACTACTACACCTGTAGTGTCACCGTGTCATGACCCATCTTCTCTTTCTCTCTCTCTCTCTCTCTCTCTCTCTCTCTCTCTCTCTCTCTCTCTCTCTTTCTTTCTTAAATGTGAGTAATTTGGATTTGAACTCAGGTCCTCTTGTTTGTGCAGCAAACTCTCTTGCTCTTTTGAATTACGCCATCACCCCAGTTCCTTTTTGTCTATATCTTTAATTAAGATAGCAATTTCTTGCAATTATGTTGTAGCCCTGATGGAGGGAGGGTTAGTATGGTCATCAATTAGAAGTCAGTAGATGATTAGCGAAATGCCAGGCAGTGTCCCCAGCCTCAGAGGATGAGATAGAGAGAAAGAAGGAAGAGAAAGTCTACCCGATCCTGAGGGCTGTGCTGGAGCTTTCCGGCTGGAAGAAGAAGAGGGAGGCAGATTGGAGTGGGGTGATCTTGGGAACAAAGACATGATTCTCACAGATTCCTAAACTTGGCTGTAGTTTCAAAGGGAGTGTTTATATTTGCATTGTAACCCAGGCCTTCTCAAGTTGTGTGTGGAAGGGACCTTCTAAAAAATCTCTGTTTCGCAGAGAAGTTTTAATTTGGGACTCAGATATGTCAATGAACTAGCTCTTCTAAGCTCAAAAAGAAGATCACAAGTTAGAATGAAAATCATTCTTCCTGAGCTTTTGAGTAGCTGACTCTGCCTGCCCAGGCTGCTGAAGGGAAGCAAAGGTAACAAGTCTGGCGTGAACCACAGAGGTTTCCTCTGGCTTATTGACCCCACGTATTGGTCATTTCTAGGCATTTTACAGGAATACTTCACTGGTTAAGCTGATTCCTATCCTTACAGGTTTCTGCTTTGTTTTGTTTTGTTTCAATGATTCCCCTACCTCTGTCTTTCAAGTTTGAGGATCCTTGGGATACGCTATTATGCTAATCTCAGCTCTCAGGTCCATTCTGGTTTTAAAATTTCATTTTTAATTTGTCTGTGTATGTGAATGTGTGTGTGTGTGAATGTGTGTGTTTGTGTGTGAATGTGTGTGTGGTGTGTGTGCATGTGCTTGTGTGTGTCATGGCTCATGACTGGCAGGCAGAGGACAGTCTGAAGAAGTCACTCCTCTCCTTCCATTGTGTGGGTCTCTGGGATCAAACTCGGGTCACCAGGCTTGGCAGCACATGAACCCGCGGAGCCTCTCCCTGGCTTGTGTTCATTCTTTTATAGGTTTGTTAACAGAATAGCTGCAGAACGTTCTGTAGCCCAGCTGTGTCTTACTTTAGTCCTGAAAGCAGGGAAAGGGTGGCAGTGTGGGGCACGGTATGATAGAGGAGCCTTGTAGCAAGGCGAAGCAACGGTTTTGACACAGAGTATAGACAAGTCAAAGACATGCCGAGAAATTTCCCTCCTCCTACTCGGGACTTTTTCTTTTAACTGAAAGTGGAGATAACGGTAGTGATGTGTCGTTAACAGAAGCATCTTCATCATTTAAGCGAGAGTGGAGATAACGGTAGTGATGTGTAGTTAACAGGAGCATCTTCATCATTTAAGCGAGAGTGGAGATAACGGTAGTGATGTGTAGTTAACAGGAGCATCTTCATTATTTAACTGAAAGTGGGGATAACGGTAGTGATGTGTAGTTGAGGAGCCTCTTCATCAGTAGCACCGATAAAGTGCTGTGTACCCTCTTTGGGTCCACAGTTTCCCGAGGCTGTTGTGTCTACTCATCTCAACCCAGTCAAGCACAGTACCATTCTTTGAGAAGGGCCCCATGTGTGGAGTCGCCATTGGCAGGATTGTCAGCCCATGGTTAGGGCTCTGGATGCAATGGAATGGCCTGGGAAGATGCTCGTAAGTTCAGTTGCTGTGTGCATTGCCCTTTTGGAAGGGTAGAGGGCTCTGCTTCAAGAGTTTCCTACTTACAGTGGACTTGCTATCATCATAAACATGCTGGAAAGAATTTTTCACACGAGGGAAGGAAAAAGCTCTGTGTGGTCCATTGTTGCCTTCTTAGAATTCACAGGCTCAGACACACATGGTAGACAATTCTAGAAACACAACCAGATCACTTTTGTTAGGAGTTCTTCCTACCCAAAGAGGACCGCTTGTTTATATCTGTATTAATGGATGGCAAAGTCGGTTCCCTGTGTGTTGGTGTGCAGCTGGGGTACCTGTCTTGCAGATAGGGTCTCTTTATCCTGGTACTATGTTTACTTTTTCTCTCTTTTAAATTAAGTGTTTTTTTTTAATTTAACTTTATTTTATGTGCATTGGTGTGAAGGTGTCAGATCTCATGGAATTAGATCTTCAGACAGTTGTGAACTGCCATGTAGGTGCTGGGAATTGAACTCGGGGTCCTCTGGAAGAGCAGTCAGTGCTCTTAACCGCTGAGCCATCTCTCCAGCCCTAAATTAAGTGTTTTTAATTTTATTATTTTTTTTCCTGGAGACAGGATTTCTCTAGGTAGCCCTGGCTATCCTGGAACTCACTCTGTACACCAGACTGTCCTCAAACTCAGAAATACACCTGCCTCTGCCACACAGGTGTGTGCTGTTCTCTCTCTCTCTCTCTCTCTCTCTCTCTCTCTCTCTCTCTCTCTCAAATTAAATATTTTAACTAAGATTTTAAAAAATATTTAAAAAGCAAAGAAGGTATTTTGAATAATGTCAGTGAACAAATGCTAGAAAATAGCATATGCTCTTTATAAACGCAAAGGCTTAAAATTGTTACATGATTGTGTGCTTCCAAATTCCTAAGTTGCAACCCTGGAGCCCAGAGGAGAAGTTCTGGGAGGGGAGATGAGACCTGCTAAAAAGAGGCAGAGGGACTGGACCATTGTGTCGTGACTGCAGGAGTAGGTTCCACATAAAAACAAAAAGACATGCCCACTTCCTCTTGTCTGCCTCACACTCTCTACTATTCCAGGTTTACTCTCTGACAAGACACAAGAGACTACAGGATTCAGGGTGACTCCCGCGTCATTCACTTCGTAGCCCCTAGAACTGCTTACCAATACAGCCCTTCTCCCCGTAAAAGACCCGCGAGTCTCCCCTTAGAGCAGCACACAGACACAGACAGAACTCTCCAGAACTTGAGGAAGGTGTGGGGTATTGGGAACACTGTCTTCTAGACCTAAAGCGGATGTTGAACACACACTCTCATGGCAGCTATGGTTACCTCAGCAGATAGGGACTACCAATACTCCCTCATGGATGAGGGAGACACTCCTGAGGGCATGTCCCACTGTGAGGAGCAGTTAATACTGACTGGGGAGGGAGAAAGGTTTTCTGGGACTGTAGGTTGCTGGTATCCCTGTAAAACTCCCTCACCCACGCTCATGTACGCCACCCTGATTGCATTTATTGGGTTCAAAAAAAAAAAAAAAGAAAAGAAAAGAAAGAAAAAACCCATCACCACCACCACCACACACAAAGAAGACTTTAAAGTAGCAGGGGTACTGGGGAAGAGGATTGGAGCAGTAGGAGTAGGCTCAAAATACATTATACACATGTATAAAATGCCATAATGAAGCCCATTATTATATATAATTAATAGATGCTAATAAAAATTGAAATGGAAAGAAAATAAAAGGCCTTCATCTCCCCCAGATCCCTGGGCTGAAGAAAGCACTGAGGAGACTCTTTCTGAGGCCTTTGAAAGACCCAAAAGCCCCTTTAGTTTTGGAAGCCACAGCAGAAGCTGGGAGGAGCCAGGTAGGTCTGGAGGTGACCCCTCCCAAACAACCTAGCCTCCTCCAGGAAGCCAGGGTGCCTGGCCCACTCAAGCCTGGCTCCGCTTCTACACTCGAGCTGTATCCTTTTACCCAGAAGGAACCAGGGAGGTGCATGAGAAGACTTGCCCTTCTCAGAACTTAGCAGACACCAGTCCAGTTTATTAGGCGAAATGTCAGGGATCCAGCCCCGGGAGATGGGAAGGTTGATGAGCCAGTGCAAATGGTTCCTATTGGCGAGAAACATGCTTTAGTTTTCCCTGGAGTCGGGGAAGAAAACAATTGTTTTCAGTTCTTAGTGGGCATACAGGTGCATGCCTGTGGTCCCACCATTTGGACGGCTGAGCTGGGAGGATCTAGAGTTTGACAGCAGCCTTGGGCTGCAGAGTGAGACCCTGTCCTAAACAAATAAGCAAATGGACAAATGAATGAATGCGTTAGCATCTAGTCACCCCAGGATTAACTGAATATTGGTGGATCGCTCAACTGTCTTCATGTAGAGTCTTCTTGGCAGCGATGGTGTCTCTAAAATCCTGTGGTGGTGCATATTCATGGAGTAGTGCATCCGCCACCAACATTTCCTCAGCCTGCATCCATAACCAACAGGTCCCCAGCCTGCATCCACCACCAACAGGTCCCCAGCCTGCATCCACAACCACCAGGTCCCCAGCCTGCATCCACCACCACCAGGTCCCCAGCCTGCATCCACCACCAACAGGTCCCCAGCCTGCATCCACCACCACCAGGTCCCCAGCCTGCATCCACCACCAACAGGTCCCCAGCCTGCATCCACCACCAACAGGTCCCCAGCCTGCATCCACCACCAACAGGTCCCCAGCCTGCATCCACCACCAACTGGTCCCCAGCCTGCATCCACTATCAACAGGTCCCCAGCCTACACACACACCAACAGGTCGCCAGCCTGCATCCACCAACAACAGGCTCTCATCCTGCATCCACCACCAACAGGTCGCCAGCCTGCATCCACCACCCTGTATCCACCACCAACAGTCCCCAGCCTGCACTTGGGGATAGATACCCTCAAAGAAGCAGCATTTTCTTTGGGTGCCTGCACCTGCAGAGCTCAGGTTTGCTGTTCACAGGGTGCAGCAGCCCTTGGTGCTGCTCAGTTGTCTTTGTAAATGTCTTTGTTAATCAGAACATAAGGGCCAACTGCCCTCTCTTTGGACAAGCTGGTCCATGTTGGAGCTGTAAATGCAGGGCCATAAATCAGCTGTCCTACGATGGCAGAGTTCTTGAAAGCCCTTAAGCCCTATGTGCATGCCTCCTGGTTAATGAACAACGAGGGAGAGCCTCTGTTTGGCTCAGTGGAGGCCAAGTTAGAACCAGAAGATGGATACGTGAAAATCAGCTGCCCGGGAAAACCGAAGCCATCCGAGGAGGCACAGCTGACTTCAAAGGCCTCCTCTCCACAATGCTTTGCTGGCCAAATAATTTGTATAAGAAAGCAGATGCGCCTGCCATGAACCCAGCTGGGTGAGCCTATTTTGCCCGTGTCCTAACCGAGAGGGGATTTTCTCTTAAAAATTATCTTTGCGACTTCTCCTTGAAGTGCAATGTGGATCCTGTGGCATAACAGGAAACTTTTCTAAAAGTCTAGAGGCCCTGGTGTCCTCTTGATACGGCTTTCTGTGGCTCCCAGGTGCATTCAGAGACCCCTTCTCTGCAGCCCATAGGGGGTAAGATCCCGTAGGCTTTCTTTTCTTCTTTGTCTTCATGGAAAAGAAGAGTTTATTTTGGCTTCATGTTCTAGAGGAAGTAGAGTCCATCACGGTAGGGAAGCGGGCAGCAAGCTTTGGGCATGGTGGCAGAAGCCGAAAGCTGAGAGCTGGCATCTTCAAACGCAAGCATAGAGCAAAGAACAGAGAGTGGGGTGAGACTGTAAGCATGCATAGCCCAAAGCCTACACCATTGATGTACAGTCTATAGCAAGGCTCCACCTCTCAAAGCTTCCACAGCCCTGGCTGTCCTAGAACTCTCTCTGTAGACCAGGCTGGCCTGGACCTCACAGAGATCTGCCTACCTCTGCCTTCCAAGCGCTGGGCTTAAAAGTGTGTGCCACCACCTGTCTCCATAGGTGTTCTTAACAGGTGAATTAGAATAAATGCTTGCTGATGGCGGAGAACCTGTCAGAGTTTCTCTTTCTACATGTGATGAGATGCCCCTAAGTCTCTGAAACATAGGGCCAGGGGGATTCTCAGATACAGAGAAAGAGCAAGCACAACGGAGATGGCTCGGTCTGTAACGTGCTCATTACACAACCACAAGGACCCGAATTTGAGCACCACAGCCCATGCGGAAGCCCGGGGTGGCAGCATTCTCTGTAATCCCCGTGCTGGGGAGGCAGACACAGGAGATGCCTGAGGCTTGCTGGCCAGCTAGTCAAATTAGTGTGCTTTAGGTTCAAAAACTAAGGTGGAGAAAAACCGGGGAAGAGGCTGATGCCAGCCTCTTCTGACCTCCACACACATATACACACACAAACAAACAAGCACACACCTATTTATTCTCTCTCTCTCTCTCTCTCTCTCTCTCTCTCTCTCTCTCTCTCTCTCTCTCTGTGTGTGTGTGTGTGTGTGTGTAACTTTAGTTCATTGGTCTTTTCACACGTATTTCCTAAATTAGATACAAATCTTCTAACTTTAAAGTCTAGAGTAAGCCCTTTCGTATTAGTTAATAGGCCAGGGCATGACCCAACTGTTCCCTATACCATCAACCACAAGGGGGTCGCATTAAATAATAGCTAAAGACCCATAGAGATTTTGTGACTATGCAAAGAAAAAGCACATATCGGATTTGGAAAAAAATTATATTTCCCTAGGCTGGCATTGATTTAGCAATAAGAAGAAAATGTGCTCAATAGTTTTACCTTTTACAAAACGCATCGCTCACTTTTTTTCAGGTCAAAGACTTCTATTCATGCACGTGCTTCAAGGGAAAAGGAATGCAGTGAACATGTCCAGGTTGATGGGAAGTTCAGGCTTGCACACGTGTCCCACTTGTTGTTGTGAATGAGGATCTCCTGACAGGAGGTGCTAGGCCCCTCAGAGAAACACAGTAGTCTCTGCTTGCAGGAACCTGGGTGGCCCAGAAGTCCCCAGTGACCTAGGGGCTTCTCGGGTCCATTCTGGACCCAGGTAAGGTCTGAAATCCGAAGTGAGAGGCCATGCTGCAGGTGGCATGGGAAAGGTGGGTTCCACGTAGCTCTTCCCACGTCTTCCTGTCACTTAAGCGCTGTATTCTTCCCCAGTGCCAAGCGGAAAATGCTCTCATTGGTTCTGTGCCGCAGGCCATTGGCCAACAGAGCCTTAGTGTCTTTGCTTCCAAGCCATGATCCTGCTGACCAGCACACGCTCACCGTGGAGCTAGCTGCTGCTGCTGGTGCAGAGCTTGGAGCTCCAGAGCAAAGCTGAACGATGGCACTTCCGCTCTCAGTCCATGTGGAAAACCTCTCTTGAAATGAATCCTGCTTAGGTGTGGTGGTTACAGCCCTGTAATCCTAGCACTGCGGAAGCAGAGGGATGGAGCGCTTGGGGGCCACTGGTGCTGCAGCGAGACTCTAGGAAGATAGAAAGAAAGAAGGAAAGAGAGAGGGAAGGAGAGGAAGGGAGGGAGAGAGGGAGGGAGGGAAGGAGGGAGGGAGGAAGGAAGGGAGAAGTGGGGGAGGGTAATTCCAGTTTGGTTTACAGGGGTATTTCTTAGCTGGGGGCTCTTGGACCTCAGGAGCAATGAATAGGTATTAGGGTAGCAAGCCTTGAGACCATTGCCATGGTTTATTTGAAAGCTCACAGTTCCCGGTAGATTCTCAAGGGGCTCTAGACTGGTCCAAAGGTCACTGCCATCACCTCAGCTGGGCTCCACCTACTCAGAGCCCATTTGTCATGCCTTGTGTTGAGCTTCAGCCAGCGTGGCTCCCTTTCTTCCATGATAACAAACACTCTTGCTTCTACGGGCTCGCTAATCCTCCTTCCCTCCCTTTCTCTCCACACTCGTCACTCGTACTATTACAGCCTCCCTTAGGTGCCACGCAGCATCCATGCCTGCCTCTTCCATTTGGTCCGCACACACCGACTTCCAGTTCCCTTAAAGGCAGACTTTCCCACTGAGTGCTTCTGGGAACCTGCAGCTCCATGTTTCCCCCGCCCCCCATGCTTGTGCCATCTCTGTATGCTCCCAAGCCTAGTCATAGACTCCTTGTTACTGTATTATTTATGTCATACAACACTCCCATGAACGTGCTTCACCATACATATTGGATTATGAGGACAAAGCTCTAGTTCTTTTGTCAACAGATATTTAAATAATGTCTTATTTAGGTCATACTGGCCTGATGCAAGATTTGGAACTAGACACACACACACACACACACACACACACACACACACACACACAGAGAGAGAGAGAGAGAGAGAGAGAGAGAGAGAGAGAGAGAACACTGAATGAATGAATGAGTTCAGGACAAGCCAGGCCACTCATCTTGGCGCCTGGGAACTTCTGAAGTGAGAAATACCCAGCCAAGATTTTCTTGATTTGGGGCAAAAAAAGGACATGCCACCATGGCAGTATTTTTTTTTTAACATGTGACCTCCTGGAAGGGCTCTAGAAATCCCAAGTGACAATTCCTTCCACATCTTGGGAGTCTGGCTTTCTGCTGACTGCTCCATCCATGGCAGTTCCTGTCTTTGGGAGTTCTCATGTGACCCCCTTAGCCATTCTTTCCCCAGAGACAGCTCAGAGAAAGGCCAGACCAAAGTCTACCCCCTCTGCTGGGCTTGCCACCTTCAATGGAGAAAGAAAGAGAACACACACTGGCTTTCTCTCTCTCTCTCTCTCTCTCTCTCTCTCTCTCTCTCTCTCTCTCTCTCTCTCTCTCTCTCTCTCTTAAGCTTCCTCATAGCCTTGTCCCTTGGGGCCAGCAACTAAACTAATATTCCCACCAGACAGAATTCCTTTCTGAAGACACTAGGCTTTGGAAACAGCAATCAGAATATCACCTCTCTCAGCAGTGAGTAGAGCCCTTGTAGCCTTAGGTGGGCCCAGGAACTGTGCCCAGTCTACAAGGCTCTGCCCAGAGAGCTGCTTTGAAAGCCCTGAGCTGTTTGTCTTGGCAGATCTGTGGGCAGCTGAGCTCTGCCAGAGAAGCTAAGGCTGAGAGAGAGAGGCCAGGCCTCTGCGTGGTTTCCTGAGCCTGCATCTTGTTTGGGGATGGGTTCTGCTGTGCCGTGCTCTCTGCTCTCCAGGCTGAAGCTCTAGCTCGGTGAGCCACATCCTGAGGATTTCCAGCTTGGCACTATTGCCCAGCCCTCTCTTTTCCTCTTTGTTACAGCCCAGAGCAGCTATGCCCAGGAAGACCCCAAAGACTCAGTTATTCTTTCCCACCTCCTGCTCTCTCATGCCAGGAACAACAAGAGAGGGAAATGGCAGGGATGCTGGGCCTCTCGCCTGGCAGCTGGAGCAGAGTTTGTGTACCCTCTGAAAGCATCCTGTGGTGTGGCCTGCGGACTTACTCCTTAGGAATCTCTGCTCCTGGATTATTGGAGGCAAAATCTCCCACAGAAGTTCTGAGCAAAATATTTATTTGAATCTTAGCGCAGCACATTTAGGTGGGGTTGCCAACCATATTTTTCAGGGACTCATTATAAAAATGGGACAGTGTTTTTGTACATCGGGCCACCATTTTTTTGTTCTGAGAAAACATACATAACATGCATTTGTCTTAGTTAGGGTTTCTATTGCTGTGAAGAGACACCATGACCACAACAACTCTTTCAAAGGAAATGAGGCTGGCTTACAGTTCAGAGATTTAGTCCATTATCGTCACGGCAGGAAACATAATGGCGCGCAGGCAGACATGGTATTGGAGAAGAAGTCAAGAGATCTACACCTGGCTCAGCAGGCAGCAGGAAGAGAGCATGACACTGGGCCTGGCTTGAACTTCTGAAAGCCCACCCCCAGTGACATCCTTTCTCGAACAAAACCACATCTCCAACATGACCACACCTCCTAATAGTGCTACTCCCTATAGACCTGTGGGGACCATTTTAATTCAAACCAGCCTAACATTCTCCCATGCCAGCTGTTTGGGGATGAACAATCCAGTGGTATTTGGTGCCTTCACAAGGTTGTGTGACCATCACCACATAGAGTATCTCTTTGACTCCTGAAGGAAACCCAGAGAAGGCTAACCAGTTAGTTATTGCTAGTCCTCTGGCTAACCAGTTAGTTATTGCTAGTCCTCTGGCTAACCAGTTAGTTATCAATAGTCCTCTGGCTAACCAGTTAGTTATTGCTAGTCCTCTGGCTAACCAGTTAGTTATTGCTAGTCCTCTGGCTAACCAGTTAGTTATTGCTAGTCCTCTGGCTATCCACTTAGTTATCCCTAGTCCTCTGGCTAACCAGTTAGTTATCCCTAGTCCTCTGGCTAACCAGTTAGTTATCCATAGTCCTCTGGCTATCCAGTTAGTTATCCGTAGTCCTCTGGCTAACCAGTTAGTTATCCGTAGTCTTCTGGCTATCCAGTTAGTTATCCCTAGTCCTCTGGCTATCCAGTTAGTTATCCCTAGTCCTCTGGCTATCCAGTTAGTTATCCCTAGTCCTCTGGCTAACCAGTTAGTTATCCCTAGTCCTCTGGCTATCCAGTTAGTTATCCCTAGTCCTCTGGCTAACCAGCTAATTATCCCTAGTCCTCTGGCTAACCAGTTAGTTATCCCTAGTCCTCTGGCTATCCAGTTAGTTATCCCTAGTCCTCTGGCTATCCAGTTAGTTATCCCTAGTCCTCTGGCTATCCAGTTAGTTATCCCTAGTCCTCTGGCTATCCAGTTAGTTATCCCTAGTCCTCTGGCTATCCAGTTAGTTATCCCTAGTCCTCTGGCTATCCAGTTAGTTATCCCTAGTCCTCTGGCTATCCAGTTAGTTATCCCTAGTCCTCTGGCTATCCAGTTAGTTATCCCTAGTCCTCTGGATACCCAGTTAGTTATCCCTAGTTCTTCTCTTCAAAGCTCCCTCATAACCACCATTGAACATTTTTTCTTTTTTCTATTTTATTTATTTATTTATTTATGGTTTTTTGAGACAGGGTTTCTCTGTAGCTTTGGAGCCTGTCCTGGAACTAGCTCTGTAGACCAGGCTGGTCTCGAACTCACAGAGATCTTCCTGCCTCTGCCTCCCGAGTGCTGGGATTAAAGGCTTGTGCCACCATCACCTGGCCTCTTTTTTAATTTTTTTTTTTTGAGACAGGGTTTCTCTGTAGCTTTGGAGTCTGTCCTGGAAGGTGTTAAGTAGATCAGGCTGGCCTTGAACTCCAGAGATCCACCTGTCTCTGCCTCTTTTTTTTCCATTTTGTTTTCTTGTTCTTCTTTTTTTAAAAATTTATTTATTTATTAAAGATTTCTGTCTCTTCCCCGCCACCACCTCCCATTTCCCTCCCTCTCCCCCCCATCAAGTCCCCCTCCCTCGTCAGCCCAAAGAGCAATCAGGGTTCCCTGCCCTGAGAACATTTTTTCTTTTTTTTTTTTCCTGTGAACATTTTTTTTCTTCAGATTTTTTCTTTCTGTATATTTTATATAAACAACATCAGGCAGAACAGGCTTCCGTGATGGCTTCTTTCTCTTGGCACAGTGTTTTTTGTTTTTTTTTTTGTTTTTGTTTTTGTTTTTTTTTTTCCCTGAGACAGGGTTCCTCTGTAGCTTTGGAGCCTGTCCTGGAACTCCCTTTGTAGACCAGGCTGGCCTTGAACTCACAGAGATCCGCCTGCCTCTGCCTCCCAAGTGTGGCACAGTGTTTTCAATGTTTGGCCATGCTGTCACAGGTGGCAATATGTCATTTCTTTTTAGTTTTGTTATTTGTTTTATTTAATTTTACTTTGTTCTAATGGTCTCACTACGTAGCCTTGACTGGTCTGGAATTCTCTATGTAGACAAGGCTGTCCTTGAGCTCACAGAAATCCATTCATCTGTCTCTGCTTCCCCGGTGCTGGGTTTCTCTTTGTATCCCAATAGTTGCCTCAACTTTGGGATTTTTCTCTCTTTATACTTCTGTATCCATCCCCACTGTTACTCTGCTTCAAGACTTTCTAAAGTCCTGACCATCTGAAATTGATTCCTCCCACCCCATCTCCTCCAATCTGTTCCCAAACCTGCCAGCCATACCCGAGAGCCACACACGTACCAGACTCTCTGAGAAACTGGTTAAAACTGTAGCTTTAAGACTGGAAAGATGGCTCAGTCAGTGCAGAGCTTGCTGTGCAAGCATGAGGACCTGAGTCTACTTCTTCAGGTGATGTAAAAGGCCAGGAGTGGTGCATACACCTGTAACACACACACACACACACACACACACACACACACACACACACACACACACACACACACAGATCTTGCCTATGTCTTTTGCAGGCCTTGAAGAATCCCTAACAATGAAAGAGTACAAATACTCCTTGACATACAAAAGCACTGCTTCTTGATGATTCAGTGAAAGAACTAGCCTAAAGCAAAAATGCACGTAATATCAGGCAGGTGTGGGGGCATTTAGGAAGAGGATCTGGGGTTCAAGGCCAACGTGGGCTACAAACACAACTCTATTTTTTTAAAAATGCATGTAATCTATTGAACGCCAAAACTCAGCTCACACTGCCTTGAATGTACAGAGAACAACCTACATCAGCCTGCAGCTTGGCAAATCCTCTCATATGAGGCCTGCGTTAAATGAATCCCACGCCGAAGATGAAAACCAGCCTGGTTCTATGTATATGTATTTTTGTTTAATTGTAAAGTCAAAACATTGGAAGTTGAATCATTGTCATGTTGGGGACCTTCAGTAATAGGTGTCTAGATCCAACCATAGACTTAGGGTGTGCCTGCATGTAGACTGGCACACGAGGTGCTACACACACACACACAGACACACACACACACACACACACACACACACACGTACACACATGCACACACACATGCACGCAAACCTGACTCACCAGCAATGCTGCGGAGGGGCTGGTGGTGGTTCTCAAAAACAACTGCTATTTAAAGCATGTGGTTAGAGTCTTCAATCAGCCTTAGTTATTTGCATATTAAATCAATTTCACATGCAAAAGGCTTCCTTGTATAAATTAAATGCTCGATCAAAGACCCTGGTGCTTCCCCACAGCCTGTTCACTCCAGGCTATTTGGTAATGTCTTAGCTTGAGCTCTGCTCGCTTGAAATATCACTTATAGGTGTTTTGTTCCTATTATTAATTTATCAAATGCAGTAGATTCCCTATGCAGCGGGCATATTCCATGTTTTTTAAAACTATCAACTCACCAAATTCTCTTAACCAGGAGGAAATGGACTTTGTTAGCACCCCACTTTACAGATGATAAAACTGGGGTATACAACCCTCCAGCTGGGATGATGCAGTCTGAGAATGCTCCCTGAGGAAGGGGTTCAGCATCCTACCCTCCACCTTCCCCCTCAACAGTCTACCATCGGGAGGATTACATGGCCCGGTGTACGGCTGCGTTGGAGTCTACTCCTCTCTGAGTTGAGGGAAGAGGAACAGGCTATGGCCAGGAACAGACAGCACAGGGGAGAGCACCCCTACAACCACTGATAGACATGGGTGCCAAAGCACTCCCAGGAATGGTGCAGACACCTGTCTCAGTAGTCAACTGTAATGTCACCATTGGCATCTAAGTAAAGCCCGTGGTGTGTCCCAATGTCAGTGCGCTGGTGTTAGCGTATTTCCGTGAGTATTCAGTACGATGCTAACCCTGGGGGTCAGGGGCGGTGGTTCGCACCTGGAATCCCAGCACTTTGGGAGACGGATGGAGATGGAGGCAGGAAGATCTGGACTTCAAGACCATCGCTGGCTAGACAGTGAGACGGTGAGTTCAAGTCTAGCCTGCACTGCATGAGACTGATCCTGTCTTTAAATATAAATGTAACATTGAGGGAAAGAGTTCCTGGGCCTCTCCACATTGCTTTTGTTACTGTCTTTGAAGTTATAATTACTTTAAAATGAAGAGGGTTTTGAAACACCATTGTTTAAGAATCCAGGGAACCATCCATGCATTTTCAGCCACATGACTGTGTTGCCCTAGGGAGCTTATGACAATGAGCCACCTCCGTAGAGGGAGCCTATGACCATCTCAGGCCATACCCACTATTGCAGAGGTTGAGCCCCGCATTCGTTTCTTACACTAGGGGCCGGCTCTTTCTGCCTCAGAGCTGGAACATTCGAAGCTGTCTGCTTAGAAGTCCTGTGTAATCACCCACAGATCAGCTGGGTTCTCAGAGCACCCAGCCTGCTGTCATCGCAGGTCCCAGTGGCCCTGACACATCCCTGTCTCCTCCAGGTCCCTCAACATCAAGGAGGGAGAAACGGAGATGTCCCAGGTTGAACTGCAGGGGTAACAGCACAGGGCTCGGATGGGCTCAGCCCGGCGCAGGGGACAGACAGCTAGGGAGCAGGGTGGGAGCATGCGATGGAACCCACATCTCTTCCCATCCCCCTCCACCGGCCAGCATGCCGACATCCAGAGTCCTGTAGTGTACACAAGGAAATGAAAGTCTGGTGGCAGGAGACTCACTGTCATCCTGCTTTGTATTGTGAATACTTAGGGCTGTCATCTTCCACAGGCTCAGAGAAGCGGGCAAAAGCCTCCTCTCCTGGGGCCAGGGCGCATGTAGGGTGTGTGATCTCTGCACCCAATGCCTTTGATCCTGACTGACTTCTAGTCCCAATTTTGTCGCCAGAGGGGCTGTGAGTTGATGGAATAGGACGACATTGACCATTAAATCGCTGCCCCTCAAGTGCCACTAGGCAGCCCTCGCGGGCGGGCGGGCGGGCGGGCAGCTGCAGCCCAGACATTCCATGTGGATTACATTCGCAGCAAGACCCTGGGGGTGCCGGCTGATTTGTCACAGTGTTTTTGGAGCGGGCTGGGGAGAAGCTCAGAGGATGAGCCCAGGAATTCCATAGCCTGCAGCCAGGGATTAGGAGGCACTGTTTCCTAGCTCTGGGGCAGGACCTATGTCTTGGGCACTCAGTTTGGCTTCAGTGCCTGCAGTTTGCTTCGAAATACAAACCCAATGTCGTTGTCCACTGACGCCCCGCCCTTCGCTCACCGGGTTGCTAACTGCTGCACGCAGACGCCAGCCTCACTTTCCCTTTCTTCCCGGAGCCTCTTCCATCCCGCCTTCTCTATGCGCGTGCCCTTTGATCAGTGGGTATAATACGGCTCCTTCCTTCTCGCCACCCCCAGCTTGCTCGGACTTTTATGATTTCTTTCCCACACATGGCTAGCGCCTTTTCTGAGGCCAGGTTTGTGCTCAGCGAGGTATGCCCGGATACCAGTCGGTCCGTCTGTCGGTTGGTTGTTCATTTCACTGGGAAAAGGCTGCCATTTGGGACGGATGGACGGCCTGCTGGAAGGTGCTGAGACCAGAGGCTTTCTCAGATAGGTCTCAGTCTCAAGCTCTCCCCCAGCGCTGGTGGACACAGGTCATTGCAACTCCACCTACATCCCTACACTGGGTCAGAGTGAGGGGGGGCTCTTGGAAGTCCCCAGTAACGCTGTAGTCCTAGGAGCACGAGAAAAAGGGAGGTGCTGGGGAGTAGGGCTTTTCCCTAGTCACGTGTCATACTGTCCCAGCCTCTGCTCCCTGTATGCTGAGCTGGTGAGAGGCAACCTTGCAGCCACGTGGGAGTCATTTTGCTAAGCTCCTGTCTGGTGTCACACTCAGGAGTAGCCGTAGTCAACATTTAGCACCAATGTCCATGCTGTTTCATTGTTTACCAAGTAGGAGCTCACGTTGTTCTCACAAACCCATTTTAAAGATGTGGAGCGTGAGGCACAGGTATATTTGACCCTATGCTATTGGACTCAGTGTTCTCCCTCTTGGTCACTAGGCAAGCAGCTAATCCTTTTATAGTAATAAAATCTTTGTTAAGTTCCTCTTGATTGCACTGGGCTTTGAATACATCAATGTAGTTTAACTCTCTTGTTCTTCTGCAAGGAGGTGTTTTTACACTATTTGTAGGTACAGACACTGAGGTCTGGTGTTGTCCGCCCAGGGATTACCAATCTGGGCTTGGGTTTTTCTGCATTCTTCTCAGCTTCTTATTTTAGGGCAATCGGCACCTGGAAAGATTAGGGAAGATGTGAAATATAGTGCAGGAGAGGGGCTTGCTTTCACCTCCTGAGCTCCCATACTATGGTGAGTGGGGCTACAAACTCACCCCTTCTTAGGCAGGGTTCAGTGCTTGTTAAGGCAGCTGCCTCTCACTGATGCTGGCCGAGTGTCTTCCCTTGTCTCTGCTAACATGGTAGGGCCTTACCATTGGAATCCAAGAGCCTGAATTTGGGGCCCCCATTTCCCATCTCCCACCTCTCTCCAGCTCCAGCAAACCTGCCCCCCCGCAGCTGTCACACTTCCATCCATCCCACCACTCTCTTGGCCAGACTTATTGGATATGTCAATGCATGACTTTAATGCTAGCACCCAGGAGGCAGAAGCAGGAGGATCTCTGAGTCCGAGGCCAGTCAGGGCTAGATAGTGAGACCTGGTCTCAAACAAAAACAAAACCTCGACGTCATTTTTTTTTTTTTTTTACTTCTTCTCCACCTGCCCTCAGTCCTAGGTTTCTAGAATCGGGGGAAGGTCACACCCCTCAGATATGGACCATGTGACCCAAAATACAAAGATGATTTGATAATCACCCCCTTCTACACACCACGGAAGGTAACCTGGGAGGGACCATGGTGGTGCTGAGGCAAACCCCATCTCTGTTCCTTGTGGATTTCGAGGAATTCATTGCTGGGAGACTTTGGGTTAAGTTTCCCTGAGAGACCTTTAGGCTGCCTTGGCTCCAGGGCTGTGGGTTTGGAATAAGTAAACTGAGGCCCAGTGGAAACGGGTACACACTTGGGTTTAGCCAATCAGAAACCTCTCCAGAACATCCAGCTGGAGTCTTTCCACGGGAACAAAGCACACTTGGCAAATGCATGATTGTCAACAGTCAAGTCCTTTCCCGCCTGCTTCTGTAGCAGTCAGCAGACTGCGCCTGCGCGGGAGCCTCTGTGGCTTGGCGATCTGAACCTTCTGGAACACTTTTGTGCTCACACAAACACTGTCGAATGTCTCCTGCCTAAACTTTTCCTCTTGCAAGAAATTTAAAAATTGTCAAAGAAATTCTTTGACAATTTCATGCATGTTTATAATACATTCCGGTCACACTTATCCACTGCTCCATTCTCTCACCTCCGCCAACCCCCCTCCCCCGCTAAGGCCTCTTCCCACTCTCACAGCTCCTTGTTTTTGCTTTGTGAACCCCTGGGCTTTTAACCAGAGCAGCCTACATGGGCATGGGATAAAGGTTTCCTCTTTATTTTTTTAAAGGTTTTTTAAAATTTATTACATTTATTCCCAGGTGTGTAGATGTTAGGCTGACTTGACAGCCTTTAGTGGGGGGGTGGGGTCTCTTCTTCTAAGGGGTCCGTCCTGGGAACTGCACAGTCTTGGGGACTGTGCTCTGGTCATCCGGCTTGGTGGCAAGTACCTTTACCTGCTGAACCTCTTAACAGGACCGTTCTGGAGTGGGGTTGTCCAGCTCTGGATCAGGAAGGGTGCCAGACCCCTGACCTGGAAGTCGCCCCTTGTGTCCCAAGCTTGGTTTAGTTACAGGCTGAGGCAGCTCCTGCAGCAAGGGCTGGGGCCAGAGTTGGGGGTGTGGGGTTTTGTCTGACATGGGAGATCAAGCTAGCGATACACTTCACGATCACGTCAGAGTGTTTCACGACTTAGAGACTTGGAGACTCATGCCGGTGAGTCCTCACCGCTGGGGTCCGCAGAGCCCTGTGATGTCCCAGCAGGTTTGGTGACCGACCCCTGGGTGCTCCCCCTGCTCCAGTCCTGCTTCCATTTGGAAACCAACTGAGAGCTTATTTCATGCCTCCACCCAACTTGGTTCAGAAGCTGGCTTCATAACGACTGGGTGAGAGTTTAGCCTAGAACTTTCCATGTGGCCCCGAGGGAAGAGCTTCCGTAGCTCCCCTGCCAAACTCTAGGCTGATTTCGATGTGTGCTAATAGGTGCTGGGTCATATTGAATTCGCTGGCTGAAGCCCCTTAGGATTTCGTAGTCTGAACTCTGCCTCTGCTTGTTCTCCGATTCCAGTGCTGCACACAAACGCTTTCAGCTGCCCTCTATCCCGCCACCCAGCGCGACAGGGCAAGGACAGAATTTTCACCAAGGGAGACCGAGAGTGTGCACACACCTTGGGTGGAGCGCCCTCCCCAGAGGCGCAGATGCAGCTCTGATTTGGTGGGGGCACTCCAAAGACATTCCGTTCATACTCACCCATCCCCCCACAACCCACCCCACCCCCAAACTCTTTTTCACAGCTGGGGGAATGAGTCCAAGGCCTTGTGCTTGCTGGGCCAGCTCAGTACTGTTGAGCCACACCCCTTCTTTTTCACTTGGTTGGCACTCTGTCCTTGTGACTGTGTCACGTGACTTACAAGACAATGCCTCTGTAGTGGCCTGCCTAGCCTATGTGACCAGTCTCCTCCTCTCCTCCTGCAACACCAACTAGTTCTTTTTTTTTTTTTTTTTGATTTTTTGAGACAGGGTTTCTCGGTAGCTTTTGGTTCCTGTCCTGGAACTACCTCTTGTAGACCAGGCTGGCCTCGAACTCCCAGAGATCCGCCTGCCTCTGCCTCCCGAGTGCTGGGATTAAAGGTGTGCACCACCACCGCCCGGCTACACCAATGGACATTTCGGTTGTCATCAGTATTTTGTGTCTTCCTCATCTGAGAGACGATGTGGCTTATCAAATAGAATTCGGGCACCACTCTCTTCTCCTTCATGAGGAAGGCAGAGCATCTCTTCATTTTAGTGGCTAGTCGGACATTTCCACACGCTTGCGGGACGAGCCTGACTCTCGTTAAAGAAGGTTCCAGAAATACACTGGTCGTCTACATTTTTCGACACTGATCACTGTAGATGCTTGAGGCTGTGCTTAGGGAAGGCTTTCTGGAGGCCTGAAGAATAGAGAGACAGCCAGTCAGGACTGGGGAAGCAGGTCCTTGACAGAAGAGTACAGCTAGCGGTCACCCGTAAGATGGTTTTCCATCCGCTAGCCCTGCACCTCTCTTTGGTCTAACATGAGATTAACAAAAACTAGAACAAAACAAAAACAACAACAACAACACACACACACACACACACACACACACACACACACACACACAAAAAAAAAAAAAAACCCCAGGGAACTTTTTTGAGGTTCTACTGTTTGGATGTGGTTGTCTTTCAAGGGCTCCCTTGTGGGAAGTTGGGTCCACCACGCAGTAGTGTTGAAGTGATGAACCTCCAGAAGTGAGTGAGGCCCAGCAGAAGGTAGTCATGAGGACGCACTGCTCTCTAAAGAGATTATGGGACCCTTGAGAGTGAGTAGTTATAAAGGAATAAGGCTGGCTCCTTCCCATACTCTCTCACCTCCTCTTTTGTCTCATGATGGCTCCTCTTCTGTGCCCTCTCGCGGTAAGGCAACCCGCCAGTTAAAGGGGCCCTCGCCAGGGCTGAACAGATGTCAAGACCTTGCTCCTGAATGCCTAGAACTGCCAACGGTGCTGGAGTTCAAACCCAGGAAACTGTGCATGCCGGGCAAGAGCTCTCTCACTGAGCATCCTTCCCAGCCTTGGTATTTGACAGTCAGAGTAGAAACTGGACTCATGTGGGCAGGCAGACTGCCATGGCATCCTGTGAGGTCAGTATGATTGTTGATCTTGTTTTACAGATGAGGCAATCAAGACACAGAGAGATCCAGCAAGTGGTCCAGAGTCACCCAGCAGCAGTTGGGATTTGAACCCAGGCTACAATTTTTGTGTTGTATAGACTCTCATGTGGGTAAACACGTGCCTTCCAGGCTGATGAACATAAAAGTAGCCATGACTCCAGAATATGGTTAGTTTGGAAAACCCAGCCAGAAATGACATCGGGGTTCTCCTTAGTCACTGGCACCCTTGCCAAAAATGTTCTTTGAAAGGTCACTTCATTACAAAGTAAACTGGTATGCTGGCATCCCAGAAGCCCTTTCCTTAGGGCTCAGATTCCCCTCTCTTCCCTTCATCCTGTTGCTGCATGAACAGCATGAATCTCTGGATGTGATGGCTTATCTAAAGTGTCAACTTGATGAGGTCTGAACCCCCCTGGAAGATGAGCCTTTGAGCATCCCTATTTCCGATAGAGGATTACCTTGTCTGGGTTAACCAAGGACCAAAGACGCCTACTGTGGGTGCCACCATTCCCTAGGCTGGGATCCCAGCCCACACAAACAGAGAAAAGAAGACCAGTGAGCACAAGCATTCATCTATCTATCTCTGCTTCCTGACTATGGACACAATGTGACCAGCTTCCCCAAGTTCCTGCCACCATGGCCTTCCTGAGGCTTTCACCACCAGGCCTGGCTAACTGATCACCCGTTGGATCTCAAGCCCTGGGATAATTTGGTTGGTTTTATCCATCTTAGGTTGGTAAAAGGAAAATATGGATTCAGGCCCCTTAATTTATGCGGTATCATTTATTTCACTCCTAATCTTTTTTTAATTGAAATTTTTTGCATACAACATATTCTGATTTCAATTTTCCCCTTCCCCAGCTCCTCCCCACTTCCCCACCCATCCAACTCCATGTCCTCTCCCTTTCTCTATTCTCTCTCTCTCTAACAAACAAAAACCAGCAAGCAAACAATAATAACAAAAGAAACACCACACACACACACACACACACACACACACACACACCCTGACAAAAAGAGAAACCAAAATAGACAAGCAAAAAAACAATTAAGAAAATTGAAACAAAACAACTTGAAACAGATCACATCACTGGTGGCCCAGGACTTCATTTCATGAACTGGTTTCTCAGGCACTGGAGTCCCAGAGGAAGCAAAACCTATGGACAAGACAGATGGGCATTTAGGGGCAGAGAATCCAGGTGTGGCCACCAGAACCCTGCCATTCCAGCAATGACAACACTTTCGGGGCAGACACCCACTTGGACCGGGAGTGGGACTTTCTGCAGAGCCGGTGTTGGTAGATGTTTCTCTGAGGCAAACTCACGGGTTATAGGACCATACTGTCACTCAGAACCACAAGGAGCTTGCTATTGGCGACTTCCTCATTTGGCCTGGACCAGAGGGGTCAGGCCGTTGGACTTCCTTCACCTGCTTCATGCTGTGACTGTCACAAAAGTTAGGCATTGAAGCAGGGCTCCTCACGGCAGAATGAGATGTTACTGTATGGCAGTAAATGAGGACACACAAGCTAGGGAAGTGAGGGTTGGGTGGGTCCATGCTTGTCGCCTGTGGTAACAACAGCGAGTCCTTGGGAACTGAAGCACCTGCTCCCATGGGGGTCAAAGCCAGCAAGTAGGCACCAAACCACCAGGGCAAAGATACCATGGAGCCAGTAGAGACAGACGCGGAGGCTGCTCAGTCAAGCACCGTGGGCTTACAGTAGGAACAGCTGCACCTTAGGGAGTAAAGGTAGGAGGTAAGGGACTATGATCTTTGGGCAAACTTGGGGTGTCATGCAGACTCCAGACACAGGCCTGGTGGCTCAGAATGGCTGAGACTTCTGTTGCCTGCCCCACACACTTGGAGAGTCAGGTCAGGGTTGGCTTAGCTGGTACCTGCTGCATTTCAGGGGGCAGACTCTGCATGTCCACTTCTCTAAATTGGTCTCTTCACAAAGCCTAGATCTCTGGCAGACCTGGGTCACTAGGCCTCTCACCCAGAGCCCAGTTCTGAATCCTGTCTTTTAAAGCACACAGAGGAGCTTCCCAATAACTTTGTCAGCATTATCCCTCCGTCCACCTCACCTTTTCCTGGTCTCCTGTGCTGGATTAAGCACACCTTGTCTTCCAACTTGCTTCTCACCCTTGGACCTCAAACCCAGCCCATACCTCATCCGACTGCAGCCCAAATGTTTCCCAAGTCAATGCAATATCCAAGCCTTACTTTTTCTCAACTCCTAAATGAATCCGTTCCCTCTCACTACCACCTCTACAGCACTCTGTTTACCGGAGTCCATTGCTTTGCCTTAAGGTGCTTCCCTTCCAGCAGCCCCTGAAGTAGAGCCTCCGAAGGGTGTGGCCTCATGCTAAGCTTCTGCTTCACCAGTATTCCTCCCTAGCTTCAAAAGAGGCTGGGGCCAGGGTCCCCTGTTGCCTGCTCAGGATGCTACAGAAAGTTCGACATGAGGGGCTGGGGCAATAGCTTGATTGGTTAAATGTTTGCTGGACAAGTATGAGGAGCTGACCTCAATCCCCTGCAAGCCAGGTGCAGTGACACCCACCTGTCATGCTAGCACTGGGGAGGCAGAGCTGGGGAGGCAGGGGGTAAGAGGCTTGCTGGCCAGCTGGTCTATCTGAGCCAAACTTCAGATTCAGTGGCTCTGCCTCAAAAAATAAGATGGAGGGGATGAAGGGGACAGAGGGACGGCTCTGTGTTTAAATTTCTTTGCTGCTCTTCCAGAGGACCAGAGTTCATTTTCCAGCATCCGTGTCCATCCGCTCACAATTGTCTGTAATTCCAGCTCCAGCGGATCTGATGCCTTCTTTCCATCTCACCAGGCACTGCAGACACGTGACACACATACACCACACACGTGGCATACACGCACATACACACATATGTTCACACATGTGGTACACACATACATATATACATACACACATACACACGTGAAACACACACACACATGTGTACACAGAGAAAGAGTGAGGAAGACACCCTATATTTTCCTCTAACCCCCGTATGCATGTGCACACATGTACACAGGCACACAAGCACACACAAGAGAGCTTGACAGGAGGCAGACTCGCGGCAATGTTTTGAGGGCCCTTTGTCATTTTAAGGATGTCCTGAAACTTGGGCTCTCACGGAATCAGATGGTATCGTGGAGACTTGGAGGCAAAGACGTTAAATTAGATTATGAACCAGGGCTGCCAACAGGATTGTAGTGAGCTCCACATGCGTAATTTTTAGCTTTTCATCACCACATGGAGAAAAATACAAAGAGATGATGGAATGGTTTTTTTTTTGTATCTTTGATTTAATCCACATATGCAAATATTGTCGCTTCAATACGTAATTGCCACGATGGTTACTGATGAGAAGCCGTGTGCTCCCTTTATCCTTTCCGCGCTCTGGGAAACCCACTGTGCTTTATATGCGCAGTCGGTCTTGAGCTGGACGAGCCACATTTCAAGTGTCCAGTAGCTATGTGTGGCTCCCCGCTGCTGAACTGGCCAGGCTGTGACAGACCACAGGTCTGTTGATGGAGTCCTGGCGTCCCTGGACTGTTGGCCTGGAAGGTGCATCGGTGCCATGTCCTGCTGCCGGCTGGCTGAGGAAACAGAGGCGTCTTTGGCAGCTGAGCTGAGGGAAGTTCCACACTTTCAGCTCAGGACGGCCCCTCCTTTCCAGCTAAATCAGAGTATCTTCTTATCTTCCCCCAACCCCCAATCTGGGTCCCACATCCAAAATAAATTTCCTCTGACTCCAGGCCTCCTGGGGCTCAGCTCTGCACCCAGCTGCGGACCTGCTGCGGCTTCCTGTCCTATTTGCTTTTGGAGAGCTGGCTGCCAGGCCCGGCAGAAGAGCAGGGCGGGACCTGGCTCAGAGATCCGAGAGGGCTGGAAGAAGGCTGGGAGCGCGTTCGTTGC
The DNA here is from genome assembly GCF_037038515.1 of Microtus pennsylvanicus. Taxonomy (NCBI): domain Eukaryota; kingdom Metazoa; phylum Chordata; class Mammalia; order Rodentia; family Cricetidae; genus Microtus; species Microtus pennsylvanicus. The sequence goes on along the minus strand of NC_134583.1, from coordinate 71,707,879 downwards.
CTTTAGCTTTCTCTCGTTCTGTCTCTATGCCAGCATCCTGACCACCTCCTTGTCCCCAGGCCCATGGGTTCTCCCCGGCAGCTAAAAAGCCCGGTAAGCACAATAGCTCTACCGTGAGAGTCCCTGGCTGTGTGCCAGCCTCCCCAGGGCAGTCCTTGGTGGGGTCATTTTGATGCTCAAATGTGCAAAGGCAGCAAGAACGGGACTATTATTAGACCTTCCCCAGCATCCCGGTTACTGGCCACATGATCTAGCACTTTGATGTCACAGCAAGAGCTTCATCCCAGCTCTCCGTAACACAAATGTGGCATTTCTGAAAACCTTTTCCCACTGGCACACACGATCACGGTACTCCGATTATCTTTAATTTCCACAGGCAATTAATCTTCTTTGTCTTTCTTCTTCTTTTTCTTTCTCCTTTTTTTAATTTATTGCATGTGGCCGGTTCCCATCTTTTCTTGCTGTTTGGAGTCTGTGAACCGTTTGGGCACATGTGGACGGCTGGCTTTTATGCCCTGAGTTTTTGCTGAAAGCTGGGACAGCAAGGATAGCTAATGAGGAGTTCCCCCCCCCCTTTTTTTTCTTTTGTGGTACTGTAATTCTTAGGCACATGGTAAGAGGTTTCGCTAGGAAACTCGGAGAGATAACTTGCTGGTGACCCAGTTTCAGAGCATCTCAGAGTGCTGCCACCTGGCTGATTTTGCATCTAGAAGCATCTGTTCCCAGGTCTGAGGGCAGGTTCCAGGACACGTGTGACAGGCATGAGCTCCCCAGCCCCTGCCAAGCTGAAGACATGAGTCCCAGTGTACAGGTGACAGGGGACATGGGTGAGAAACTATGTATGCTAAGCCAAGGACACTGTCAACTCTTGCCATTGCCCTTCCCTGGTTCTGCTGTTCAGGAAGGGTAAGAACGGCCATCCACCCACCATCTCCCTATCCAACCTTCCATCGGTCCACCCATCCAGCCACCACTTACCCATCCCATAAATGCATACACTGATATACTGTACTGGTTCCTTTTCTCGTTGCTATGGCAAAAACAACTTAAGGGAGGAACGAAGTCTCCTTTGTCTCACGGTTTGGGGGGATACAGTCAGTCATGGTGGGCAGCCATGGCAGCAAGAGTGTGAGGCAGCTGGTCACACAGTGGCTACAATTAGGAAGCAATAAAAGATGAATTCTAGTGTTCAGTTCATTTTCTACTATTCAGTCGGTCAAGGACCCCACTTTGCCATGGGGTGGGGGCTTCCCATCTTACTTAACCCGATCTAGAAGCTAGACACTCTCTTAGAGACAGCCCGGAGATTTGCCTCCTAGGTGACTGTCATGCTGTCAGTTGGTATAAACCACCGCATAACCTGCCTGTCCAGCGTACTGACAAATCTAGCTGACTAGCCATCTACTCCTTTAGCCTCTCTGCTCTCGTCCACCCCTCCAGCCTCTCCTCTGCTCTCGTCCACCCCTCCAGCCTCTCCTCTGCTCTCGTCCACTCCCCCAGCCTCTCCTCTGCTCTCGTCCACCCCTCTAGCCTCTCCTCTGCTCTCGTCCACTCCTCCAGCCTCTCCTCTGCTCTCGTCCACCCCTCCAGCCTCTCCTCTGCTCTCGTCCACCCCTCCAGCCTCTTCTCTGCTCTCGTCCACCCCTCCAGCCTCTTCTCTGCTCTCGTCCACTCCTCCAGCCTCTCCTCTGCTCTCACCCACTCCTCCAGCCTCTCCTCTGCTCTCACCCACTCCTCCAGCCTCTCCTCTGCTCTCACCCACTCCTCCAGGAAACAAGCCAAGCACTTGTCCACTCTTTGACTACTCTTTTTCTGGTGATCTACTCGGATAGACTATCAGTCTAAGTGCTAAGACATGCAGAGACAAAAGGCCTGAATCCTGATAGTCAGGCATGTTTGAGAGGTCAAGGATATACACACAACTATTCCTAGTAAAGTAACCGAGGGCATCATCTTTAGGAGAAAGCAAAGGACTCTGAGGTCAGAGGAAGGATGTGGCTCTTCTGAGAATGTGGTAATACTATGACGTCACTCAAAACCTAAGCACTGGACTCGTGGAGGTTAGCTGTTTCTGTATTCTTCATTAGCCTGAGGCCCTTGAAAAATACGGAGTCTCAAGACCCAGCCAGAAAGACCCCTGTTCTGACCCAAGTATAACAATCTTCCTTTAGTCCCTTCTAAATGCACTCTAGTCCTTGGGGCATAGACAGGGAGACTGAGGCCATGCCCACCACGAACCCTCCTGCTTTTCCGGGTCCTACTACAAAGACATAGCAACCAGCATTTTTAGCCTTAGAGGATCCATTCCTAGGGCCTCTGCAGTTCCTTCCATGTGTTAGGAACTTCTGAGATCTCTGAAGTGTCTGCTCCACTTAATCCCTTGGTGCCAATCCTGATGCCATATCATGTCAGTACTGTAGGCACCTCAGAGCCCACACTGAGGGCCATGCCATCAGAGGTCAGTGGATGGCCCTTGGGAATGCGGACTGGCATTTCCATGGGTGTGCAGGAAGGCCCCCTACGGGGGGGGGGAGAGAAAGAGGCTACAGGGCAAAGACAGGAGTCTGCTGCTCCTAAGCCATTAATCCTAGCACAGAGCTCAAGAACACTGCCTTCAAACAGGGGCTTCCAGGCTGTTGTGAGGACACGTTGTCAAGGTAAGAGCAGAAAATATATTGGCAGTTGATTTTTTAAAACCAGTCTTTATGCATTTAGGTCTATGATACATGGACCTGTCTAGTACCCCTTTCTCTTCCTGCAAATATTAGGGTCAGGACCTGGTTGGTGGCTGAATCATAAGCTCCTAAGTACATAGAACAACTAGACGTGGAATCTAATGTGAGCAGGGTTGGAGGACAGCAATATAAGAAATATAATTGGGACTGGGGAGCAAGGCAAACAGGAACTGTAGGCAAGAGAAAACACGTCGCTGATAAATTCTTCAGCGTGACAATTGGAGAATCTCCAAGGTTGGGAAACTCATGGTTGTGCACTTAAACAAAAAAGTGATGGATCATGGTGTTGAGAGAGTGAGCAGGGGCTGGGGATGATGGTTCCTGTCACCCCAGCCCTTGGAGGGAAGGAGGCGAGAGAATCAGGGGTTCAAGACCAGTCTTGGCTTCATGGTTCAAGGCCAGGAAGGACCCCGTGAGACTACTTTCTCAAACAAAAGGGAAGGGGGAAGGGAGCAGAGGAGAGGGGGAGAAGAGGAGAGGAGAAAATTGGAAAGAGGGATGGATGCGTACAGCCAGATGTCGGAGCTGGTGGGTGTGAGTCTGGCAGACACCCATCCTGTTTGATCCTTGCAGCTCCTGACTTCAGTTCTGAGTTTCAAGTCCTTTTAGAATGCAAAGCTGAAAACAAGCTTCTCAACATCATGGGCAGTGTACCCCTTAGTAAGTATTTTCTGGGTGACACTGGAGCCAGCTTGTGACTCTAACAATTAGCAACAGGTAAACAGGACGACTCCTCACTGGCCAGTGAACACAGAGAGCTTGCCTGTACCTGTATCGTGCTAAGAGCTCTGAATTAGCCTTGGTGGCAGGCAGGGGAGTGTGGGCACCATGACTCTCCATGTCGAGCAATTGGGGATACTGCAGCCCAGAGGAGTGACCTGCACTGCCAGGCCTGCAGGACCCAGCAGCTGAGGCACGGTTTGCACGCTTGGTGCTTGAGCTTTGCTACTCTACTGTCATTAGCCAGATTCGAGTATTCAGTGTGGTCGGTTAGCCAACCATTCTAGAGCGATCGTAGTGATCAACTTCATTAATCCTCGAAGCCCCTCACAGGCAGGAAATAATATGAGAGACAGGAAGAGGGACCCGGAGCCTACGGCATGTCTTTTAGAGCCCTGGCCTCTGTGGGACGGTTTCTAATAAACTAGTTAGAATCAAAGACTAGAAAGGAAATTTGGGTGGCAGATTTAGAGGATGCCAGTAGCTGGGTCTGCATAGATAGGAGGGTACAATGGCAAAGCTGGAATAGCCCGTTAGATCTCTAAGTGGTGGTCTGTTATCAAGGATGGTGATCCAAGGACGCAGCAGTCTAAGCATGTTCCTAGGAACTCCCCCGTGATGGCTATGTCCCACTCATGTCCACACAGCCTGTAGGGTGTGTGTGTATGAAAGGCAGGGTGACTTACAGTTGGGAGAAGGAGAAGCAGAGAAGCTGGGCTCTGCTAAAGGGTTTGAGCAGCCTGGATGGCCAGTCTGTAGGAGAGGAGGGCAGCTTTAGGGCAGTGACCCAGGGGACCTAGAAGACTACAGGATATGGCAGCGGGATTGACACTGAGGGATTAAGTGGAGCAGACACTTCAGAGGTGACAGAAAAGATCTGTTGGTGAATGAGGAGCACAGAGTGGCCAGCCAGCAGCTCCCAATCCCAGCAGAGAACCTGACGATGCTCATTTGAATACACTTCCGCCCCTTGTGTGGCTTCACTGTTGAATAATCCCTAGAAAGCAGATGTCCAGATGGGATTAGGAGAACAAGAAGTTTCTCGGGAGCAGCTCCAGTGAGAAGAAGCTAGACTGGAGCAAGGAGAAGTGGGATAAATCCTTGGAGCACAAAGGAATTCAGTGTGGGGCTGATCCCAGCAAAGGTGGGGCAAGATACAGGCCAGAGGGCAGGTAGGGATGCTGGGTAGACACAGCTTCATCTGCAGGGCAGCCTCATGGTCCCTGGTGAAGCTTGTCCCACAGGCAGGTAGATTTTGGAGCCTAGAACCTGGGGCTCTGGCCAATCGTACTTGCTCAGTTCTGAGATACAGATTTCAGAGTACCTACCTTATTCAATACACCCTGTCTTCTTCCCCTGACTGTCCACTCCTCTCTGGCTCCACTTTGGTCCCCTGTAGCAGCTTCCCTTTTGTAATACACTATGTAACTTACTTACACTACAATATATTTAGTTTCTATCCTCCCAAATGCAGCCCCAGCTAAAGATCTGCAGAGGCAGGAAAGTTCGCTGGTATATCTCCAAGGCTCAGAACAGTACAGACAAAGATAGATGCTTCTTAATCCACTGATTGGAACCAGCAGAGCTGAGGAACCAGTAAGAGACATGAGTTTTGGAAGAAATCTTGGGAGTTTGGCTTTCTGGAACCAAGAATCTGCGTATGTGGATGGACTCCTGATGTCAGATGCCTTCTCCTGCACATGAGGACCTGAGCTTGCTTGTCCATCGCTGGAAGGACAATAGAAGGTGTAGACTTCAAATTACCTACCACGACGGTGCATTTTCGATAGAATCCTCCAGCCCAGCAGTGGTGGCACACACCTTTAATCCCAGCACTTGGGAGGCAGAGACAGGTGGGTCTCTGTGAGTTCACGATCAGCCTGATACAGAGTGAGTTCCAGGACAGCCAGGGCTGTTACACAGAGAAACCCTCAATAAAAAAAAAAAAGAAAGAAAGAAAGAAAGGAAGGAAGGAAGGAAGAAAGAAAGAAAGAAAGAGACTCCATCAATGTCGATGGTTCAGTATTCCTTGAGGACCCATGAGTTTCCCATGGAATTATCCACAAAGGAGCAGCGGTACCTGTTGCCTGACACTTGGTGACTCTCCTGAAGTAGCACACTGGAAAGTTCTGGAGCCCCGTCCCCACATGTAAAGCTGCTTCCCAGTGGGCTCATTAGAAACTGCATCCCACATACTGCCCCAAGACCCCAGTGGTCCTTTCCGGATATTACTTTCCCCTGGTGTCGCTGACCCATGGCCAGGTCCCCAGGGCCAGGGCTCCACTGGGTCACTCTGTCAGTGCTGTACCTGGCCCCATGTGACCCAGCTGCCCAGAGGGCTGGAAGAAGTGCCCGAAAGTCGCTTCCACACTTGGCTTTTCTCCTCGGAAAATTTTTGGCTGCTCCCTACCACCAAGTAGGCTGGCTGCCGGCTAGGCCTCCCAGCATCTTCCTGCCTGAGGTGGCCCCTCCCTCCTGGGGCCAGTCCTCTGCTGGAGTGGGCATCCACACTTCTCTTCAAATCTCATAAACCTGGCTTTGACATGAGAACCCTTTCGCAGAGAGAAGGCGAGCACCCTCTAAGAGGCTACTCTAAACCGGCTCTTCCCTAATGGTGAGATGAGTTGAGGTCAGGCTAAGCAAACAGGGCTTCTAAAGTTTTGGATAGGATCCTGTTGTAAAAACAGAGAACTCTTTGCATGGTACGCTAAGACCTTCCATAAGCTGTTATCCCTGGCCTTGTGTCCCTGTGTCCCCTCATGCAGAACCCCCACCACATCTGGGCACCCCGCAGCACGGAGGCACCGTTCCCATGAGAATGACTTTTGGTCCTATAAAACCCAGTCCCAGACTCCACGCTAAGTTCTTTGTCCCCTGGAGCTGTTCCCTGCTCTGAAACACGGCAGCAAATGTCTGAACCTCTGGGCTGCCATGTTGCACATGCTAATTCTCATCCATTATTTCCAACCAACACGTACTAGGCTCGTAATTACAAGAACTGCCCTTCAGTAAGTCCCCACAATATGCTGACTGGGCTGGCTAACTTCATGTGTCAACTTGGCTGAGGATGGTGGCCTGAGATGGGGCCAAACATTATGCAGAATGTTTCTCTGAGGGCGGTTTTCACATGAGGCCAGCATTCTTAAACTCAATATTTTTCGAGAAAAGCAGGGTGCTCTTCATAGTGTGGGTGGGCCCTGTCCCAATCAGCTGAGGGCCTGAATGGAAGAAGAGAATGACCTTCTCCAGACAGAGGGTTTCTTTCAGTAGATATCTTAGTCTTGAACTTCACAACCAGACCCTTCTCTGGGTCTCCGGCTGCCAGACCACCCTGCACACTAGACTTGCCAACCTCTTTACCAGAAAGCCCAGACTAATACAGTGAGGGAGCCAGGGCAGTCAAGGGAAATGTGACGATGTGGAGAGGGAGGAACAGAGTGTCCTCAGGGTACAGAGGACCCTCTCACCCAGCACCACAGCTAGGAGGAACGAAGTGTCCTCGGGGTACAGAGGACCCTCTCACCCAGCGCCACAGTTAGAGGAGTTCTTTGCCATCTCGCTTAGGTGAACTGCTCAAAGTCAGGGGTTTCTTGGATCCCTCAGGGTCACTGTATGGATGTACATGATCATATTTAATAATAATTCGTCACTTTGGTGTGTACTATACAAGTGTGTGTGTGTGTGTGTGTGTGCAACGTGTGTCAGGCCAGAGGTCAACCTTGAATCTAGTTCCTCAGGTACTATTGACCTTGTTCTTAGAGGCAGAGTCTCCTACTGGGCTGGAACTCAACAAGAGACCTAGGCTGCCCGGCTAGTGAACCCTAAGGATTTACTTGCCTCTGCCTCCCCAGCATTGGGGTTACAAGCACGTGGTACCACCACTCCAAGATTTTTTGTGTGAGTTCTTGGGGACCGAAATCAGGCTGTCACGTTTGCAAGGCAAGCACTTGGGTGCCCAATCTATCTTCCTGGCCCAGCAACTGATCACTTTCGCAGCCAAATCATCTTGTCCCTGTGATTTTCTGCCCACAGGAAACAACCAGTCTGCTTTGTGGTTGACATTTGACTCCACCAGGCATGTGTGAAACACTGAGCTGGCTGTCTTGACTGCAGCGAGGGGGGTCAGCGGTGGCTTTGTGAGCTCTCACGGGCCTTCTCAGTCAGCAGCCTCGGTGGGAGACTGAACCCCACTCTTGTGCAATATGTCCCTCCTCCCTGCTTCCTGTCCACAGCCTGTCATGAGCCTTTACCAGATCACTTTGTTTCTCTCTGACCTGAATCAGGCTTCAGTGGCATCACCAAATGACTCAGGCCTTGGTTTGACCCAACGCAAGAGCTGACCCTGATTCGCACACAGATTCGAATTTCAGCTCGTGGTAATCCTGCTTGCCCACTCAACCTTCCTAAGTCAGTTAGACTCCGTGGCTTGCGCCAAGCAATCTCATTGACATTTCCTTGTGAACAGAGACATGAGTACCGTGAGAATAGGAAGGGGAAGAGGGAGAGGCCCTTTATGTCCATCAAGTAGCACCCTTGTGTCCACTGAGTACTCCGCCGTGCCTGGTGAGGAACTAAGTTGTGTATTTCATAGATCCCAGCGTATAAATTTCTCCAACGAATGCACGGTTCACCCCGGCTGCCAGCGACACAGCTGGGGCGGACTTTACTGCTTCCTGCTTCCGTGTGATATCAACGCTTCTAGGGTGAACCACCTGACCCAAAATGCCAGAGGTAATAGAACAGCACTCTTCTGAGAAAAAAAATCTCTCTCCCTCCTTTCTCTCTCTCTCTCTCTCTCTCTCTCTCTCTCTCTCTCTCTCTTTCTCTCTCTCTCTCTCAAAATGAGGCTCTTAAGAAATGGTCTTCTTCAACAGACACCAAGAGCAGCGTCTGAGAGAAAGCATGTGTGTCCCAGCTCTGTCAAAGGGTGACACAGAAGAGGCTTGTGAAGAAGACGCAGACTTGGGGGCAGACTGGCCAGCTGAATGCCCTTGAAGCTCTCATTTCATCCGGAAGGGATGGGTCATCTAGAAAAACCTATGTCCAAGAAATCTAAAGAGTTCTCTCAGGACGGAGCAGGTATTCTAGGCTGAGTCCAAGAAGCCTAAAGACTTCTATTTGGACAGAACAGACCTTCTAAGTCGAGGGTTGGTGAATGTTTTTTGTAAAGAGCCAGAGAGCAAGCTTTGCAGGCAGCGCCGGCTGTGGAGTCTGGGCTGACAACTCAGCTGCAGGGCACTGAGACAGCATGAGAGAGTTCGCTTACAATCTACATTGGGAGGCACTGACCTTTTAATTTCATGTAATTTCCATGTTTCAAAAAATACTATAGTTGGGCTTTTTGGAGGAGTGCCAGCTCACAAAAAATGACAAGGAGACTTGTTAATTATGAAAGTTCGGCCTTAGCTTAGGCTTGTTCCTAACTAGCTCTTTTAACTTACATTAACCCATACTTTTTAATCTACTTTTGTTGTTGTTGTTGTTGCTGCTTTTCAAAACAGGGTTTCTCTGTGTAGCTTTGGTGCCTGTCCTGGAACTAGCTCTTGTAGACCAGGCTGGCCTCGAACTCACAGTGCTTGCCTCTGCCTCCCGAGTGCTGGGATTAAAGGTGTGTGCCACCACTGCCTGGCTAATCTATGTTCTTTTATTTGGCTCAATTACCTTTACTCTGTACTCCCAATATTGCTTCCTCTCCATCTTGCTGGTGACTCTGCCCTTTCTTCTTCCTAGTGCTTTCTCTGTCCAGACAGAAATCTCGCCTATACCTCTGGCCTAGCTATTGGCCATTCAGCACTTTATTATTCAATCACAGTGATACATCTTCACACAGTATAAAGGAATATTTCACATTTCCCTTTTTGTCTAAATAAAAAAGAAAGTTTTTAACTCTAACACAGTAAAATCTATATACAATAAGAACAATTATCAGGTAAGAATTACATTTACAATGTCCAGTCCATTTGTATTTAACAAATTCAGAGAAAATATTCCATTTTCTATCCTTAATTTTATGTTATTAAAACATTTTAGATGTCATATTCTGTAGGCTTTTGAAGTGTTTGAAGATCAACTCTCTATCTAAAATATATCTCTGTGTAACCTTGAAAGCATGCTTAACATGACTATAAGTTTGATAGTTATAGATAACTATTAACCTGTAATTTTTATTATCCTAAATAGCTTTTAAGGACCAAAACTTTACATTACATTTTTAAATGAGATGTACAGAAACAATACCTTAAACAAGAATAAAAACATATATACAGTATAACAAAGATAATTTTAAATTTGTGTCAATATACAAAAACCCATACTAATGTAAAATATTTGAGATTAGTGGTGAGTCAAAAGTAGACTCAACAATTCCTCCTTTTATCCCATCATTTCTGTATTATATCCCTTCTTTTTCTCTTCAGAAAGAGATTCCTGAATCTAATCTCCTTTGTTTAGCTGTTTTCCTGACCATGACTAATAACAACTTGTAACCAACGCCCCTAAACAATGACAATCATCTATAACCCAATGAATAACCAACAACCATCCTCCCCACCTTTGGGAATGTGGGCAGCATGATCTCTGGCTGCTTCCTGTTGTTTAAGTGTAACAATATCTTTAGGGAACCCTGAGAAGATTAAGATTAATGTCCTGGGAGATTAAGTTAATGTCCTGGGAGAGCTAGCCATTGTCTAGTCTTGGTGTGATGGGGAAATGTAGGGCTTATATGAAGTCTGAGTAGTCTGTGAGGCTGAACCATATCAACCAGCAGCCTTGAAGCTGTTCTGGATGCAGAACTCTGAGGAAACTTCAACAGAGGCACTCTAAGAGGCTGGATCACCTAGGCCACCCATTTTTATTGATGTTTGTTCCCCTTGTTCTGAAAACACACAAACTTTCAAAGGTAGCATACATATCTGTATTAACACAAGTATGAACTGTGTGTTGTACCCAAGCCAGCCAAAGATGATTTTTTGTTTTATGTTTGAGTAGGTAAAACATGTGTCACCTGCCTTGTAGCTTTTCTAGATTTATTTCTTTATTTCTGTAGCCAGGATTTCAGAGGGTTTCCCTCAATCAAACTAGACCTCTTTAACCTCAAAAGAATCCATAGTCTTTTGTCTTCTGTGGAAACAAAAGCATAGCCTTGTTCCCAAAGCAATATATGTTTTGACTTCTATTTTAAAAATAAAGGCATTTCTAAAGTAGCTAGGCTGATTTAATTAAGCAGTTTCTCCCACAAACTAATATCTCTCAGCAGCTGTTCTCTGTTCATTAGCATTTAAAAAATTAAAGTCAATAAAGCGTCATAGAGGATCCAGATGCCCTGTGTATTTTCATCTTTACATGGATTTTAAAATATTATTTTCTTTTTAATGACTTTATTATTTTTAAACTATTTATTTTTTCTGTGACTGTATTTTCTTTTCTTTCTTCAGCATCTACACACATTTGTTTCTTTCTTCATTTAAGTACTTTTTCTTTTATTTCTTCAGCATTTAAGCACATCTTTAAACATGTTGTACCTTTTTAGGGTTTTTTTTGTGTCTGGTCCTGGCTTTACCAAGTATCTTCAGTGTTTTCTGATCACATGAGACAAATCTTAAGCTACTAAGCTCAGCTTAGTGCCTGGCACTGAGGCATGGCGTTGGTGGCTAGCCACAGCCTATAGGCAGCAGCTGGGAGCTGTGCCTGGGTGTGCTGCTGAGCTCCAGCCTACCTGAGAGACTTCAGGACTAGGAAACTACATCCAGCTCCTTGCCCAGAACTTTTTTCTTTCTCAGGCCCTATGTTTGGATATTTATGGTCCACATTGGGTGCCATATGTATTGGGCTTTTTTAAAGGTCACCAGCTCTCAAAAAGAACAACATGGAGATTTATTATTAATTATGAAAGCTCAACCTTAGCTTAGACTTGTTCTTAATTAGTTCATAAAACTTAAATTAACCCATATTTTTCTTTTACTATTAAGTTTTTTCATTTATTTTGCATCGTAATCACATTTTCCCTGCCTCTCCTCTCATTCCCTCCCCTACCTCTCTTCTATGCCCCCTCCCCCCCCAATCCACTCTTCCTCTGTATCCATTCAGGAAGGGGCAGGCCTCCCATGAGAGTCAACAAAGCATGGTACCTTGGAGCAAGACCAAGCTCCTCCCCCTACATCAAGTTTGGGTGAGTCAACCTAGCATGGGAATTGGGTTCCCAAAAGCCAGCTCAATTACCAGGGACAGGTCCCGATCCTACTGATAGGAGCCCCACAAACAGACTAAACTACACCTCTCTCTCTCTCTCTCTCTCTCTCTCTCTCTCTCTCTCACACACACACACACACACACACACACACACACACACACACGTTGGTCCCATGCAGGCTCCCTAGTTGTCAGCCCAGAGTGGGTGAGCTCCCACAAGCACAGGTCAGCTGTCTCTGTGTAACCCATATTTGTTAACCTATAAATATAATGTTCTTTCATGCGGCTTGGTTTCTTTTACTCTGCACTCCCCATCTTGCTGACAACTCTGCCCTTTCTTCTTCCTAGGGTTCTCTCTGTCCAGAAGTCCCGCCTATCCTTCCTGCCTAGCTATTGGCCATTCAGCTCTTTATTAAACCAGTCACAGTGACACATCTTCACACAGTGTAAAGGAATATTCCACAAAAAAATACTAGTGAGTTTTTGAGCCATTTGCAAGTATCAAAGCCATCCATAACTCACGGGCCACATAAAAGTACATTATATGGGAATTATTTGCCAGTTTCCTCTTCTAGATGAGACAGGAGCCTTATAACATGGTCTCAGAGGTGGTGTTACTTCCTCTTTATTTCAAAACAAGGCATGCAGCAATCCTGCTAAGTGGGTAAAATTCCCATATGGGGGTACCAAGTTGGGAAGGTTTGGCTACTTAGAATCAGTAAGTAGGTCAAGTTAAGGTTCATCCTAGATTTCCTTGGCTCTCTACAAGAGGCAAAGATGCTTCTTCCAAACCGACATGACTGTAGTGAATTCTAGGCGGGCCTGACAGTCTGGACTATAGAGGGAGACTCTGTCTTTAAAAAATAATATAATAAAGAATTGCATCAGAATCATTGTGCATGCCACCATATAAACATTAAGAAACACACATTTAAGCAGAAGGGAAATATGGGTAGGAAGAGTGGAGTCAGGTGTCCTTTCTCACGGGAGTCTTCTTGGTCTGTCCATGCGTTCACCGTTTTTGAAACAGAAGCAGAGAATTGCTGCCCTGCTAGGGTTCCCCAGGGAACCAAAGGTGTAGAATGAGCCCTGCAGTCGACGAGGAGGGCCTGGCACAGCCCCGTGGTCCCAGAGCCGCGGAAGGAATTAACGAGTGTTCTGCTTCATTCTTCCAGGCGCCGCGCTGTGGGCTGACCTCCTGGAAGATCCCTTAGATGACTTGTGCAAACTGCCTTCCAAAATCAATAGACTGCAAAAATCCATCTGGCTTGTGAAATCTTCCTTGGTCCCCTTCACATCCATCAATCATCCCTCCCCAACCTCCATCCCCGCATTCAAGATTCCCTTCAGGCTGGGCTGTTTGGCGGGAGCATTGCAGGTCTGGGGGCTGGCGGATCAGTTCATTGCTGCAGTGAATAGATTATGAGAGGTGAGTTGTAAAAAACAAAAATAGAAATAGAACCAAGGCAGCTATTTGGGAATCCTAGGCCTGTGTTTATAGCAGTGTGAGCGGTCTATGGAGAGCTAGCTGCTTCCTCTGCTTTGTTGTGGCCATGGAGGGTTGCACAGGTTACCGCGTGGGTCTTGCTCCACGATGTCAACAGATGTCATTTATAGAGCAAATGTTTCGTGCCGGGCATGGACCTCCAGACCTCAGAATCAGTACCAGCCCTGAAAGCATTGGCCCTGCTTTACAAATGACAGTACTGAGGCTCAGAGGAGTAACAGACTTGCCCAAGTCAATCACTGTCCCCGGGGCTTAGCTAGGAATCCAGTCCTTTGCTGTCTTTCTCCACACTGTGGGGCGAGTTCCTATTCCAGGAGCACTCCACGAAAACCAGGGTGATAGGCTAGGATCCCTGGCATCAGGCCTCATGCCCAGGCTCTCCCTGATGCCCTTTATCCATCAGGGAAGTTGGCAGGGTCTCTGTCTCTGTGGCTTTAAGAGGCAGGTGGCAATGAATTTTTCCCATCAAGGAGGATGAGCCTTGAGTGTCTGCAGCTGCCCCACTTCCATTCCTGCCTCTATGGTCAGGGTGTAATAAGTACTGAATCTGGATTTGGTTTGAATGAGAAATAACCCCCAGGAGCTTGGTTATTGAACACTCGCCCCCTGCCCCCGTTAGCGGTGCTGTTTGGGGAGGGTGAAGCCGTGCAGCATTTCCAGAAGGGCCAGGCTTTGAGCTTATATAGCCTCACCCTATTTCCAGTTTCCTCTCTGTGCTCTGTGGTGCTTTTGAAGAGGCGAACTCTCAGCTTGCTGTTCCTGGGGCCATGCCTGTTGTGTGCGGCTCTGCTTCCCTTCTGTGGTGGACTCTTATCTCTTTGGAATCATTAGCCAAATTAAACTCTTCTTTCTTCCTTCCTTCCTTCCTTCCTTCCTTCCTTCCTTCCTTCCTTCCTTTCTTTCTTTCTTTCTTTCTTTCTTTCTTTCTTTCTTTCTTTGTTTCTTAAAGATTTCTGTCTCTTCCCCGCCACCGCCTCCCATATCCTTCCCCCTCCCCCAGTCAACTCCCCCTCTCTCATCAGCCTGAAGAGCAGACCGGGTTCCCTGCCCTGTGGGAAGTCCAAGGACATCCCACCTCCTTCCAGGTCTAGTAAGGTGAACATCCAAACAGCCTAGGCTCCCACAAAGCCTTCCTTGAGTTTTCTTGGCCACAGTGTATGACCACAGCAGCAGGGGAGTGGGTTGCTGCAATGACCAGTCTTCTCTGCCAGCCTGTCACCCTAGGCAAGGCCAGGTCCCCAGGCAACAGCACCCGTAGCATTCTTACCTTGAATCCAGGAAAGCAGCTCCTCCTCCATGTTGGGTCTGTGCACTCAGCCAGCTCTGGCAGGCAATCGAAAATGCTCATGCTAAGAACGAGAAGCATGCGGCAGTGTTTATGGACAGTGAGAAGCACTTGTGATTAAAGGTTGCCGTGCAGGGAGAACCAATTCGTGGGATGCTAGTGAGAAGAGACGCCAGAACTAGAGTCTGGTGACCTGGGTACCCATGCAGCCTTCACCTCCCTAACAGGAAGCTGCATGAAGTAGTATAGCTTTCACAGGGCACCTCGGTTTGGTTCTCTCTGTGACTTGAAGGTTAGTGAAGAAGCAGTAACCAAGCTGGGCTTTGGTTTTATGTCTAAATCTAGAATGTCCTTAGCAGAATTTCAGGTCTTCATAATAACTTTGGAGGAGGGCTAGGGCTGGGACCCATGGCCTCATTCACGTCAAGCCCTTACAGACACCTTTAAACGTTGCATTTCATGACAACTGCCATTTAAAAGTGAACCATTGACATTGGGAGCCGCCAAGTAAAATATTTCAGAAACTGATAGATAACACTGTTGGCAGTCCCAAGGATACACGGAGAGACTGGGTGTGAATGGCATCTAGGATGAATACAGGGTAGTTCTGGAGTGGGTCCCATGTTCACCTGGAGCAGGAGCGTGTAATGTGTGATAATTTGTCTTGGTTATCAACTTGACAAGGTCTAAAGTCAACTAGGAGGAAGTCTAGGCGTGTCTGTGAGAGGTTATCTAGAGTGGGTTAATTGAGATGAAGAGACTCATCCTAAAGGAGGCCATTAATATCCCAGGGGCTGGGGTCCTGAGCTGAATCAAAAGCATCTCTACTTCCTGATCGCAGGCACCGTGTGGGCTGCCTCTTGCTCCTTCTACCATGATAAACTGTGCTCCAGAGCTGTGAGCTAAAATACCCCCACTCCTTCAAGTCCCTTGTGCCAGGCACGTTGTGACAGCAGTAACAAAATGTGACCAATACACATGGCCACCGAAGAGCATGTGCTCCTGCCGCCAAAGGACCAGTGCCACCCTGAAGACGACAGAGTGCCAAACAGGTGGCCTGTAGGCCGGGTAGAATGTGAAACACAGGATGCCAACACGGAGGAGGAGGGCGTATGCTGGGGTTGAAGGATGATGGGTTTGGGGCAGACAGAAGGGAGAGTGAGTCACTGGTTACTCAGAGGCAACTCAGACTATAGACCCAGCTGGCTGGGCCAGGCTCGCCCTAGGGGGCAGAGCAGGTAGAGGTCTGGGTTGGGCAGAACGTGGGACTTAGTGTCAGGCAACAGAAGTTTGGCTTTTGATCCTGTGCCCTCAGGGACAGAGTTCCTTCTTGACTCATTCCACTTCACGGTCCTCAGCTACCCATCATGGCTTGATTCGTCTTTAGTCTGCTTCCTCCTGCTCATCCCCTTCAGGCTAGCAGGTTCTGTCTGCTCCATTTTCAAACATCCCACCCACCACCTTCTGCTGCCCAGTGTTCATCCTGGCTGAAGATGCTGATGTTTCTTCTCTGTAGAGGCCTCCTTGGTTGCCCCTAGAAACCAACGCAGCTTTTGAACTCTAACTTAGAGTGAGCGATCTCCGAAAATGCTCTAGTAGCTTCCCTCTGTCCTAGTGATGAAGCCCAGCTCCTGACCCAGCTTTGACACCACGGGCTAGTTAGTACGTTTGTTTCTATCCCCCCACGGTCCCTCTAGGCACAGCCGATGCTCAGCCCAGGTTTACCACCAGGACTTGGCTATGCCATCGCCTCCCCAACTCTTCGTTGAGCTCACTCTTTATCATTTGGGTCTCTTTCCTGTCCTCCCAGGGCTCCCCCTCCCCCTGCTGACGAAAGTAGTCCCGCCCCCAAACCTGTTCCTGCTCCTATCAGCCTGGGTCATTGTCTGTCTGTCCTTCATGGCAGTTGTCATAGTAGTATTACCGGTTATTTGTGCATATGTTTATTCTGAGCCACCCACTCGGACTCAGCTCTTAAAATTAAAGGCTTGATCTGATTCCTGGTTGAAACTCAGAAAGCGCTAGGCCCTAGGGTTGGAAATCCATTGGCCATCAGGTGAAGTCCCTGGACCCCTTCTCAGAATATTGTTTTTAAATGCCTAAAATAAAACCCCAAGGACTGGGAAGGAAACCAAGCATAGTAAACATAGCAGAAATGGCCACTAAAATATAAAAATACGTGATATAAATATATGTATTATATTAGCAAATACAAGATTTGAATAACTGATAATATCAGTGTGGGGAGGAAAGTTCATGATATTTTATACCTGCTGCAATTACAAAGAGATGGGAATGTCCTGTGACTTCTATTAGTGAGGAGCCACGAGTCCTGCCCATACTACTGTGGTTTGGTGTCTGCCATGGTAGCTTTGTCAACTTGCTATTGAATCACCTGCGAAGAGGGTCTTAATGAAGGATTGTCTAGGTTAGGTTGCCCCGTGTGCATGCCTGTGAGGGGCTGTCTTTTTATTTGTATTTTTAAACATTTATTTATTTGTTTGTTTGTTTTCGAGAAAGGGTTTCTCTTTAGCTTTGGAGCCTGTCCCGGAACTAGCTCTTGTAGGCTAGGCTGGTCTCAAACTCATGGAGATCCACCTGCCTTTGCCTCTGACTCCTGAGTGCTGGAATTAAGGGTGTTTGCTGCCACCGCCCGGCTTGTCTTTATTATCTTAATGAACGTGGCAGGACTTAGACTAGGGTCGTAGTGCTAGACTCTGAGGGTCTACAAAAGGGCCCGAACAAAGTGTGCATACATTTATTCCCTCCGTGTCCTTGGCTGTGGATGCGACCAACTGCCTCTTGCCTTCCATCCCGACAGTGATGGCATAGACCCTGGAACTGTGAGCCAAATGCCCACCCCCGCCAGTTGGTTTTGTCTAGGTGTTTCATTACAGTCACACAAATAAAACTGAGTCAGAGTCAGTGTTCATGGTGGGAGTGTAGACTCATTGTAGGTTAGTAAAATTAAACGTATAATTTGTTTCCATCCAACTTCACAGATTCCTTTAGTTTGCTGAGCCTGGCTTGAGAAACTGTTGTAAATGTTTCATCGTTATAATTTGGATTAAATGAATGAGAGGAGGAAGCTTTGGAGTAGACCAGGTGTGAAATCTACGTTTAGTTGAGACTCAGGTGAGTTGAGAGCCAGATTCTGTGCTGGGTGCAGGAGATGGGACATTCCCGTCCTTGAGGAGTTCCCAGTCTGGTTTGACCAATACAGTCACAGATACAAGGTAATCTCAATGAGATATTATGAGTCTGATGGCCTGTGGCCCTGTGCTTAGCCCACTCAATGACATGGAACAAGCATCTGCAGGGTAATTCCTTGGAGCCGAACGCTAGAGAAGATATGTCTGTTCTGATGGAGCAGGGCTAGAAGCATACTCTAGATTTGGGGAGCAGTGTGGGCAGGACTAGAGTTCTGGGAAGTTTTAAAATGTAGGAAGGGACCAAATACAGTGGGACAACTAGGAAGGGATTCCTTTATTCCTTCCACAATGTCTACTGAGAATCTACTAAGAATCGGATCGTGCTCTAGGGATGAGTGATTCTGTATCATAAAAGTCAGACAGACCTGTGCCCCCAGGAAACCTGTGTTTCAGTCAAGGATGCAAGACAGCAAACAAATAAGAATACATTATTGGTAATATTACAATAAGGTCTGAGAAAACCAGCATACTGGCTAGGGGAGCTGGTTCAGTGGGCGAGCTCTTACCTCATAAGTGTGAGGACCTGAACTCTATGTCTAGGATCTTCATAGAAGCCAGGCACAGTGGTGCACACTTGTAAGCCCAGTGATGATGTCATAGGAGGTGGGACATGCAGATTCTTGAAGCTTACTGACCAGTTAGTCCAGCCTACTTGGCAAAGTTGTAGGTCAGTGAGAGACCCTGTCTGTCTCCAACAAAAGACCAGAAGCTTCCTAAGGAATGCCATGTGAAATTGTAACCTTCGCAAATGTGCGCATATGTACACACACACAAAAGGTTGGGGTGACCATGAGGGTTATAGTATGGAGAAGCCCTGTAGAACATGCTAGTAAGGCTAGGGAAGGACTCGGGCTACTACTGATGCTGTTGGGGATGGTTAAGACTGGATTGTATCCCCTCCAAATCTGTCTACTTGAGCCCTAATCCCTGAAAGGCCTGTGTTTGTATACTGGGATTTTAGAAAGGTCATTAAAGTTAGATGAGGTTTCTGTCATCATCCAATAGGACTGGTGTCTTGACAGGAAGGAGGAGAGACATGATGTGTGGTGGGGCTTTGGCATCAGGCCGGATGAGGACACCTGCAGTCTGAGAATGGCCATTGGCAAGTCAAGGAGGGACTGAGCCTGCTGACAGATGGCAGCTTGGAGGGGATATCCATATCAGGCAGGGTTCCATGGAAACCAGGAGTATATTGGTGTATCGGCATTCCTCGGGTCCCAGGTAGATGTGGCTTATTCCTGCAAGTGTAGGTTAAGAGCTGTGGACACCTTGCAAGTAGGAACATGGTCACCAGACTCAGAGTCCAGGACACTGGGATTTCTCCCACCCCTTCATTTCCATGCCAACTAGGAAGTGGGGGTGGGTGGGGGCGGTCATTGTCCTACAGCTTCCTTTTTCTGGGGGCTGGGCTCTTTGGGGCCCATTGTTCCCTCGCACAAAGGGGCAGTGATAAGCCAGTTGTTTGTGGCTTCTGGTGCCAGCAGGAGAAGCTGCCTCCCAGTTTTTCACTCCACCCCGAGGCAGCAGATGCTGCTAGGCCTCTGGACACAACAGGGCCTACAGAGGAAAGAATTGAGATTGTACCTGAGCCACAAAGGGGGTATTGATGGGTTGTGGGCAGGCTCGGGAGGCCAAGGACAATGCCAGGATAGCCCTGGGCTGGCACGGGCTGTCTGAACTGTGAACAGTATGGCTGCATCACTGTGTTCAATCCCAGCTTCCTTTGCTCCCTCCTACTCTTCATCCCTACCCCCCTTCCTTTGTACCCTTGCAGCCTACGCAGCGGCTACCTGCCAGTCAAAGTCTCTAGCCCTCCTGTTGCCCGCCTTCTCTCTGGGTTGCTTCCTACCCCAGTTCCTTATGCTTCTGTTCAGATGAGGCCTCACCTGCCTTCCCTGCACACTTATCTGGAGCCCCAGGGTCCTCAGGAGCCTGAGAGAATGGCTGAGTCTCTGCAGGAGCTGGTGACTGAACATAGCTGTCTGGTTGATCTGATCTCACTTGGATCCAGGCAGCCACTGGAACCTGGATCCCAGCGTCTCATCTTCTGTCATCTGGACACCCTCTGGGGTTTGCTTTATCTGGATCCTGAGAACGAGGGTGTGGAAACAGGCTTCCGATGCCGTCACTGGAAGTGAGGACTTCCATGTCCTCACTGGGTCAAGTTCCCAGGGCTTTCCTCAGGACCCAGACCTTCTGCCTCCTTGAGCCCAGCCCAGTTGGCTTAGAACAGGCACCTCTCTATTCTATTCCCAGACCTTCTGCTCTGGGTCAGCATCTCTCTCTCTCTCTCTCTCTCTCTCTCTCTCTCTCTCTCTCTCTCTCTCTCTCTCTCTCAGGTTGACCAGCAGTCTGGCACATGGGCTCCCATCAAGGCTATGGAATCTAGCATTTTAAATGACAGTCCAAAGGGAAAGTGCTGGTCTCAAAAGAGCAGCATTTTGGCCTGCTTGGTAGTCGGCTTGAGACACCTGCTCCCCGCCCCCCGACTCAGATACGTCAGTGCTGGTCCACATCATCAATGCCCTGAGCTGCCCACCATGGGGCTCCGTCTCATTTCATCATTGTGGAGTGACCTACTGTTGAATATTTGCCAAATGGAGGAAGAGCACACACTCCCCGAGGTCAGGAGTCTGCCCATGTTGTTCCATTTATGCAGGGATTACGAGATAGCTTGGCCTCAACCACAGCCCTCTTTGGACATGTGAATGCTTCAGAGTCTCCTAACCTGGCTTTTTAGGTCCGCTCAGAAGGCTGAGAGCTGGAGCTAATAGCCCTTCAGGGCTTGGGGCCCTCTACTGCATTGGGCTCTACCTTGGGTAGGTTTTCTTTGTAACAGTTAGGATGATTTCTCCTGTGTTCTCTGCGATGACTCTACTAGCATAGGTAATTCCAGATGACATTGGGATGCTTTCCACAGCTCTGTCATTACTATTACCCCTCCTGCTTCCAATAGAGGAGAGGCCAAGGCTTAGGGATGCTTAACATTTTGCTCAAGGGCACACAAGCTGAGGACGAGTATAGATCCCAGCTGGGGACACTCTCCCCTGCTTGCCTGCCTGCCTACGCATCTCCCTCCCCTCTTCTTTCCTTTAGGCCTGTGGTGGGTAGGGTACCATTCTGGCTTACTAGTGAGCCTTGAGAGTCTCCCAAGCTAAAGTAGGGACATCTTTCTGCCCGAGGGGACAGACGTCCTCATCTAAATCTGGGCCCTCTGAGGACCCCCACTCTAGCTTTTTAGAATTTGAGATTAAAGGAATAAAATTAACCATGTAGGGGCTGAGTATGTAGCTCAGTCCGTGGAGTGCTTGCCTGGCATGCACAAAGTCCTGGATGCTAATGCCAGCATCCCATAAACCAGGCATGATGGTGCTACCCGTAGTCCTGATGCTTAGGAGGCAGATGCGGGAGGACCAGGAGCTCAAGGTCATTCTTGGCTATAAAAGTGAGTTCAAAGTCAGGTTGGGTTATGCGAGTCCCTGTCCAAAGAACAAACTAGTGAAAATTTCCCTTATACAATTACATTCCAGCGGCATTGGCACACTCACTGTGTCATTCCCTGTCACAACCATAGGGCATTCTGAGCTGTTTTCCTCATCGCTAAAGAACTGTCCCTCCACCCCCACAGCATCGGTGGTCCTCACTCAGCCAGGGACAGCCATTACTGTCGCCAGCTACTTTCAGCATCTGTGAAATGGAGTGTTCTCCACATTTTGTACACAGAGGGCTACGCAGAACGTGGCCTCTGGTGTCTGGCTTCTCCCATCTAGCAGAGCGGTTTCAAGTGTATGGTATCATCCGTCACCACACTTTATCCCTTTGTGTAGAAAACAGCATTCTTTTCTGTGGCTGAACCCATACTTTGTTTGTCCAAGCTAGTGACAATTCGGAAAGGTCCTGAGGATGTTGTGTTCTGCAGAGTGACTCTGAGAAGTAGCCCCGCATCTCAGTTCAGGTGGTGGACTCTCCTCTGCCTAAAGGAGTTCGTGACATGACCATGGCCTTGAGGACACCGAGACACCCCCAAGAAGGGGCAGAGAAGGTCGGAAGAAAAGACAAACCAGGTTCTGGGGTATACACTTGTCATGCAGAAGGTGGAGGCGGGAAGACTATGGGATCAAGGGCATCTGAGTTACATATACAGCAAAGAAACGGAGCCAATACATAAATAAGTAAAAATGTGGAGAAAGGGGCTGGGAGATGGTTGAGTCGAGAAAGCACTTGTGCAAGTGTGGCTATCTGAGTTCAGATCCTCAGCCTTCATCTCCAGCTTAGCACGGCTGAGTGTGTCTGGAATCAGGGCTGAGGAAGTAGAGGCAGCCAGATCCTCAGAGCTTGCTAGCCAGCCAGTCTAAATAGACTGGCAAACTTAAGGTTCAGTGAGAGACACCAGAGATGAAGACAGACAATAGTAGATGAAGATCACTGACATTGACCTCTGACCTTCATGTATGTATGCACACACATGCACAGTGCACATACCTACATACACATGACTGGGGTTGGGACTTGACCTCTGACCATCATGTATGCGTGCACACAAGTGCACAAGTGCACACACCTACATACACATGACTGGGGTTGGGACTTGACCTCTGACCTTCATGTATGTGTGCACACAAGTGCACACGCGCACACACCTACATAAGCACCACTGGGGTTGGGACTAGCCCTGGCCTGGAGTTGCTGGCAACTTGGGTATGAAGCCCTCTGCAGCTCTCAGGACAGGAAATTAGGTCACAGGCGGGGCCCTGTTACTCAGTCCCGGCCCTTTCTTGTCCTTAGTGCTTCCTAAGACCCAGCAATTTAGATGCAAGGTTGTGCTTCCCCTCTGACTTCAGGGTGTTGCTTTCCTAGGCTCACAAGAACCCTCCTCAGGGCACAGATCCCTAAACTGTAACACGAGACCGCGTGGCCCACCTTGGAGCACCAGCCATAGCAACAGCAAGCACAGTCAAGTGGGTGGTGGGTGAGGAGATGGGAGACTTTAGGTCTCAAATGTGCTCTCCGCAGCTAGGTTGGGAGCCCCTGAGGGTTTTCTGGAGGTTAAGAGAAGTAAGCGGATAGCAAGCAGAGCCTAAAAGCTTGGTCCTGAAAACGAAGCAGGGGCTGGCTCAGGCTTCCCCTTGGCTTGGCTACACAGGTCTTGCTAAGTGTTCAGGATATAGAGCTTTAATTCTGTGACACCGTCCAGTGCTGGAAACTCATGCCCGCCACCCCAGAACTCAAGAGGCTGAGGCAGGAGGATTTCTACAAGTTTGATGTCAGCCAGGGCTACAGAGTGAACCACACCCCCCTCCACACCAAATATTTATACCACTAATAGCAATAATTATGAATATTATAATTGAACAGTTTTAAAAAGCTGTGCAAAACCCATGTATGTGTGTGGCTGATTTGCTTTTGTCATGGGCTATTTCTAGCTCCCCAGCGGGGAGTGATTGAGAAGGCAAGGGTTCTGTCTTAATGAACCTGGGCACTACTGCCCGGCATCTGTGACTACCTGGCTATGAACCACAGTGTCTCCAAACACACTCAGTGTCATGGAGAACAGATGGGTCCCTGCCTGCCAGGCTGTGGCTCATATCTAACCAGACTGGAGCCAGACATGTCTATTCTTGGGCTCTCCCTCCCTGCATCCTTTTCCTACTGGCTTTGAGAACAGATCCAATTTCTCCATATATTAAAAATGTTTATAAAAATACTTTAAAATTACAATTATTTTTGTGTTCACACATATGTGTATACATGTTGCCACAGTGTGCGTGGGGAGGTCAGAGGACAGCTCATGGGAGTTGGGTCTTTCCTTCCATGGTGTGGGCCCTGGGAGTTGAACTGAGGTTGTCAAATAAAGATCAAAAGACAACTTGGAGGAGCTGGTCCTCCAGTTCTACCATGTAGGTTCTGGGTGCCAAACTCAGGTCCTCAGCCTCAGCAGCAAGCACTTTACTCACTGAGCCATCTTGCTGGGTTCCAGATTCTCCTTCACTGCTAACCTGGCCGGTGCTGATAGCCACATTGTATCATTTGGTTGATGCAATAAACTTCTCAGCACTTCCAGCCTGAACTCCTGAACCGTGCTTGCCAGTCAGCTGGCCATTACGGCAGAATGCAGCTGCCGATTCAGTGGTCTGGGCTGGGTCACCGTGGTAATCTGAATGAAAATGGTCCCTATAGGCTGAAGCACAAATAATAAAAACTCAAAAATAGATACTGGGGTTCAACCTAAAGTTCTAAAAAGCAAAGCAGCCAGCCACTGGCTCTTACCTCGACCTCAGTCTGAAAATGGTGATCCTGCCTCCAGGAATCTCAGAATGAGACTGTGAATGAGAACCATCTCCTCCCATTTTATTTTATTATTTATTATTATTATTATTATTTTTGGTTTTTCTAGACAGGGTTTCTCTGTGGCTTTGGAGCCTGTCCTGGAACTAGCTCTGTAGACCAGGCTGGTCTCAAACTCACAGAGATCTGCCTGCCTCTGCCTCCCGAGTGCTGGAATTAAAGGCGTGTGCCACCATCGCCCGGCTCTCCTCCCATTTTATAATTCTCTCTAGGGCTGGGATAAAAGGCGTGCACTACTGAGATTAAAGGTAAATATCGCCCGGTTTCTATGGCAACTAGTGTGGCTACTGGGATTAAAGGTGTGTTTACCACTGGCTAGTCTGTAAGACTGACCAGAGGGTTTGTTTTACTCTCTGATCTTCAGGCAATTAAAATGCAAATGAATTGCCATTACACTAGACTCATAGGGAGTGGCATTATTTGAAAGAATTAGGACACGAGGCCTTGTGGAGGAAGTGTGTCATCGGGGGTGGGCTTTAAGGTTTCAGAAGCTCAAGCCAGGCCCAGTGGTTCACACTCTCTTCCTGCTGCCTGCTGATCCAGCACCATGCCTGCCTGATGCTACCATGCTTCCCACCAGGACTGTAACAGACTAAACCTCTGAACTGGAAAGCAAGCTCCCCATCTCAGTTAAATGTTTTCCTCTATATGAGCTGCTGTGGTCATGGTGTCTCTTCAGCAACAGAAACTCTAGGACAGGCACCCAGGTGAGCCCAAAGCTTTTGAGCTCTGTCTATCCTGGGCTTCACAAGACCCTACTCATCACCCTTGTGCCTGGGCTGTATATTTGCTGACTCGGCTTTCATGGGGCGTTGTAGTAGGGCTTCTTCTCAGTCTCCAGGGTACTAAGGCAGGGCTCCTTCATGGCTGTAAGTTTCCTGGCAGCTGTGACAAGCTTGGCTAACAGGAGGTGAGCCATGGTTTTGCTGTGCTAATGGTCAGAGGCTCATAGCTCAAGGTGCCCCTGTGACATCAAACACACTCTTCTGAGCTGGTGGATGCCACTCTTTCCCCTATGGCAGAGTCCAGCATGTGGAGACTCCACTCTTCTGCATGGGGACTGCCCTGTGGTGTTCGTGTGGGAAGGATGGGAAGCTTGGGCCTCTCTCCCTGGCTGCAGTCTCTGTTCTCAGTCATATGTAAACTGTTAGTGTGGCTTTGGGTGTCATATTACTGCCACATGGGCTGTTCTGTGATGCAGGGGACAGGAAGGGGGACTAATTTCTCTCCTGGGGCTGCCTTGGCCGGTTTCTGAGTCAGCATCCCCAGGAGGGGCTCAGTGTACATGGGAGAGTGGGCTCTGTGTAGAGACTGTGAATGTAGTCAGGCATCTGGAGTCTTCTGAAACCAGAAGGGAACACACATCTTAATCCCAAGAGAATGTGGAGAATGAGTAAGGCTGCTTCAGGCTGGCCTGGCAGAGCCTGAAGCCCACTCTGTCTTCCTGAGCTTGGCATGGTCGACAGTGTCTCAGCTTCAGTGTTTGAGGGACTTCAGTGTTTTCCTGGTAATTTGTGGGGCAACCGTTTCCTCTAGGACTAGGGTGGAGCAGCAGAAGGCCTCGATTGGATTCTGTCCCTTTCCTCAAGGCGAGAGGGACAGGGGTTAATGCGTGTCCCTGTTTGGATGGCCAGAGTTTAGGCACACTTTGTGGGGGTGGGAATGAGGTGAGAATGACGAGAGAGAGAGAGAGAGAGAGAGAGAGAGAGAGAGAGAGAGAGAGAGAGAGAGAGAGAGAGAAAGGGAGAGAGCGCTTAAATCTTGTGTGGGGGTGACATGGGGATGGGGAGGAGCTGAAGTAACCAGTTTGGAGCATTTTTTAAAGTTGCCATGGTTCAAACCCAGGGCTGAGGAGCCAGACTCAAAACAGGAGTGACGTCAGGATGGGGAAAGGGGTTGCTTCAGTACTTAGGGCATAAAGTTTCGGAAACCAGCTCAGCAGGGGCGTCAAGGCCTCATGGAGCAGTTGCTTGTCTCTGCCTGATGATACTGAGAAGTGGGGGTCATGTGAAGGGGGTGGAAACAAGCGAGGGGCTGCTTTTCGGAACAGAGTGCAGGAGAGGAAGAGGGGTGCCAGCTGACATCTCCGGGAAGAGCAGGCTAACTCAAGAACTTCCTCAAGCTTTGTGTATATGTTCATCCTGTCTTGGTGCCCTTTGTATAGGTGCAGGGTTGAGGCTCATTCGCGGACGTTACTGAATGCAGTGGTGGAACCCAGAATTGGAACACGGCTATGAGCAAACTGTATTTGCCAAACCCCACCGGGTGACTCCGAGCCACGCTGTCTGGGGCTTGTGTGTTGGAGACCGTTCTTCAGAGAGGACGATTTTGGTGTTAAAAGCAGAGACAACTCCTGTGGGTGCTTCACGGGGAAGAACAAGCAGTAATAGGTGACCTAGAAGCATCCTGTGAACTCATCCAGGAGACAACTTTCTGGGCGGGAGCTAAGGCCAGACAGGTTTTTAAACTCCACAAAGTCTTCGTGTTGCTCACAGCTGCTGACCAATGCCCGCTGTTTTCAGGAAGGACGGGAGCTGGGGGTGGAGGGCAGGCTGACGATGTCTGTAGTTGTGTCTAGTCCACAAGGTAAGACTTTCGCTTTGAAGGTTTTCATTAAGTCAGGGTATTTGGAGAGGGCTAACCTCCATCTGTTGCTGTGTCTAACCTGAGATGGATAGCCTCTGAGCTGGTTTATAAATACCGACGGGATGACAAGTGTTTACAGCGTGTTTACTGTGTGTTTACTATGTGCTGGAGTGTTGTTTATGTGCTTTATGTGTGCCTTGTGTGGGTGATCTGACAAGCCTACTCACTTCATCTGTAAATAGAGGCAATGAGCCCAGAGATGTGCAGTAAACCAGTGCTAGGGTCATGATGTAATTTTGGACAGTTATTTTTAAAGTGTGTGTGTGCCTGTTTGTGTGTGTGTGTCTGTGCATGTGTGCGTGTGAAAATGACTCAGTGGGTAAAGGCATTTGCTGTGAAGCCTGGCTTCCTGAGTTTGATCCCACGTGGTAGAAGAGAACAGACTCCACGATGCTGTCTTCTGACTTCTGTTTGTGCATCATACACACATACCACACACACAATAAACAAACACGTGAGTATGGGACTGGAGAGTGATTAGGAGCCCTTATTGTTCTTCTAGAGGATCAGCGTTCTCAGCACCCACATGGAGCAGCTCACAACTGTCTGTAACTCCAGCTCCAGGGAGTCCAACTCCCTATTCTGGCCTCTGTGGGTACCCTTACACACATTGCATACTCTCAAGTAGAAACAAACATACATGTAAATAAAAATAAAATATTTAAAAAATACATGAAGAGGTAAAGCAAAACTATTAAGAAAAACTATAGACCATATAAAAATAAAATTGTATAATAAACCTGCACATATACCTATCACCTGCTTTGAATGACTGCCATAAACTCTTGGCATTCTTATTTTATTTTCTTGTTTTTGTTGTTGTTTTCTAGAATGTAGGCAGAAGTTTCTGTCCTACCTGCTCCCGCAGCCATTCAGTCCCAATGAAACACACAGAGGTTTATATTAATTGTAAACCATTTGGCCTATTAGCTCAGGCTTATTATTAACTAGCTCTTTCAACTTAAATTAACCCATAATTCTTGTCTATGTTTAGCCATGTGACTTGGTATCTTTTCTCAGTAGGGCATTCTCATCTTGCTTCCTCTGTGTCTGGCTGGTGACTGATTCTCTGCCTTTCCTCTTCCCAGAATTCTCTGTCTGGTTGCCTGCCTATATTTCCTGCCTGGCTATGGTCAATCAGCAGTTTATTAAACTAATGTGAGTGACATATCTTTACATTGTACACTAGCATTATCCCACAGCACTAGAGTTTTAATCCAGGTACCACCCCACCTCGTCTGTAAACACTTAGCAAGTCTATGTAATGCATAAGGACCTTTCCTCTTCTCAGTGTGACCACAACACTGTTATCACATTCCCCAAAGTCATCCCTTCATATCCTTTGATGAGTGGAGTGTGTCCAGTTTTCTGACTGCCTCATAAATGACCTTTTATAGCCAGTGTGTTTAAATCAGGGAACAACCATCCATTTCTGAATTTAGCTAATGATTTTTAGTCTTCTAGAATAGTCTCTTGGTTTCTTTTGCCGAGTTAATTATTTGTAAAAAAAAGAAAAGTTCACTTCCTGAAGATTTGGTTTTCATCTTTGTGGTGTCATTTCACACATTCCTCAGCTCCTTGTGTTTCCTTTATGTGTTTATGGATGTTGGCATGGATCTATGCATTTATTTCTGTTTTTTTTTAAGGTAAAGTCTTACTATAAAACCTAAGACTAGCCTTGAACTCAAGATCCTTCTGCTTCCACCTCCTGTGTGCTGAGACCACGGCCGTAGGCTTTCACATTCAGCTGTCACATTTCAGGTTAGGTTTAGAAAGGGTCCTCCATCGCTGCCACCCATCCTGCCCATTGCTCCTGCCTGGTGACTCCATGTCTAACGATGTTGCAGGTGGCTCCGTGGGCAGTCCCCCTTTCTGTACTTCACCTGCCTCTGTAGCTTTCCCAGGGTGGCCCAGGTCCATCACACACCACCGTCTAACCACGCCTCCCTGTGTTTATTAGCGGACATCCATGAAGACTTCCCTAAGTCCTTGCTGGTCCAGCCGGGCGCGCTGTGCACTTAACTCTCTAAGCCTGCTCTTCTCACTCTCCGATGCACATCTACATCACCCTGGGATCCTGCTGAAGTGTAGATTCCAACTCCAGAGCTCTGGAGTGACAAGCTCCTAGCGGTGCCAAGGCTGCTGCGTGTTCAGCTCTGCAGGACCCTGCCCTCCTCAGTTAGCAATGTCAGCCTCAATGGAGACTTTACAGTTTGATGATGCATTGAAGACTTCTGAGGAGGACACCCGGGTGACAGAAAAACCACGGAAGCTTGGCTCCTTTCTCCACTTTCCTAGTTGTATGAGAAGTACATTTCTCTCTACAGGGGAGAGAGCCGTGCAGTTTTACAGGTCTTTTATGGGATAGGAGAAGGAGCAAGATACTCCCAAAACTCAGGATCATGGGCTTCTGGCTACCCTACCTTCTACAGCAACTACATCCACATCTATACCTCAGCTAGACCTGAGAGACAACAACAGTGATCTCCAGGAGGCCTGTGGATTGTCAGAAAAACTGTGTTCTTTGTGCTCTGCTTAAGAGAGAAGGGAGAAGTAGGTAGTGATGGCACACTCCTATATCCCAGCACTCAGGAGGCAGAGGCAGATGGCTCTCAGCTGGAGGCCAGCCTGGTCTACAAAGTGCATTCCAGGACAGGGAAGGAGGGGCTGGAGAGGTTGCTCAGTGGTTAAGGTCACATACTGCTCTTGAAGAGGACCTGAGTTTGGTTCCCAGCACCCACATGGGGCAACTCACAACTATCTGTAATCCTAGCCTCAGGGGATCCAATGCTTCTGGTCTCCAAGGGCATCTGTGCTCACATGCACATAATCACACAGAGATACACACACATCCACATCATTAAAAGTAATAAAAAATAAATATTGAAAAACCAAGTCACAGGAATTTGTAGGTTTTCACATTTGAGGCAGGATAAATATTTATAGGTAGAGAAAAGAACTTGTTATTTTTTTAAGATGAGTGTTTTAGTTAATTGGAAAATTATACCTTCTTATTTATTGATTTTGTAGTTGTTTTACTATTTATAATGCTAAACAATTTTCAGTGTCTTTAAAATTTTTTATTTATTATTGGTGTGTGTGTATGGTGTGTGTGTGTGTGTGTGTGTGTGTGTGTGTGTGTGTGTTTGGGGAACATGTCAAGCTGCGTGTGTGCAGTTCAGAAGACGACTTTGTGAAATGGAATCAGTTCTCTCTTTCTATCTTTAGGGATGCAGAGATCAAAACAATCAGCACCTTTACCTTCTAAACCTTGGTGACTTTGATTTTCCATGTCTTTGTGGGAGTATAGTCATCTTTCTTGCAATGTTCTTTTACAAGTTTTTCTATTTCATCTACATTTTCTATTTTGGCTAATTTCAGCATGTTTCTTCTTTACTGTGTTATTTTTCAGTCTTAATGATGCATGCATTTTCATTATTAAAATCATATTTTCCCTTTGTTTAAAAAACACAAGATTGTCTCAGAAAATGTAGGTAATATAAGTAAATAGGTGTGCATGTGTGTGTGCGCGCATGCGTGCATTTGTGTGTGTGTGTGTGTGTGTGTGAGTGAAAATACATGTGTTCACATACAATTCCACCTATTCAGGAACAGCTTCCATTAACACCTTGGAGTCCAAAATCCAGATGCTTCTTTATGTCAATACCAGTTGGAATTTTTTTTTCTTTTTACAAAAAGTCACCCAATTGCCCCGTTTTGCAATATACTTTTCCTCACTGAATTTGCTGTGAACATCTTTCGATGTCATTAAACGTTTTTAGAACTGTCATGTTTGCGTCCTGTTGTATTGTTTGACTCTTTATTTTTAGTGACTTCATGGCTGGCTATTCTGCCTATTTCCTGTCTTTCACTATTATAATCCATAAGGAAGTCAATGTGCTTTAGAAAACAAATTTTTGTATGCATCCATTCTTCCTTTCCTAGGACAAATTCTGAGCATCATCCTGGTAGGACAAAAAAAAAAAAACAAACAAACAAACAAAAAAAACCAACAACCCACACACATTTCCAAAACATGTTTGACATCTGTTAAAAATCTTTTTCTCAGAAGAGTTGCCCGAACTTCAGTCCCACTGAAGTGTAGGAGAGTGTTTGTT
This sequence comes from Microtus pennsylvanicus, assembly GCF_037038515.1. Lineage (NCBI taxonomy): Eukaryota > Metazoa > Chordata > Mammalia > Rodentia > Cricetidae > Microtus > Microtus pennsylvanicus. Next base: position 71,677,124 of record NC_134583.1, on the reverse strand, counting down.
ATTTGTCTTTGCCAGCGGCTAAAAGCGCATCTCTCCTGTTCTTAGACTTTCTCACAGGTAGAACACTGCATCTGAAAGTTGCTCCCCTATGAGGTCATTTGATAGTAAGGCCTGATTACTCTTTACACATTCCAGAAAAATTGGTTTCTATCTTAACAATCACTGCTCTGTTTTCTTTCCATGACCTAAAAAAGATATTTCTCTTGTTTTAGAAAATGTATTGAGTAGATGTCTTCACTGTTTATCATATATTTTTATACATCATTTTCTAGGTCTGGCATTTAGTTTGGACTATAACTTATGCAGAAGTTTGTTTTTTTCCCTTTTGTTTCCTTGTGTCCTAATTAACTACCAACTTGACGCAGTCCAGGGTCACCTGAGATGGGAGTCTAAATTGAGGGCACGGACAGCTCATAGTGACCTGTGGGCCTGTCTGTGAGAGACTGTCTTGTTGATTGGTACAGGAGGGCCTAGCCCGGTGTGGGAGGCACCATTCTATAGTCAGGTGGCCCTAACCAGTTTAGGAAAACTAGTTAAACAAGAAGTGGAAAGTATTGCTCCTCCATGGCTTCTGCTTCAAGTCCTGCTTGAGCTCCTGCTGTGATGAACTATAACCTGGAACTTGCTTTTAGCCAGAGTTTTTTTTTAATCCTACAAGAACATATGAAAACTAGAACAGTGTGTGTGTGTGTATGTGTGTGTGTGTGTGCACACGCACGTGTGCGCACACACAGGCATGCCATGGTGCATAAATGAAGGTTGAAGGACAATTTGTGAGAGTTAGTTCTCTCCTAATGGAGTGGGATTGAACTCAGGTCATCTGGCTTGGTGGCAAGTGTCTTTACCTGCTGAGCCATCTGAAAGGTCCTCGAGTGTGACTTCTTTCCCTGCTGTCAGACTGAGGGAAATCCTCCTGAGGAGCACTGGGGAAACACAGTACAGTGGATAAAAGTTTTTTCTTTCACTGCAGCAGAAAAAATGAAGCCCAAGCATGGGCCCTCCTTCCCATCGAGCCCCAAAGTTGACCACAGCCCTCACCTACCCTGAGGCAAGTTTGGGTCACCTGGTGCCACAGCAGTCGGTTTTCATCTCAGCCCAGGGCAGCTGAGCCCAGCCATGATTCATTCTATCTGTGTAGGGCACCTTTAATCCATCACAACCTGTATGTGGATAGAAACCAGACAGCCAAGGCCTGGCCTTTGGAGCCCCAGGTTGAGATCAGGCTAACAGAATTGCCTCTTGATGCTTACACAGGTCCTCCTCAGATGGGTGGTCCCTTCGAGAGGCAGGAGTCCTGCACTTCTATGGACATCATTACAGTTCTGGGTCTAGCCTCCTCTCTGGAAGCCCAAGGATATGAGATGATGCTTGCCATCTGCAGGACCTGGGCATCAGCTGTGAGCCCTGGTCAAGCCCCTGAGCTGGGACCTTGCTGATAGCAGTGGAAATTAAGGAGCTTGACCAGCAGAAACAGCTGCATCTAGAAACCAGTGGGTTACCGAGTGCAGCCTCCTGCCAGAACAGGGCCTTGAGGGTCAAACATGAAGGCATCGGTCGCTTTGGATTCTCTTTGCCCTCCGCTTACCCCCACCCCAGCTGCCCAAAGCCTCGGCTCTCAAGCCTTTAGCACTTATCTGTCCGTCATTGGATTGGCCTTGGGTTACAGGTCCTCATCAGTAGATCTCTTCCCTCTTCCTGACCATGGACCTCTGAAGGCCAGTCCCTCTTTATGGCCCCCTAGAACACCATTGATACTTACTGTTTCCAAATCCACAAAGGGCTTTCTGAACTGTGTTCTGGGTACTGGATTAACAACCGGAGCTGTGTTTCCCCCACGTCTCCTTTTGATTATAGTCAAGTTGCCGTCATTATTATTCATTCCCATGGAGCTGGTTTTATTGATCAGGCAGCCCATCTCATCTGGAAATTACAATGAACCTGACTTACTGAAGACAGGGTTCCCCTTGTCAGACATCTTCATCTCCCCGACCCCCTGCAACATTTTGTCCTCTAATGGTTAAAAACTGAGCCATTGTTTCATCTTGCGCGGGCTTCTGCAGGGAGAGCGTGGGCTACCTCAAGCATTGGAGCCATATCTTATTTCGTGTGTGCACTGTGTGCACCGTGTATTGTCCACCAGAGAAGGCTGGAACCAGGGCTCACTGTTCAGAAATTCAACTTCCAGGATCCTGGGGGGAGGGGCTGTGAAAAGGAAGTGATGAGTTCACCCAAAGGATCCCATAAAAGACACACAGCCTCTCTCTTTCCTGCTTTTGAAAGACAGCTGTTAAAAAAAAAAATCTCTGCCTGCCCTTGATATGTATAGCATCTGCTGGTGCAGGATCCAGGCTGCTGAATTCCAGCATCCGGCAGTAGCGTGGTCCACATTGCTGAGCCAGCTGAGTGAGGCTCCTTTGGGTCCACTGTCCCATCCCTGCTTTCACTGCCAACATGCAGAAAAACCCAAGTGTATGAGTTCCGACTTCCTGGGAGAAAAGAACAGATAGAATCTGGCAGAGTGTTTGCTGCTAGCCTGGGGCTGCAAACTCAAGATATCCCTGGCCTCCTCATCCGAGCAGAACAGTGCTCAGTGCTCTTCAAAACACATCTTTTACACATCTGGAGAGTCGCCGTGTATAGAAATAACGTATATGAAGCTGACTCTTCACTGCCGGGCCTGGTTTGTTTGACTTGAATGATAGAGGACAAGTACATACTTGACATCTCTCCCTGTCACTCAGCAGTGTTCCTGGCACCACCAGGCTCCCATCTCCAGGCTGGAAGATTGAGAGACCTCTTCCGCATGCTTGCCAGAGGGAATGGTAACTTCCAGCTGTGTCGCTCAGCACGGAACAATGTTCATGATCAAATGTGGGGACATTTATGTCCTGTCTCTGGTTTGCTTATGGCCACAGTGTGACTGCGTTGTATTGCAGTAGATAATAAACTCTCTCTCTCTCTCTCTCTCTCTCTCTCTCTCTCTCTCTCTCTCTCTCTCTCTCTCTCTGAGATAGGGTTTCTCTGTGTAACCCTGGCTGTCCTGGAACACAATTTGTAGACCAGGCTGGTCTTGAACTCACAGAGATTTGCCTGCCTCTGCCACCAGAGTGCTAGGATTAAAGTTGTGTGCCACCACCGCCTGGCCAATAGATAACTCTCTTGATCGCTCTGTGCCTCATTTGAAGTGTTTATCAAAGGGCAGGTGATCAGATTTGCCCCTGTGAAAACCTTTAGAACAGCGGTAGGTTGACAATTATGGCCTTGGACCAAAAGGAGCCACTACCAGTTTTCGTATAGCCTGTGTGGGTAAAAAGGTTTTTGTTTTTGTTTTTTGTTTTTTGTTGGTTTTTCGAGACAGGGTTTCTCTGTGGCTTTGGAGCCTGTCCTGGAACTAGCTCTGTAGACCAGGCTGGTCTCGAACTCCCAGAGATCCGCCTGCCTCTGCCTCCTGAGTGCTGGGATTAAAGGCGTGTGCCACCATCACCCGGCTTAAGAAGGTTTTTAAATTAAGAAAAAGAACAACAATAACAACAACAACAAAACAAAGACATATAAAAATGATATGGGAAATCACAGTATGCTGAATCCAACAAGGCAGGTCCTACAGGATGAGCACACTGCAGTCCCACCAAGATGGCGTCCTAGAGGGGTCAGATCATAGAGACAGGGCATAGGAGGGTGCCAAGGAGGAAGTGCAAATGGAGAGCCAGGCAGTGGTGGTGCACGCCTTCAATCACAGCACTCAGGGAGGAAGAGGCAGGTGGATCTCTTCAGATCTCTGTGAATTCGAGGCCAGCTGGGTCTACAAGAGTAGTTCCATGTCAGGTTCAAAAAAAGAAGAAGAAGAAGAAGAAGAAGAAGAAGAAGAAGAAGAAGAAGAAGAAGAAGAAGAAGAAGAAGAAGAAGAAGAAGAAGAAGAAGAAGAAGAAGAAGGGCAAACGAGACAGAGTTTCCATGTGGAAACTGAGGAAGTTCTAGAGATGGATGGCAATGGCAGTGGCACAACCCTGAACGTACTGGATGCTGTCTGGACGCACACACATATGGTACCCGAGATGAGAAAGTCTAGACTACATCATCTATTTTGCTGTAAGAACTGTACTTGGCATACAGCAAGCACTCAACAAATGCAAGCTGCCTGCATCATATAGAACTGGAAGTAGGTAGGGATTAAGGTCAATGGTGATGCTCATAACCGGAGTGACTGTGGGCTCTGTGGGTCCCTAATCATCAGACACACAACAGTGATGGAAGCAGTCTGAGCTGCCTGCTGGTACATTTGACTTTTGCTCTAGCAGTGGGGGCCAGGTAAGCAGTGGGATTTCCTTCCCCAAAGGACGCCATCAACTGAAGGGACTTGCTTGAAGTTTTCCTACTTGATGCTACTCAAGCAGTCAAAACTAAGGCTGCCAGCTTCCCTAGTGGCCCCACTTCCCAGTCAGTCAGTCCCTCACCATCCTAAGCATCCTGTCAGTGAACAGCAAGCTGCCCCCTACAGAGGGAATCCAGGAGAAGGGGCAACTGCCCAGGTCCAACTTGCCTTTTTTTGGCACCTAGGCAGGGTTCGTTAGAATCGCACAAATCACCTCTTCCACCTCAGCAACTGACTAATTTGCAGCAAGAAACCCCTCCCCGCCAGTCTCTTTGTTTTGTTTCCAAAATATTTGAATTACAGCTAAACTAATTAGGCGTAGTCGTGCCACGACACTCTGAGACGCCCATAGTCTGGTGGAAATGCACCCCACGTGCGTGCGTGCGCGCGTGCGTGCGTGAGAACGGGCAGGAGGGCAGGAAGGCAACAGTGATCTAGGGAACTGAAACTCAAGATCTTTGAGCTTTCAAGCCATCCTCAAGAAATGTGGGCGGGGAGAGCCAGTGGAGGGCCTCACTTTGGGGTATCTGCTATCAGGGAATTCTGATGGGCGGAGACCACAGGAGGGCACGCAAGTGGGAAGGTGGGCAAGCGGCTTTTCAGGCTGGAGGACACACAGGAGGGCTCCGGAGCTTGGACTGCGGCCTTTGAGTTACCACAGTCTGTGGCTGCCCGCGTGCTGTCTGGCTGGAACTGAACTGTGTACAGCAGCATTCCTCGTTGGTTTTCAAGGGGGCTGGGGGGCGGGGCAGGGTGCCTTTGCTGTGTCTTTTCTTGGCAGCCTGGCTTGGAAGTGGCGAGTGCTTTTCGCCCTAGTCAGAGCTGTAAAGACTAAATGGAGACAGGAGAAACTTTAGCCTGTTTAAAAGAAACTCAGTCCATATGTGGGTGCCTGACAAGACCCAGGGCGTGCTGGAGATTAAAAAAATATGGTGATCACACGTTGTTTGGGACATGGGGTGGGGGGGGGGAAGAGAACTGGGTAATTCTTTTAGCAAGTAAAGGCATGTGCGAGGCAGAGATCTGAAGGACACTGTAAACACATTTTTACAAGCCGTGTTCAGGACTGACTGGTTTGTAGGGAAAGAGGCTTGGCTGACCAAGGTTCTGATGTAGGTAACCCTTATCTTACAATGGGGCATACGGATTGCCTGTCATTGCCGGGGCCAACCAGAACACCTGAGAAGTGTGTGTGTGTGTGTGTGGGGGGGGGTGGCTCTGCTGAAAAAGCATGAGGTGGAAGAGACCCTGAAAGCAGAGAACAGCATTGGGGCACACCCAAACAGCAGGGTGAGGGGAAGGAAGTTTGGAGCCCACGGTGAATGTTTAACGACTGGTTCTCAAGAAAGACCGGAAAGGGCCCTAATTTGTGGCATTTTCCGAGGGCCGTGGTATGACTCCCTCTACCAGGGCCAGTTGGAAGCTTTCCCTCTGACTTCCTGAACAGTTCTTGTGAAGGAATGGACTGCACTGGTTCCCGGAACCTGAGTGCCCAGGATCCAGCACACAAGAAATCGGCATCCTCCTGACTAGAGATAGAAATGGGAAGGCAGCTTAGGACACAGCCCTGGAGGAGTAGGCAGGAGGGAGCTCAGCTCTGAAGTAGCGGGCCACATTCTCCTCTTCCTGGAGAGTTCACTCAGCAGCCATGGGCTGGGTTCCTGTGGAGAGTTTCTGGGGCTTGTGAGGAAAATGTGGGCTCTTTAGGAATGTCAGCAATATGAGAGGTTTCTGGAATATTACCATTCAGCCAAAGGGTATTTGTGAGCCATGGCACCACCTATAGTGCCAGGCACGTTCTCTTCTCTCTCTCTCTCTCTCTCTCTCTCTCTCTCTCTCTCTCTCTCTCTCTCTCTGGAATCAGAACCTAGAAGCAATTAAAAAAGCAGGTAATTTCTCTCTCTCTCTCTCTCTCTCTCTCTCTCTCTCTCTCTCTCTCACACACACACACACACACACAGAGAGAGAGAGAGAGAGAGAGAGAGAGAGAGAGAGAAAGAGAGAGAGAGAGAAAAAAAGAGAGAGAGAGAGTAATAAACTAACTGCTGTACCTTGTGTTTCTGTATAGGAAAGCTCAGGCTTCAAGGGGTCTTGCCTTGCCAGCTCCAGCAACTCCATCTACATGATGTGGCCTTGGATGAGTTGAATTTCTTGAAAGTTCACTACCGTTCTTTGTAAATAAGTCCCCTGCATAGCCATAGTGAGGCTTCTAGTTTCACTATGAAAAACCACCTTCTAGTTTCTCTCAGATGTGTTTGTGGAAACACCAGCTAGGAGCTTTACAACCCCAGAATAAGCCTGACCCTGGGGTCAAATGGGAGGGACCTGCAACCTATGTTCTGCTAAGAACAGGCAATGTGACTTCATGCCATGTAAAACCTGTTTTGGACTCAGTAAGTTCGGTTCATGTGTCCAATCAATAGGTTGAGCTGGTGATTTCTAAGACTCTCCTGTAGTAAGTAAGTCAGAACAGCAGGAGTGACTACATAGCTCTCTTTCTTTCTCTCTCTCTCTCTCTCTCTCTCTCTCTCTCTCTCTCTCTCACACACACACACACACACACACACACACACACACACACACACACACACACACAGTCCTGTGTGATGCCTGCGATTCTGGTACAGTTACAATGCCCTTTCGCTATCAACACTGTCCCTGTTGGACAACAGCATGTGTTTGTCACCTTTAACCGCTGTTTGCTTTTTAGCTTTGTGTATGTTGCATGCACTGGAACGTGCAGCTGTCTGGGCCCACGCATGCACACACAGAGGGCAGGGCTTTGAGTGTCTTTATCAATCTTGACTTCATTACCTTGCGACAGGGTCTTTCATTGAACTGGAAACTCTGACTCACCAGTGAGCTCTTTGCATGTGCCTGTCTCCCCCCAATCTCCACCCCATGTCACAGGCATACCCAGTCATACCTGGCATTTTTAAAAAGTCGTAGGGATTCAAATTTAGGTCCCCGGTCTTGTAGAGCAGGCATGCTTACCCATTAAGCCATCTCCCAAGCTCCCAGGTAACATTTTTTTTTTTTTGGTTTTTCGAGACAGGGTTTCTCTGTAGCTTTGGAGCCTGTCCTGGAACTAGCTCTGTAGACCAGGCTGGTCTCGAACTCCCAGAGATCCGCCTGCCTCTGCCTCCCGAGTGCTGGGATTAAAGGTGTGAGCCACCATCGCCCAGCTCCAGCTAACATTTTTTAAATGCACTTTATAAATAGAACATCATATCATTGTTTCAGCCATGAAAAGGTTAGACCAGACACCCTCAGGCCACACTGCCAGTGTAGACACTAAGACCCAATCCTAGCTGCATAACTCTAACATCTCCCCCCAACCCCTCAGCCTCTGCTTCCACTGCTCTTCTGTTCTAGTCTTGTGGCTCAGGAGAGGTTTCTAGAAACAAGTTCGAAAAGCTTGGCATACGAACTTGGTCATTGCTAATAAGCTAAGAGCATTAGGCTGGTGCTCAGGCTTCCCGCCGGCAGGCCTGCATGCCAGTGTGCACAGGAGGATGCCAGTGTGCACAGGAGGATGCAGTGTGCACAGGAGGGTGCAGTGTGCACAGGAGGATGCAGTGTGCACAGGAGCATACAGTGTGCACAGGAGGATGCCAGTGTGCACAGGAGGGTGCAGTGTGCACAGGAGGATGCAGTGTGCACAGGAGGGTGCAGTGTGCACAGGAGCATACAGTGTGCACAGGAGGATGCAGTGTGCACAGGAGGATGCAGTGTGCACAGGAGCATACAGTGTGCACAGGAGCATACAGTGTGCACAGGAGGATGCAGTGTGCACAGGAGGATGCAGTGTGCACAGGAGGATGCAGTGTGCACAGGAGGATGCAGTGTACACAGGAAGGTGCAGTGTGCACAGGAGGATGCAGTGTGCACAGGAGGATGCAGTGTGCACAGGAGGATGCAGTGTGCACAGGAGGATGCAGTGTGCACAGGAGGATGCAGTGTGCACAGGAGGATGCAGTGTGCACAGGAGGATGCAGTGTACACAGGAGCATACAGTGTGCACAGGAGGATGCCAGTGTGCACAGGAGGATGCAGTGTGCACAGGAGGATGCAGTGTGCACAGGAGCATACAGTGTGCACAGGAGCATACAGTGTGCACAGGAGCATACAGTGTGCACAGGAGCATACAGTGTGCACAGGAGGATGCAGTGTGCACAGGAGCATACAGTGTGCACAGGAGCATACAGTGTGCACAGGAGGATGCAGTGTGCACAGGAGGATGCAGTGTGCACAGGAGCATACAGTGTGCACAGGAGGATGCAGTGTGCACAGGAGCATACAGTGTGCACAGGAGGATGCAGTGTGCACAGGAGCATACAGTGTGCACAGGAGGATGCAGTGTGCACAGGAGGATGCAGTGTGCACAGGAGGATGCAGTGTGCACAGGAGGATGCAGTGTGCACAGGAGGGTGCAGTGTGCACAGGAGGGTGCAGTGTGCACAGGAGCATACAGTGTGCACAGGAGGGTGCAGTGTGCACAGGAGGATGCAGTGTGCACAGGAGGATGCAGTGTGCACAGGAGGATGCAGTGTGCACAGGAGCATACAGTGTGCACAGGAGCATACAGTGTGCACAGGAGGATGCAGTGTGCACAGGAGCATACAGTGTGCACAGGAGGATGCAGTGTGCACAGGAGGATGCAGTGTGCACAGGAGCATACAGTGTGCACAGGAGGATGCAGTGTGCACAGGAGCATACAGTGTGCACAGGAGGATGCAGTGTGCACAGGAGGATGCAGTGTGCACAGGAGGATGCAGTGTGCACAGGAGGATGCAGTGTGCACAGGAGGATGCAGTGTGCACAGGAGGATGCAGTGTGCACAGGAGGGTGCAGTGTGCACAGGAGCATACAGTGTGCACAGGAGGGTGCAGTGTGCACAGGAGGATGCAGTGTGCACAGGAGGATGCAGTGTGCACAGGAGCATACAGTGTGCACAGAAGCATACAGTGTGCACAGGAGGATGCAGTGTGCACAGGAGGATGCAGTGTGCACAGGAGGATGCAGTGTGCACAGGAGGATGCAGTGTACACAGGAAGGTGCAGTGTGCACAGGAGGATGCAGTGTGCACAGGAGGATGCAGTGTGCACAGAAGCATACAGTGTGCACAGGAGGATGCAGTGTGCACAGGAGCATACAGTGTGCACAGGAGGATGCAGTGTGCACAGGAGCATACAGTGTACACAGGAGGATGCAGTGTGCACAGGAGGATGCAGTGTGCACAGGAGGATGCAGTGTGCACAGAAGCATACAGTTTGCACAGGAGGATGCAGTGTGCACAGGAGCATACAGTGTGCACAGGAGGATGCAGTGTGCACAGAAGCATACAGTGTGCACAGGAGGATGCAGTGTGCACAGAAGCATACAGTGTGCACAGGAGGATGCAGTGTGCACAGGAGCATACAGTGTGCACAGGAGGATGCCAGTGTGCACAGGAGCATACAGTGTGCACAGGAGGATGCAGTGTGCACAGGAGGATGCCAGTGTGCGCAGGAGGCATCAGGCATCAAAGAAGGCATTCAGCAAATGTGCTTTCCCTTTGGCTTGGCGCTCTGGGGAGGCCCACATCATCCAAAACATTAGCTTAAGCAAAGCACCAATTAAGTAGGTGTGCTGAGTAGGGGCATGCTTCAGCTTGATAATTGTTCTTTATCCTGGGCAGATGTGGGTCAGATTCCCAGAGATGCCCCACCCTGATGCCAAAGAAAGCTGGGCAGATCTAAGAGGGCCTTAAAGAGACAATATTGCTTTCCCAAGTGTGGCTCCTTGGCTTGAAACAGGGTCTGAGATAGGGAAACAAGTAAAGGCTTAGGTGGTCAAAGAGAGGGGTCTCTAGATCCTCTAAGTGTGTGCACGCCTGTACCTGCTTGTATGTGTGTGTTGTGTGTGTGTACATGGAGGCCACAGGCCAATCCTCAGTATTATTCCTCAGGTACCATTTACCGTGTTCTTGAAGCAGGGTCTCTCACTGACCTGAAATATGTCAGTTCGTTGAGGATGGCTGGCCAGAGAGCCTAAGATTTTAACCTGTCCGATGGTGGATTCACAAGTAGGAATAGCCATGCCATATATGGATTTTAAATATATTTATTTTTACCATTTGTAAATTGTGTGTGTGTGTGTGTGTGTGTGCGCGCGTGAATGTAGGTATGTACATATGAAGGCAGGTGCCTGTACCGGGAGGTCAGAGCATTAGATTCCCCTGGACCTGGAGTCTTAGGAAATTGTGAGTTGGGTGTGCTGGAAACCAAACTCAGGTCCATGTTCTTAACCATCTCTGCAGCCCTGACACCCAGATATTTTATGTGAGTTCTGAGGGCGCAAACACAGGTCCTCATGCCTTCAAGGCAAGAACTTACTGACTGACCCCTCCCCCTAGCCCTCTAGACCTCAATTTCAAGTGGTTCTTCTAAATGTTTCTTTTTCTGTGGCTTCTGATTGTTTTCTTGACGATTTTTCTGTCTTGCATTAAATCTACTAGAACTTCCTGGCTTGGCAGCTCCCATTCAGTTTTCCTCCAACTTCAGCTAAGGGTCCTGGTCTGTCTGTTTATCTTGCGGATGGGTGCCCTTCTCCAGGCTTCCTGATCGGAACTAAAGCTGTCTGTCTCCGCTGCTTTTTACCTGGAGCAAGGCGAGTGAGGCAGGTGGCATTGGCCCCGAGGATGAGTGGGGACACTGGAGCTGGGAGGGTGAGTACTTGGTAGGAATGAAACTTGGCTTGAGTGTCACTGAGTCTCAAGGTATGCACTTCCCATAGCCCTCGGGGGATGTCAGACTGGGGGCAGCTTTCAGGGTCTTTGCATGAAGAGGCAGGTTCTAAGCGGATTTCCTACTCTGAGTGATTGTAGCCATGGTCAGGTGTGGAGCTATATCTCATATCCTCAGGTCAAATCCACCTCAAACCCAACTGCTCTAGAGACTAGAACTGGTATGTGTATGTGTGTGTGTGTGTGTGTGTGTGTGTGTCACACACACTGGAAGATAACTATTTTAATGGTGGAGGCAGATTTACTGGCTACAGTTTCCTGGCAGCCCCTGGCTGCTGGACCTATTATCTTGTAGCCCTGCTGCAGCTCCCATGTGAGTCAGGGCGTGTGGGTTAGGTCGCCCCATCTGCTCTTGGGCTAGGTTCTACAATCCCTGCAACTCTGCCAGCCCTTCAGGCCCTGTCCTTAGCTTCCCTTAGGTGTCTTTGATGTAGAAAGAAACCAGTGGGGCTCAGCAAGGGACACTGAGTTCTCTGGCTAGGGTACATGCGGTCCCTAGTCTCTTAGTGGCTGTAGGTTTCTAAAGGTTTCCACGTGCCCAGTGTATGTGTGACTCTTCAGGTAGACGCTTGCCTTAGGACATGGCTGCCAACCTACTGAGAGTTAGCAGCCAAGGCCCAGAAGACAAAGCACACCTCCACCAACTTCCTTTCTCTTCTGACTTTTTTTGTGTAGTTGGATTTTTTACTCTTGGGGGATCCATCACCCAGCTCCCAAATAAATACATGGAGGCCTATTCTTATTTATGGATGCCCAGCATTAGATTGCTTGTTTCTAGACAACTTTCATAACTTAAGGTATCCCATATCCCTTTAACCATGTTTTGCCTCTGGGCTTTTTAACCTCTCTTTCCTTCTATATAGCTTCCTTTTCTTCTTCCTCTGGGGCTGACCTTGTGGCTAGGTGGCAGGTCCCTGGTGTCCTCCTCCCCTTCTCCTTTTCTTACTCCTCCTTCTTTGCTCTTCACTCAAGCCTAGATTTCTCCTCCTATTTATTCTCTCGGCATGTCAGCCCCACCTTTCTCTGTCCATCTGTTGGCCATTCAGCTCTTTAGTAGACCAAGCAGGTGCTTTTGATGGGCAAAGCAACACAGCTTCACAGGGTTAAACAAACGCAACATAAAAGAATGCAACACATCTTTGCATCATTAAACAAATATTCGACAGCACAAACGAATGTCGCACATCTTAAACTAATGTTCCACAACCATTATGGGCTTTGATAGTCTTTTTATCTACTTGTGTGTGATCTGTTTCTCCTGGAATGCAAACTTCACGGGCACCAGATAATGTTTTATTCAGAAGCGGGATCCCTAGCTCCTCACCTCCCACAGTGATGATAGTCATGGAAAGGTGCCCATTTGGGTGTGAAGTTGCTGGAAGGAACCTGACTCCTGATGGCGGCAGTTATCACATGAGAAGTCTTACGCAATGACTTAACTGAGATGACTTGCGCAGCCAGAGCGTTCAGTGCCCCGAAATTCCAGATCAAAGGGAACCAACATGCCCAGCTGAGGGAAGGCTCTCCCTCGGGACCACTCTGAAGCTAGCTCCGAGGACCCCTTGATCTGTACCTTCTATTTGGATTCTTGTGTGTGTCGCCAGAACAGCAAAGGATTTGTACACACACACACACACACACACACACACACACACACACACACGCTCATCTCCTCTCTTTTCACAGGTTCAGAATAGGGCTTGATGGTTCATCAAGGTGAGGCCAAGGTCACTCAAGACCCTCACAGGACAGGCCTTCAGCAATGGGGAGCAACAGTTTGAAACCGGCAATCTTACTGAGCCCACATAAGGCGATTTGCTATTATTATGAGCATTTATTTTTTTTATCTTTGTGTGTGTTCATGGGTAAGTAGGGGTACACACATGCTATAGGATGCATGTGAAGGTCAGAAGACAACCTCAGTTGCCAGTTCTTGCCTTCCACCTTGTTTAAGACAGGGGCTCTTGGTTTGTTGCTATGTGTATCAGCCTTGTTGGACAACAAGCTTTCAGGAAGTCTCCTATTTCTGCTCCTCATCTCACCAGAGGTACGCTAGGGTGACAGATGTGCGCTACCACACATCTGGCTTTAAGTGCTTTCTGGGGGTCTGAACTCAGGCCCTCCTATTTGAGCAGCAAATGCTTTGCCTAGTAAGCCATCTCCCTAGTCCTAATGTGAACTTCTCATCATGCAAAATGGATACAGGGAAAGGGTGCCTAGAACAGAGGTTGAGGGACCAGCACTGAGTCCCTAAACAAGCCAACCAACCAACCAACCAACCAACCAACCAAACCAACCAACCAACCAACCAACACCAAACCTGAAAGAAGTTAAGTGCTGGTGTTTGTCTTAACTGATGGGCCCTGGGGTTCTATCTAGGGGAGGCAGCTTGCTTTCCACTGAGGTCATGTTTATTTATTGAGAGTTCTCCAGTGGTGTGACATTTAGACACAGCTGTGTATGTATATGTAGTCACTAGCTCCCTGCCCTAAGTGTGGGACAGGGGACAGCTGACATGCTGAGGCAGGGAGTGCAGATCATTAATCATTTGTTCAAGGTGTGTTCCATTTTCAGATAAGACTCTGGCTAACAGTTTTGTGACTGAAATGCACAGAAGGATACTTCCATTCATTACAAAAATATCAGATTTGTTTATTGTGTGTGCAGGGGGCAGGGTGGAGCTTGTGTGTCACAGTGCACGTGAGGGGTCAAGGCGCTACCTCACTGGAGTTACTTCTCTCCTGTCCGTGAGTGCTGGGGACTGAAATCATCAGACTTGATGGCAGGTTCTTCCCCACCGGAGCCACCTGCCAGCCAGTGATTCACTTTATTGTTTTATTACTTCTTTTATTTTTTGAGATTCTAATATAATTATGTCATTTCCTCTTCCAGTTCTCCTTCCAAATCCTCCTGTATAACCTTCCTTGCCCTCTTTCAAATTCATGACCTCTTTCTTAATTAATTGTTGTTATATCCATGTATGAATGTATGTAAGTATATGTGCATGTATGTATGTACGTATGCATGTATTCACAGATGCGGGGGCTCCCCTGCAAGCAGTTCCGTTTCCTCTCACAATTGTCTGTTCAGCACCAGCATCCCCACCTCACTGCACGCTCTCAGCCACAGGGGCGTCTTGCTCTTGCTTGCTGTTAGGTGACAGTTGAATAAATAAATAAACCAACCAGTGATTCAGTGAAACATGCCTAGAATTTCTTGATTATTTATTGTAGGTTTGTCTATATAACATTTTTAAAGTGTATTTTCATTTTATTTTTATGCATTTGAGGGTTTTACCTACATGTATGTGTTTAATCATGTGTGTGCCGGGTACCCAAGCAGGCTAGAAGACATTGAATCTCCTGGAACTGGAATTACAGGTGCTTGTTGCTGTCATGTGGATGCTGGGAACTGAACTGGGGTCCACTGGTGAAACAGCCAGTGCTCTTAACCCCTGAGCTATCTTTCCAGCCCCTATAATCTTCCCAGTGCCTTTGATCCCAGCACTCAGAAGGCAGAGGCAGATGGATCTCTGTTAGTTCAAGGCCAGCCTAGTCTACAGAGAGAGTTCCAGACAGCCAGGGCTACACAGAGAAACCCTGTCTCGAACTAACAAACAACCTCTGTCCTCCCCAAAAATCCAAATCTAGTCATGCTTTGGTGTAGGGACCAACTATCTTGTTTGTTTCAGGCATTTGATTTTAAATTTGTCTTGAGAAAACCTCACAAAAGGAGGTAGACAGCCATGTAGCAGACTGGCAAGATGGCTCAGCGGGCAAAGGCGCCAGCTACCAAATCTGTTAAACCAAGTTCCATCAACAGGACTCACCAGGCAGAAGAAGAGAACCAGCTTCCACCAAGTTGCACTTTGATTTCCACACATGTATGGTGTGGTACATGGGTGTGCATGTTTGTGTGTGTGCGCACACACACGGTGGCGGAGGATAAATGTAACTTCTAAAACAATGACAAGTATGTGACAACTGTTTATAGGCTGCATGCTGTTTAGGGCAGCGGGGACAGAGATGTCTGAGGGAAGTGGCCAGCCCTGTGCAGGCCGCTGAGCTGCAGGGGATGGTGTCCCCTTCCTGTGCTCTGGAATTGCCTTGGGGGTGAGAGATTCTGGACATCCGCTGTGCTTTCTGTGTTACTCTGGAGAGGCATTTACAGTGATTTAAAGTGATTTCTGACACCTCCTCCCCAACTTGCCCCGGAATGAATAGAGCTGGCCTTCTGGACATGCAGGGGGTCCTGCGGGCCCAGCTGGGCTGAGGATGTAACATCTGTGGTGTGGATAAGTGTGTTAGGCAGGGCTGGGGAAATGAGCTAAAACACAGGTGTGAGGGGGAACCTTTCTGTCCCGTGTGTGCTGTGTCTGTGGAGCCGTGACTTCCCACATACGAAAGAAGCTCTAGAGCCGTCACCATTTTGTTTAGTGCACAGCGTTGCCACCGGTGAAAGGCTTGTGTTGAGAAGAGTGTTTGGAGTTTGGGTGCAGTGGGGGAAGTAGCGTCCCTTGTCTGATGTTGTCCATGGACCTGAAGTGGGTGTTTATGATCAACAAAGACTTCCTGTTGGCATCTATAACCTGCTAACTCTAGTGGAGAGAAGACACTATGGCCAGTGGTGCTTCAGCACCCAGTCCCCACCCATCTCATATGTAGATGAGAAGGTGCGGTTGTTTCTGCTTCTAGGACTTTGCGTCTCCGAACTGTGGGTCTCCTCACTGGTTGTGACTGAGCACCCTTCTGTCCTTTCCCTTGTAAGTCAGCTCATGAGCGAGGTCTTTAGCATGGTAAGGATGCACTCGAAACGTGTTCGCTGTCCTCCCATAGTGACCTGTGGCGGGGCGAAGACTTCCAGTTTCTCGTCAGGCCTCCCCTCTGGGGAGAAGACAGCTTCTGACTTGCTGTGCTCAATGTGGAAAAGATTGCCCAGTAAGTTTCCTGGGTTGTTGTTAGAGAGTTGTAGCTTTTCATTCGCTTGGGATGCTCCTGCACCACACTGAGAAGCCCAGTCTGTGGAAAGGTGCAGGGAGGGAAACTGAGGTACTTTTGATGACAGCCAGCATGGACCACCACCCGTCTGAGGTTTAGGATAAAAGCAGCTCTTGGGACCACCACCTTAAAGCAGAAGAACCACCCTTCTGAGCTCATTCGACAGCAGAACTATGTGATAACCAGTGGTGGTTGCATTTTGAATCACTTAATATACTGAGAAACTCAGAAATGGGTTTGCTAGTAAGATTTCTGAGGGTTGACAATACATTTTCTCATTTCTTATGAAGTGTTATGGATGGTCAGGGCGTGAGTTTACAATATACTCTGGGCCTGGTACATGACTTCTCCATCACCAGCGACACAGGAGTCCTTGCAGACACCCCATTCACCTTTTGCTTCACAGGCAGACTCCTTCCTTGTCCCAGGATCATTTGGGCATCCCTGGCTTCCCCTAGCATGAGAGATTGGTCTTTTCCTGGGAGATCATCTCAAATTATTTTTACAATCTGGGTTGTAGGGTTGGGTGTGTAGCTCGTTGGAGAGTTCTTATCTAACATGGGAAAGAATCTTGGTTCAAGATGGAGAGATAGCTTATTGGTTAAGAGTGTTTCCTGCACTTCCCGAGGACCCAAGTCTGGTTTCCAGCATCCGCACTGAGCGGCTCACAACCATCTATAATTCCAGTTCCGGGGAATCTGATGCCCTGCTCTGGCCCCTGAAGGTACAAGTACTCACGTGCTCAAACCTAAACACCACACACACACACACACACACACACACACACACACAATTTAAAGACCTTTGGTTCATTCCCTAACACCTCAGGGGAAAACCTTCTTACAGGTTGCACGTAGAGTCAGCACGTCTTTCCACCCCCATGTCTAGCCTGTCTGTAACTGTATGCTTTTTAAAGTTCAGTCTTGGTTTGCACAGTTGAAAAACACCCTGCTTTCTTCTAATCTTTGTTAGGAAGAAAAATGGAGGCTGTTAGAAAGATTCTCTATGGAGAAATAGCCCCCAGGCTCTGGGTCTTCTTTTGTTATCTAAGTCCTTGGACAAATTCCTAAGACACGTCTGGGCCTCCATCTCCTGATACTAGATTCTGTGCCTCTGGATTGTCTTGCTAATCACATTGTGACCAATGGGCACAAAAACGAGGGCCTTCTACCACGTGGGTTCTCTGTGAATGAATGAATGGCCTCATTCGTTCATGGTGGGTAGAACCATCGTGGGAGAGTCCTGGGTGAGAGGAATACACCCCATTATGATAGCTTGGTTCAAGAGATGAAGGGGAAAGAATTTCTGGCACCCGATTCCAGCTTGACACAGGGAAAGGTGAAGCCTAACCAGCCTCCCTCATCTCTTCTCGCCCTGGCGGGTGCGGTCCACAGGAAAAAAAAGGATGCCAACGGCAGGTGCCAAGGCAGTGTCAGCTTGCCATCTCGGGAGCCTCCCCACCTTAGGCTGAGCCAAAGCTGGCAGCTGCAACTCCTGGGCCACCTCTTAGACCCCGTGAATGTCACCTGCCCAGAAGGATCCGGTGCTGTAACAGAAAGATTTTCCGCTTGTTTCCCCTTCTCCCTCCCTCTCCAGCCTACCAGGGGCCATTTCCTCAGAGCGGAACTGCTCCATGCGGGCCCGTAGGAGGGATCCATAAACTGAGTTTATTAAGCAACCGAAAGGCATGTAGCTGGGGCGCCAAGAAGATCCAGTCAAACATACCATAGTTGTTTATTTTTTTTTAAGTTTCTGAGCGAATGTATATTTCTGCGTGTTTAGAGAGTGGCAGCCCTGGAAAATGAAGTTTATTTATCCGTCAGATGCACATCACATAAACAGCTGCAAGTGGTTTTGCCTCCCATGCGCTGTGGCTCTCAGCTCTAACCCTCCGTGGCTGAGTGGTGGTTCCATTTTTCTTGACCACGCTGCCCTCAGCCAGGCCTCAGGTGGCCTGCAAGAGGAGGGCAGTCTGCTTCTGGGCATGGCCTGGGTTTAAAAGGAAGCTTCTGTTTGCAGTGTGTGTGAGGGGTTGGGGGTGAGTGATTAGAGGTGCTTTAGAACCTTCTCCGGCAGCCTAAAATAATTTTATTGATTTGTTCAACCAGCAAACCATAATTGTTCATTCTTGGGCAGTGTTAGACTCCGGTGATGCAAAAGCGGTAAAACCAGTCGCTGGGAAACCCTCCCTTCCAAGGAAGAACAATGGCCTGAGAGACTTTGCCTGCTTATTCCCGTCCCCCAGCTGCGACAGCTGTCCCTCATCTTCCTCCAGCTCTGTTCCCACGTGCGCCTGGGGAGTGAGCTTAAAGACACTTCCGGAAATGAGGAAGGTCAGGAAGCCGAAGTGTTTGGAAGTCATTCTCTGCTCTCCACAGAACTCCACTGTGGCTAGGGACTGCCCTGTGACTCCATGTGCTCTGATTTATTAAATGTGGATGTCTTGAAAATACGGAGTGAGATCCCTGGACGGCTGAAGGGATGTATCAACTTTTCCCCCTCGACAGCTTAAGGCAGGCCAATGTGAGGTCAGCAATGAACGAGGGTGAGGCTTCACACCAGTCGGTACCAGCATCTTGTTTGTCATGAAGAATGCTGGTTTATGTGAGCTTGTCTCAATAAAAGAAGGGTAGGCTACCCTGGCCAAAAGTTTTGAAATTTGGTTTTTGTTTGTTTGTTTTGTTTTGTTTCTATGAAGGGAAGGTCATGATTGTAAGATGGATTATTGTGGGCACAGAACAGGCAGACTGGTCATCTAAACGGTAGCCCTCAGAGCAGAACGTCCTGAGTCTTTATCCCTTGGTGAGTGGCATTCGCTGTGAGTTCCAAATAGCCTGGCTCTTTCTCTAGCCAGTTGTGTGGCAGGATGGTGTAGATGCTGGCTCCTTACTCAGGCTGCCCTGCCACAGAGCACAGCACCCTGGGGTGGGGGTGCGGACGAGAAGTCAACAGCTTCCCAGAAAAGTGAGATCTTAAGAGTGCTCACAATAGGGACCTGGAGAGCCCAGAAGAGGTGAAAGGTCACTCCCAGGTAGGATCCAGGCCCAGTAAAGAGCAGCGGAGAAGTTGATTTTAATATGAGCCAGGATCAGATAGGCTGGAAGGCTAAAGGGAGGTATGACTTTGGACAGGCTCTCACTTGCCATTCTGGTTGGCACCCACAGTGACCCTGAGGGGGGACCTGCTCTGGGCATGGACAACTGCTACCGTTGGCCATGCCCAGCAGAGGTCAGCTGTTGTGGGAACTCATTCTGCCAGTAAGTAGCCTTGGGGTACCAGTCTTAGAGTGGGTCTTATTAAGCAGTCAAGTCTGCAGATAAGAAGCCCCACCCTAAGGCTGGTACCCCAAGGCTATTGGTGGGATGAGTTCCCACAACAGTCAGCCCTGTGCTGAACGCTCGCCTAGTATCATCTTCGGGGCACCTAGGAATATAATCCTGTCTGACAATGGGGTCTCACAAGTGTCCTCAAGTTAGCATAGGTACCTTAAGATTGGCTCTCATTGAGTAGGACAGATGTCCTTCTAAGAGGCAGATTAACCAAGGACACACAGGAGGAACACCAGGAATGTGACATTAGCAACTGAAGTGCTGAGGTACAAGTCATGGAGCCCCAAGAATGCTTGGGGTGGCCCAGGGTGCCGATGACCTCTAGCAGCTAGGAAAGGGAAGGAAGGAGTCTTGGACGGGCTTTGGAAAGAGTCCAGTCCCACAGACACCTTTACCAGGGACTTGCAGCCTCCAGCATGCGTGAGACAGTTTATGTTCCAGCCAGTTGATTTTTGTTACAGAAACTCCAAGAGAAGAATATTTATCTTTTTTTCTTTCTGTAGCAAGGTGTATTCTCTGTTTGCTCCCCTCAGGATGTTCTTGCTTGAATACCCCAAATCCAGTAAAGATGACTTTTCAGATGGGAGAGAATTAGAGTTTCCTTACACTGTGAAGTTATTTGAATGTGGCTTCTCTTCGAGCAGGTGAACAAAAGGGGCGATGTTTGCACTGGGCAAAGATATGTGATGGCCTATCAGATCAGTGCTACATGGCACTGAGAGGCACTTGTATGTTCTGCTGACTTGGAAAATATAGAGGGGAGCTGAGACATGCTTCCTGCTGAATGCATGAGGAATCTGCCCCGAGATCCAGAATGCCAGAGCAGAATCCAGCTGACACCCTGTGCTAATGTAGAGGCTTGCCCAGATCCTCTGTGAGCAGCAGAGCCCACCCAGACTTCTGGTCCATGGGCCAGCAAGAACACCTTTATGTGGTTGTCTATCTATCTATCTATCTATCTATCTATCTATCTATCTATCTATCTATCATCTATCTATCTATCTATCTATCTATCTATCTATCTATCTATCTATCATTTATTTGGTTTTTTGAGACAGGGTTTCTCTTTGTAACCCTAGCTGTCCTGGAACTCAGAGAGAGTGGATCTGGGGATAAGACAGTTGGCAGAGAGGTAAAAATGATGAGGCAGGGGTGTGGCCAACCCTGGTGGGGTCACCAGAGACTGCTGTTAACAGTGAAAATATTCCAACACGAAGCATGTTCGGAGGACCAGAGCCCATAACAGGGCTGAGGTCTGAGAAATAAAGGAGCTGGAGGAAGGACATGTTTGGAGCAGGAATTCCTCTGGCTCTTTTGAGGACAAAGGCTCCGTTTGTACCCGAGCTCCCTATAGCTTTGTCATGATGGGGAGTAAGGGACATGGGGGCTTAGAGGAGTGCCACAATAGGCTGGTACCCATCCCTTCTAGGTCCCCATATAACTTAGCAAAACACCAGGGAACCAATGGTATATCATTCTTGGGGAACATGGTCCCTGCATGCTGAGGAATGGACAGTGGTCAGGCTTCCTCCCGAGAGTCATACAGAATCTCTTGTGACTCCTGGAGGAGCTGATATCCTAGGTGGGGGTTTCCATAGTGACCATCATGGTGGCAAGATCTGATGGACACGCTCTATACACAGTTGACAACCAGCTATCCCAGCATTTCCAGTGGTTCAGGTTCAACCTCAGGGTGGTAGCTCAATGAACAGGAAGCTTGGATTTAAAAGTTGTGATTACAACTATGACCAAAGGTACGGACAGCTCTATCAATGTGTACACTAGGCACTATGGAGCAAGCCCAGGTTGCTGCGGTGGCTCAGGAAACAGAACCCAAGTAAGACATTACAGAATTTTCTTCAGACCCACCCTTCCGTCCCCACAAGGCTCTTCTTGTGTAAACCCAGAATGGAAGGCTTTTAGTTGCCTGGCTCCCTTGGATTTGCTCCAGCCACTCTACCCATGTGTCCTCCTTGGTTTTACTGTCCACTTGACACAAACTAAAGTCACATAGGAAGATGGAACCTCGAATGGGGAATTGCCTACATCAGATCAGCCTGTGGGCATATAGATGGGGCACTTTCTTAATTGATGCAGGAGGGCCCAGTCTGCTGTGGGTGGTACCATCCTTGGAAAGGTAGCTAAGTGTGTGTCTGGGAACAAGCCAGTGAGTAGCGTTCCTCCATGGTCCCTGCTTTAGTTCTTGCTTCCAGGTTCCTTCCCTGAGTACCTGCCTTAATGTCCTTCCACAATGAACCACATATAACGTAAAAGGTGAAATAAGCCTTCCCCCAAGTTGCTTCTGGTCAGTGTTTCACCATAGCAGTAGAAAAGCGAGGTAGGACATCAATGACACAGACTCCTACCCAGCACAAGGAAGCTGCATTCGATACCAGATACTCAGTTAAATCAGAACTTCAGATAAACGGTGAATAATGCTTTGATATATGTATATGTGTATATATATCCCATGTGATATTTGTTCATATGATGCTATATGGGCAAATACAATAAAAAATAATTAGTTGCTGTTTACCTCAAATTCAGATATAATAAGGAATCCCATATATATATATATATATATATATATATATATATATATGTGTGTGTGTGTGTGTGTGTGTGTGTGTGTGTGTGTGTGTGTATATATATATATATATGTGTATATATATATATATATATATATATATGTATATGTATCAGATTTGGCAACCAGGTTCCTCAGAGTTCGGAAGTGGTGTCTCATTTGGAGGAAATGAGGCTACCAATGGTTTCTAAACCTCTTTTCAGCACACTGTGGAATTTTATAAAGAAAACAAATGGATCTTTCCCCCTCTTACAGAATGGCACAAATGGGAATATAAGTGATAAAGATGTCTCTTCCAGCTGTCAGAGAAACTAACAACAGGGTGGGTTTCTGGGCCTTGTGGAGGGTCTGTTAGCAGAAATAGAGGGAGCACTCTGCCCTAGACAGTGTAAACCAAAGCCTACTGATAGTCTCAAAGCCAGTAATGTCTATGAGTCATAGTTCACAAATACGGATACAGGGGCTCGGGAGGACCACGTCATTTGCCTAACGTCAGCCTGCAGAGAGAACGAGCAGGAAGTGAGGCCAGGGTTAGAATAGGGCTCCAGCAAGGGTGGGCCAGAGGCTCTGGTATGGAAGTGATGCAAAGAACATGAATCCATGTAACTGGAAGTTTCTCTCCTGCCTGCCAGCTCCCGAACAGCCACTCAGAAGTTTAATATTAATTGCAAACTGTTTGACTTATTAGTTCAGGCTTATTATTAACTAGCTCTCACAACTTAACCCATTTCTATTATTATAGGTTCATGGCTTGTTAACTCACATCTTGCTTCCCCAGCAGCTGCTGGCATCTCTCTGACTCCGCCCTTTTTCTCCCTGTATTTGTTTGGATTTCCTGCCTGACTCTATTCTGCCTGACTATTGGCCAAATCAGCTTCTTTATTAACCAATGACAACAGAACATATTCACAGCATACAGAGAGACATCCCACATCAGATCCATCGCTCACAGAGAGCAAAGCCTGTGCTTTCAGTCCCTACGGATTGTTAAGTAGATGTCAGTATTCCATGTGTCCTTTTCTGTCTGTGAGGGGCTGGCTCCATGGCCACCTACAGATTCTCAGATCTGTGCTTGCTCAACTCTTTTATGTATGATGCTATTGTGTTTGCATATAAACTGCACATCTTCCAGTAAACTGTAAATAGCCTCTAAATTACTTGTGATACCTGAGACGATGTAAATGTAATGCAAAGAGTCACTCTACTGCATGGTTTGGGGACAATGACATAGCACACAAAGTATGTGCACATTAAATAATAATATTTTTTTTGCCAAATTTCTCTCTCAGATAGTTAAATCTATGGACATAGAGCCAGGTGGTGGTGGTGCACACCTTTAATTCTAGTATCCTGGGAGGTAGAGGCAGGTAGATCTCTGTGAGTTCAAAGCCACCCTGGTCTACAAAGTGAGTTCCAGGACAGCCAGAGCTACACAGAGAGACCCTGCCTCTGGTGGGCGGGGAAGTACTTGAATCCATAGACACAGGACCTGGCGATCTGCAGAGTGACTTGTACCTCACTGTACACATGGATCTGTGGGAAGAAGGGTCGGACACAAAGTATGGCTGGATTCTACATCCCAGGTTCATACAGCCACACCCCCTACAGTCAGCCAGGGATGCAGCCCCGAAAGCCACTGTCAGCATCCACTTCCCCCGTCAGTGTTTCTGGCTGAGCTCCCAATGCCGTAGATTTTCTTATTATCAGGGATCACCTAGGGATACCTCACAGAGTTTGAAAACAGATAACGCCCAAAAGACCATGGAGTTGACAGGACAGGAAACACCCAGTGAACATCTGCCGGAAAGCCCTCCTGTCCCATGCTAAGAACATGCTAAGTCATGATCCTGCAAATGGGGACCCTCCAAAACTCAGAGTGACCTCTTGGACAATGAAGGTAGTGGCCCCCATTTCTGGACGAGGTGACTGACGGAGAGAAAGCAGAACTGGCTGGGATCCTAAAGGCATCTGGAATGGTCAGTCAGCTTGACTACTAATTTGGTTGGGTTTAGAATCTCCATGGAAACAAGTGTCTGTGCATAGTTGTGAGGGAATATCTAGTTTAGATTAACTGAGGAAGGGAGACATACCCTAAATGTGAGTGTCACCATTCTATGGGGGGGGGGAGGGACAGTGGGGGGGGGGGGTCCTGGACTGGGTAAACTGGAGAAACAGAGCTCTCTTCTTCCTGACTGGAGCAAAAATGACCAGCTGTCTCCCATCCCTGCTGCCATGACTCTCTTGACATGACTGATCCAAAGGAAACCTTTTCTTTCTTAAGTTATTTTCTCAGGTAATGGATCATAGCAAGGAGATAGACAATACAGTTTGTCCTCAGATTGGAAGGACAGTTGAGTTTTCGCCAGAACATAGCCCTGAGTAGGGCACTTGGTGGAAGGGAGCTGGAGACCTCAGCCACCCTATGGACAGAGAAGAGGTAGTAACACCCTGGACTGCTGATGCTCGTCTTTCAGGCTGGCTGCCAGCCCCAGACAGTCCGTCTCAGCTGGGACTGGCTGGGCAAGCCCTGGCTTCTTGCTGCAGAAACGCCTCCCACTAACCACCGCACCAGCTTCACAGCAGGAACCCCTGGAAGCCAGGAGCAGTGTGGGCATGACCAAGTTCCTACAGTCCTGGAAAGCCCTTCTCTTGCTAACCGCCTGGCCACCCATAGCCAGTGTGCTGGCTTCCCGCGTGACCATTCTTCTTCTGCCCGCAGGTACGCCCACGGCCACACGGGGGTGCTAGCGTCCGCTGTTCATTTACCTCCTTGTTCCTGAGGAACAAAGAGCCCCCAGACTCTGGCCTGAGGTCCAAAGTCTCTTTCACCTTGGACCACCTGCTTCCTGAGTCCCCGAATATCAGCTCAGAGAAGAAGTTAACTTTTGCTCAACGCTGTTCTTAGAGGTCTGTGAAAGAAATCTCCCCCTCCTTGGGGGCCTTTCTCCCTAACTGGGGACAAAATACAAGAGCTCTGGGACCCTAAAAGGGTTGCAAGTCTTGTGGTTGCATGCACCACCCTGCTCTGCATTCCCTGCCTCGTTCTCTGAGTTCAGCAGGATCCTGGCAGCAGCAGCTTCCTCCCTTTTGGTTTATTAAGGCAGCTTCTTTACACAGTTAGACAAAATAGGCACACACCCTCGAGAACCAGAATAACGAAAAAGCAGAAATCGGCAGAAAAGGAGGCCCGCACCGTGGAAACTGGGTCACCGCAAACAAAATGACACATAGCTAAGTCAGTCTTGCCCTAAAATGGCTTTTTCTCCCTAATTTCCAGGTAGACCTCACTGTGTAAAACCTCACGGAAATATGCTTCCCGGGCACCCCATGAAGAGATTGGAGGAGGCTATGTTTCAGTCCCCATCAATCAGCGAGAATCTATTTGCAGTCCCGGCAGCTACAAGCACAGCTCACCAAACCGCTCTGGCGTGGCAGGCAGGCCAGGCCCTGTGAACCCGGAGAGGCAGAGGCTGTGTCTTTCTAGCTGTGGTAGTCTGATTCTTCGCCACTCACCTCCTCTCTCCAGGACCAGTGTGCAAGGTGCGTCTCTGCCGCGCTTGCCCCGGGACCAGGGCCATCTGGGTTCAGAGTGTTCTTCTCACTGGGCACTCACAGCTGTGAATTCCCAAAGGCTGGAGGGAACAGTGAACTTCAGTGCAGGGAGCTGGAGGCCCATAGAAAGTCTCTCTGAGAGTAAGGGCTGATTTTCCTTCTCAGGGTGGGAAGGAAATGCAGGACATAGGTTCATGGGGTCAACAGTAAACATTGTATTTATTGAAAGAAACCTCTCCAGTGTTTCCCCCATGGCGGTTCCATGCTAAATAGTAGAGTGCATTCTTTTAAGCCAGCGAGTGATTCTCAACCTGTGGGCCGCATGCCTCCCTTGGAGGTAGAAGAACATTTTCATAGGGGTTGTCTAAGAGCATCGGAAAACACGGGTATTTACGTTATGATTCATCACAGCAGCAAACTCAGGTATGATGTAGCAATGAAATGATTTTATGGCGGGGGTCACCACAACGTGAGGAACTGTATTAAAGGGTCACAGCACTAGGAAGGGTGAGACCACCGTCCTGAGTCCTATTGGCAATGCAAGACGCTCCTATCCAGGCCATGGGAGCAGTCTAGATGGGTTTGGGTAGGAAGGAACAACCCCTGAAGGCCTCCTGGAGGAGAAGGAGGGTAAGCAAGGGGCTTGGCCTGCACCATCCAGCACGGTGTCATGATAGCAATAGCTTCTTACATCTCTTGTTCACCGTGGCAACCCTAGCTGCACATGGCTTTGGAACTCTCAGAATGTGGCTAGTGCTAGCAAATTGGAGCAGGGGGCTCCAGGCGGGGATGTGTGGCAGGTGGGAACCAAGGGTAGAATTGAACACAATAGTGAATCTCTTTCTGTTTGTTGGGCACTGGGGTACAAGCGTATGCCTAACTTCTGTGCAGTCTGCTGAGGGGGTGTGGGGTGGACTGCTGTCGTGCTGAGGGTGGGGATGACGACGGAAGGGCCCGGAGGCTTGCAGCTATCCATTGCTCTTGAATAGCGACGGGCCAGGATTAGAGGAGTCTTCTGGTAGAGGCTCATGAATGGGCAGGGGTCAACAGCAGCGCTCACAGGTGGCTGTCAGTTCTTCCTCACAAACAGAGTTCCTGAAATACAGCATGCCCTTGGGCGACAGGTAAATGACAACCTCTCAGCTTCTTTGGACCTCAAGATGTAGGCCAGAAGACCCTCAAGAGATCATCAGAGAGCTCTGTCCTTTAGGATAGAGGGGAGGCATGGACGCAGTGGGGGAGGGCGCCTCAATTATGCAAATAGTGATGACTACAGCCCTTTGACAAGAGTGAGGTGAAAACCAAACCTGGGGTGCCTGGACCTTGTGCTGTTTCTGCCACCCCATACTGCTTGTCCACCACCAAGAGACTCACAGCGTCCTAGCTGACCAGGTGGCTGCTTGGCTAACTAACTGGGTCCTCTCATAGTCAGGTGAGCAGATGGCAGGAACTCCTCCCTGCCCACTGGGCACAGGGCAGAAGGGGGCAGTGTTGAGATGAAAGCCCACACCATTCACCTGTGGAGTCTCCTCTAGTGCTTTGATTTTTTTTTTAAATGAAATTATTCAAATATCCAGCAAAGGAGGAAGAATGACACCGCTGTCGTGTGGACTCCAGAGAGAGGAGGCGCACGTTATTAGATTGGCTGGACCCGTGCATTTACGCCTTTTACCATCCCCCAGGAACTCCTGCATAGGAGCAGGAGGTACTGACCAGCACTGAGGTGCCTTACTTACTCCCCTCCCTGCCTCCATGTCTGAGCAACCGAGGACACCACTGTGGCAAGGCTAACCTCTCAGGCGGTCCTCCTTGGGCTGTTCTGCTGGGGTGAAAGGGCATGCCAGCAGGGGTGAGTCCAGAATCTATTAGTGGAGGTCCTTACTAATTATTAGTAATAGTACAATAATGGTAGCGCAGCCACAGCAGGCTCCAAGCTCAGTCCCTTGATGGCCCTGGGACGGGGGATGGTAACCTGTGGGTGGGCTGGTGGTTATTGTAGAAGACACGTGGCCTCTCCCATGTACCAAAGTTTCTGGAAATCCCTGTGTCTGTCCCATCCTCGTCCACTCATGTTCTTTGGAATTCACAAGGCAGCTGCATCATAAGAATCACTGCTTCCCTTCCTTTACTACAGAGAAAACGGATCTCTCAGAGAACTGAAGGAATTGGCTCAGGCTCACACAGAGCTAACAATGAAGAGGAAGGCCTGCCACAAGGCCTCCCACTGTCAAAGGAGCGGATCCCCATGGCATCAAAGTGAGATAGTCCTGCTAAGGAGGCCATTCTTCATTTCTAGACACTGTCTCGTGTAGCCCAGGATGACCCCTAGCTCCCTACCTGAGGCTATCTTTGGATTGCTGGTTCTCTGTCTCTACCTGCCCTAGTACTGGGACATCACCATGTCTGGGTCCTAGAAGGACTCCATATCCCCAGGGAAGCAGGTCCATCAGTTTAGAAGCCTGGATGACATTCAGCGTCAGCAATATGGGAACAATGCCTTTTGCCTTAGTGAAATGCCACACACTGATGGGTGGGGCAGAGAGACTGGGTTCTGTTCTCATCCAAAGCTTCCAGGCTGTGGTCCTGGACTGTGAGCCTGCCTGATCTCTTTGGACTTTATAGAGACGTCACTTAAAGACTAAAACCCATCATTTTGCATGTCGCCTGGCCCACACTGGCAGGGCTGGAGAACCCTTCAATGTCACACAGCCTTTGTTCACCCAACATTTTCATAGGGTGAAGGAAACCCAACCCATTAGAACACAAATTATTAAAAGGAAACGTCAGAATCTCAACAGAGAGAGGCCGAGCTCCCCCCCCCGCCCCCTTTCTCCTCTCACAGCGATGGGCTAACCGCACAATTTGTTTCTTGAAATGTATAGGATAGCTAAGTTCTGGAGCCCTCGTTTTTCTTTCATCCTATTGATGTATCATTACTAGAGTAGCGGGGGAGGGGGCGTCCTGAGCCCTTCTGGGGGAAAAAGAAAAGGGTGACTACTCAAGACATTTTGTAAAAGGGGAAAATTGGGAAGAAAGGAGGCCCCCGTAGGGGGTGGAGGGTGGAGAATGTGGCCTTGTCTAGGGTTTCTTTCAGCAGAAGCCTGCCGCCTCACCGCCTTCACTTCAAACTGTCACCTTCAGTTCTTGCTGGCTTTTCTGCCCTCACCCCCAGAACCTCAACAGATTGGGGCTTATTTACCTATTCACACTCGGCCGTGGAAACTCATTAATAGGCTTATTAGTAACAGCATTCACGGGGGACCATTGACAAAAGGGGTTCCAGCCACTTGAAGAAGGGAGAGGGGAGAAAACCCGCAAAGAGATTATTTTCTCATTCAGAAGCCGGGCTGGGGCAAAAGCTTCCCTGGACCCTTGAGGTCACTTGAAGTCTAAATATGATGCAAAATTGATTTCTTCCAAAAATTCCAGGCATACTTATTTTTTTTTAACTTAAGAATTTCCTATTGTGGATTTGTGGACTTTGCTCACTTGAGAAAAAAAAATGAGTGTTCTTTGGTAATCAGGGACTTTGGATGGATGGCTACCTTTTCATCTCCGTAAAGAACAAATTCTGCACACTGCCTCTGACGTTAAAGAAGGTGTTTTTGTTTTCAGCGGAAGACTTCCCTCCCATTCAGCATCCATAAAGCTATGGATGAATGGGGGGACAGGGACAGCGGCTTCCTGGGCCATTAATTTATGTGAGAATGTGCTAACCTCATTTTCAATGGCTGGTGGACCCACTGCAGTATGGGAAAGGGCTCTCTGTGTTCTGAGACACGGAGTTTCCCATCAGTGGGGAACATAAAGATAGAAGTACCAGCTTGGAGCGGGACCCTAGCCTTTCGTTTGTGATTCCAGGTCAGAGAAGGAACACACATTGGCACTGCCGGTGAATGGTTCAGTGTCACCTGGCTGAGGTGTCCCGATTCAGGCCAGAGGGCTCATCCAAAATGCATCCTTTCCCAGTGAACATATAGACAGATCATTTTGTTTGGGAATCGGGTTGTTATTTTTGTTGAATTTCCAAACTATAATTTCATAGCTATCTGCCTGAGGCATAGAAAATGGATTTGTTACTCCTAGCTTTTGAGTGATTTGCATAAAGGTTTCCCAGGCTCTTCTGTGAATAAAAATGATCTTCTAATCATGCAGGGCCTGAGGAATCCATGTGTGGAAATGGCATAAAGTCGAAGTATTAGGGACTCTGGTACCGCTCCCATTCCAGACCTGCTTTCCTGGGTGGGCTTTACTGTCTGGTTGTGCCTGTCTTCAGGCACTAGAAGGAGTCTTTTTGAACTTAGTGACCTTTCTGAGTGTCTCAAGTAGCCCAGGCTGGACACACACTCAACATGTACCCGAGGCCGACTCCAAACTCCTCAAGTTTTCTTCATCTGCTGAGTTCTGGGAATACAGGCATGTGGTACCATACTTGGCTCAATAATTAAGATTTAAAAAAAAAGTCATTTATTGAGAAAAAGTGTAGCTCAGTAGATCAGACTGGCTTCAAACTTACTATGAAGACCAAGTTGGCCTCAAACTCAGGGCAATCCTCCTGCCTCACACTTCTGAGTGCTAGGATTACAATTAACGTGCTCTTGAATTTAAGCACAATTGCTCAAGGGTCGCATGAGTGAGAGGGTGTACTGAAAGACAAATGATCCCAAGAGAGTCTGGCCTGACATTTAGTTAGGGAATCCTGCTTTGCAACTGAAGAATGTAAGATTCAGAGAAAGAAGAATCCAATTTTCTCAAGATCAGATGACTCTTTCTGATAGAATTGAGTATGTAAGTTCCTTTCTTTCTTTTTGGACTGGAAATCAAACGCAGGTCTTTGTACATGCTAGGTGAGTAATCTATCAATGTACGACATCTCCAAGCTCTCTAGATCTTGGGTTTCTTCCCTTTCTCATCTCTATCTTTCTGTCTGTCCGTCCATCCATCCATCCGTCCGTCCATCCATCCATTTATTTATTTTAATTTTCTTTGATGGGTGTGGATGTTGCATGCTTGTCTGTCTGTACACCATGCAGTACCCTCAGTGGCCAGAAGAGGGCTTTGGGCCCCTTGGAGTTAGAGTTGGTGGTTGTGAGCCAGCATGTGGGTGCTGGCAATTGAACCAGAGTTGAGGAACACACAGGCAGTGCTCTTAACCACCAAGCCTTCTCTCCAGCCTCTCTTTTATTTTAAAGATTTAGTTTTATATTTTAGATTATGTGTCTGTGTCTTTGTGTGGGGTAGGTGCACCTGAGTGCAGTTTCCTAAGGAGGTTACAGACCCTTGTGAGAGCCTGCTAGTATGATGGGAATTGGATTCTGGTCCTCTGGAAGAGCCAGAAGCATTCTAAATTGTAGAGCCATCTCCTCAGTCAACGCTCCTTTGGATTTCTTTATGCTAATCTACGTTGATACTATTGAGCAAGGTATGTTCTGTTGCAGATTTTGGCTTTTTCAAAGACACCCACATTAACAACAACCATTGCAGTTTCCCCCTCAGAATCTGGGTATGCTGCTCTGCAGGCAGATGTGCGGATTAAGTACAATTACCTATTCCTTTTAAGGGAGGGCTTCCCAAACACACGCCTCCAATCCCCTCTATTGTTCAGAAGGACAAGATAACGCAACATCTCCCACGAATATTAGTTACTCCCACCCTCAAAGCTTCCGTGGCGTGAAATGTCTGGTCCCAGTACCCTGCAGACATATTCTAAGGTGTCTGAAGGTCCACAGCATTCTGTTGTTTGTTTCTTAACTTGACGAAACAACGTAAAGCATCCACTCTGTACATCTAAGCGAGCTAGGGAAGGAGACCGCAGCGATACTGGGCGTACGACCCTGCGGTCGCTAGCCAGGTTCTGAGAGGTCATCTTCGCACCCCTGCGGGCAACGCGGCAGGGCCCCCAGCCTCCCGGGCGGGTGTCTCTTTGCGGCTGCTAGTCCTCGGGAGCGGCGAGCGGCGCTGATTGGCAGAGCGGGAGCCGCCGTCCAGGAAACGGCTCGGGTTTCAGCGGGGGGCGTGACCCGCCCGAGGAGGCTGCGGCGGCGGCGCGGGCTGCGCGGGGAGAGCGCCGAGAGAGGCGAGCAGCGGCGGCGGGCGCGGAACGGGCGCACGGACGATCTAGTCCGCAGCCGCACGAGCTCCGGCGCGGGGGCTGCCTCCGCGTCCCTGGCCCGGCGTGGCGACTGCTCTCCGGGCTGGCGGGGGCCGGGCGTGAGGCCCCGGGCCTCAGCGTTCCTGCGCGCTGCGAGTGTTCGCCACTCGCCAGCAAAGTTTGGAATAGGCAACGCCAAACCCCAGTCCTTTCTTCTTCTCGCTGCCCAGATCCGAGGGCAGTCCCGGCGTCATGTCCTCGCTGTTCAGCGATCCCGGGCGTGCGTGAAGCCTCGGAACCTTGCCGCCGGCTGCAACGCAAGGGATCTTTCTCTTTTTGGAGTTTTTCTCCGAGCTCATCGTCTGCTCCATCCCGACCCACTCTGGGCTCCGGCACAGCACCGAGCGCGGAGGAGCGCTGCCATTCAAGGTAATCGCCGTGCCGAACGCCTCTGGGAGCTTCGCCAGCTGGGAAAGTGGGCGCCGTAGGAGGACGAGGGGTGCAGGATCCCCGGGAGGAGGGCGCCGGGGAAACGATTTGGGGGCGCGCCCTGTCGGTCTCTGGCTGGATTGGTGATGGGGGAGTGGATGCATGCGGATGGCTGGCTTTGGGGGAGTTCTTTCAGCACCTCCATCCAGATGCTGACATCTGTGTCTGCCGCCGGCACCCTTTCCCTGTCAGACTCCGGCGGGCAGTCCTGCCGACTGGGCGCGTTCCTCTGAGCTCAGAGCCGGCGCGCCATGGGGCCGCCTGCCAGTGGCACAGCCCAAAGGCGGGGGCTCGGGAAGGGCATCTTCAGGGTGCCTGGGCTCTGGGAGCTCCAGTCCAGCACCATACAGGCCATTGGGAGAGGGTTTTTTTTTGCGTGTGTGGGGGGGGGGGGCGGAGAAACTGCTAAAGAGTGTCCGGCGGCAGCCCTAAAGGGATGGGGATGCCCGGGTGGCACCTTAGGGTCAGCAGTGGCTTGGGTCCCGGATTCCAGTGCCGGGCGTCTCTTGCCCGCCGCAGCGGTTGGCGCAGGAGGGATCGCAGCGCGCCTGGGGCTAGGGGGCGAACTGGACCGACTTTTCCTAGTTCTTCTAGCTGCTCTGACCGCAGCCGCGCCGAGATGTCGAAAGCGCAGGCGAGTTCTAACTTGCGCGCTCATTCTTCAGCGCTGGGGAATCGGCCGAGGGCCCTGCGTGGCGTTGGCTTCCACCGTCGCGGCCAGGGGGCAGGCTGGGGAGGCCGGCTCCAGGCGCGGAGCCTCCTCCGTGTTCCTGCAAACTTCCCAAGACCTTCCTTCCTCACTGCCCCCCCTCCCCAGTTCAATAAAACCTACCCTTAAAGGAAGACTTGCTTCCAAACTCAGGGCACCCATTATGTGTTTGGTGTGAAATGCTATCAACATTTAAAACTCTATTGTCCCCGGTGTCCCAAATCCCTGTAAATCTTCCACCAGCCTCGACTCATTTTCATCTGAAAAGCCTGTTTAGTTTGAATAGAAAAGCAATCAGGCGCCCCTCTCCCTCTCGTTGGAATGTCAATTAAAATGCAGATTTCTCAGAGCTCTTTAGCGCCCCAAGAAGGAGGACAAAACTGGATATTCCAGGCTGACAAATGAAAGAAATGCTACAATGAGTGAGGTGCTGATGTGCACCCCTAAGCTCCTCAAAGTATCCAATGAAATAGGAGGGCAGGGATTGTGATCTTACGGCAGTTTGCATTTTGGGGATTTCCTTGTGTTTAAGTCTACCCCCCGCCCCCACGTCCAGCCTGTTGACAGCTCCCTTCCCTCTTTAGCTACGGCGAGAAGTAAGGAAACCTTGGGTCCGGATAGGGGTCGACATTTAGCCTGGTAGTGTTGACTTCTCCCATGAGAAATCCTCTTGGGAACAATATGCCAATTGCTCAGCCCGCTAAGGCATCCTGGGATTGAGGTAGCAGGCTGCACCCCCTACCCCCAAGCTGGTCCTCGATTAGCCTGATGGGGAGAGGGTGCAAAGTTGCATAGCACTGAGCAGGCTCACCAGCCAGGCCCTTTCTGCCGGTCACTTTGCCTGTCTTTGGAGGCAGACTTGCGCGGAGGTGACCCCAAGGGGCCGGTGGCCCGTGAAGAGCCATCCGTCAGAGAGAGGGTGAGGACTCCTCCCTCGTAGACTGAGAAGAGAGTTCCCCTTTCAGGGGGGAAAAATAAACACGCTGGGGCTTTCACTGGGGCTCAGCCGTCAGGAAGGATTATGGTATTGAAGGCAGGAAGCTGGGATTGTGGCCGCCAGCAGCATGCTGGGCCTGTGTTCCCAACACCGAGCCTTGGGACCTAATTATCCTGCCTAGGAGGTCGCCTAGCACTTTTGTCCACTCCGGTGAGGAGCTGCGCAGACCTGCTGCCTTCCTTCTCGCCTTACAGAGGTTTGAGGAGGGGGCAGCTGTGGGGCCTGGGCCTGCGAGGAACCAAAGTCCAAGTTGAGTCCATCCGGGGCACTGACCATCTTCCTCCTCCAGCTGAGGCTCTCCTGGGTAGGGACTGTGGGGAAGGTGGTCTGAGATTGTAAAGTTGCTAGAGAGGTGGAAAATTTCCCTGAATTCTGTAAGTTCTTAGTCAATCAATGAGAATGTTTGTGTACTTTCCTCTGACAGGTATGTCAGGGTTTGTTTTTGGGGACTCTTGACTTTAAAAAGAAAAAAGTGTTGGGGAGAAAAAAAATCCTTCAAGGCATCTAGAAAACGCTGGGTATCTAAACACAGGCGCGCGCGGGCACACACACACACACATACACTTTTCTGGCTTTTATTGTTATTTATAAACATTTTACCTGTGCTTAGGAAACAAAGGCAGCCTTTTACTTCCCACTTGAAGATGGTGCAGCCTCTTAGAAGGGACAGATTTTAGGACAGGGCTTCAGGGAGGTTCTGGCACTGTCGAGATCCTGTGTCATAACTGAAAGCACCGAGAGCCGGGGTTAGACTGTTTTCTGTTGCGTTAAAACCCTAGCCTATCCCCAGCCTCCATAAAATGCCCCTCACAGAATCCAGTGCCCAAGGTTTTGCCGACTCCTTCCCCGCAGCTGTCTTAAGCAGATTCGACGAAGCTCGTGCATTCTGACTCAAGGCTTAGTCACTGAGGATACTGAACAAACTTAAAGTTATTGGTACTGTGGCAAGCTTTTTCGGGAAATTCTCCCTGCTTGGGGTAGAGTAAGTTGAGTGCCCCCTTGTAACTGACACTTGGGAAGTTTGGCCAATAGGTTGGCGTATTGAAAGTCCCCAGGCCAATCACATGCCAGGACAACTTACACGTATCATCACCATTACTAATAAACTCTTGCCTTATTCATCCAGGCTTGTGTCTGCCCTGTTTCTTACCCCCCATTGGTGTAGGGTGAAGACATTTAGTTAGTCTGCCTGTGCCCTGCTGTGTAGTCAGTGGAAGGGAGTTCAGGCTTTGAAACCCCTGTTTGGATCAAACTCCCTCTTTGTAAGTGGCGGCTTGGCAAAAGGCTGAAATACACGCCTGCATTTGAAAATGAATCCTGACAAGTGTAAACTGGTGGGAATTTTTTTGTAGCCTTCCTGGGATTCTTTGATTCTGTTGCTTTCCTTTCTTCCCGAGAACCACACTGGAGGAGGGGTGGGGGGGTGCGTGCCGCTCAGCTCCAGCCCAGCTGAAATTCAGCTCTCTGGGCAGACCCTCCTCCTGTCAGCCTCTTAAAGGCCAGCTGGGATAAGAGAAACTAATTAGGCTGCTTGTGCCAAGCCCAGCGTTTTCAACTCACTCTCATTCTCTCTCTCTCTCTCTATTTTTTTTGTAGTTGACCTTGAAAGGAAGGAAGGTCAGGTTGCTTCTGCAACCTGGTAGCTTTGCTAGGGGATGGAAGGGCATAGGGCACGTGTAACTGGGTGACTGGGTCCTCCAGCGATGGTTGATCCTGGTGTCTCTTAAAAGTGAGCTTTTTAAAAGCTTAGTCCACTTCAGCTCTGTGGACCAGTCTGGAAACACCTGGGGCGCTGAGGTGAGGATGCAGGCTTTTGTTGATAATGAAAAAGATGTGTTTGCGCACGCAGCTGAGACACGGCTTTATCCCATCTGGGTTTAAGCGAGTTGGCACGGGAGAAAGACAGTTACTAACTGGCTGAATCTCTTTCAGTGGCGGTAGCAGCGGCAGCAGCAGCAACAGCAGCAGCCTGAGCACAAGCCACCGCCGCAGCGCTCTGGCTCCTGAGCCCCCTGTGGGCTGAAGGCATTGCAGGCAGCCCATGGTCCTTGAGGAAGTGAGCAGATGGGATTGCCGTCCACATGGAGATATGGAAGAGGACCAGGGATTGGCACCATGACCATGGTCAGCTGGGGGCACTTCATCTGCCTGGTCTTGGTCACCATGGCAACCTTGTCCCTGGCCCGGCCCTCCTTCAGTTTAGTTGAGGATACCACGTTAGAACCAGAAGGTAAGTTCCCGCATGCCGTTTTTTAGGGTTTCAAGTTGTTTTGGGGCTATGTCTGGGGGAAGTGGTCATTAAAGGAAAGGCCTTTTTGTCAGCCAGCTGCCTTAGGAGGGTGACCTTTCTCTACATCTTCCACAGCAGAGGGTAGAAGGGAGGGTCTTGGCTCCCAGGCATGAGTGGAATGGTTTCGTTTGTTCTGTTCTCTGTGCTGGGTGAGGGAGGCCGCGGCAGTTCTTTCTCAGCCAATGCTTTACAGCACTCTGGAGGGGATGTGCTCTTAGCAAGATGACTGTCATCTAAGGCCTCCTGCAGTTACTTTCTGGTTGGAGGAAGAGCCTGTGTTTTGGCTAAAGGAAACAGGCAGCCTCCGAAAGCTGATGTTTTCTTTGCGTTGTCTAAGAGCAAAGAAGGTTCTGAAGTTGAGCACTGAGAACCTTGCCATGCAGGATGGTGTTTAAGCTGTGGCTAAGCTCTTTGTGTTTAAGTCCAGCATCGCAGAAGGGCAGGTTTTATGTTAGGAAGACTCCAAAGGGAATATAGCGAGGGGGTCTCCCCCATCCGAGGACACGCCAGACTTCACTGGCGGTTGGCTTTCGACACTTGGTTGCAAATGGGAAAAGCTAAGTTGTGAGGAGAACATGCTGAAATTCTGAGCGGGGCAAAGATCTGGTCCTTCTCCCAGGGCCTTCAGAGACGTGGTCGATAGCCAAGCCTCTCTGCTTGGTGCGGCATGGAGATCTGTCATCAGGAGGGAATATTGGTAGGCGAGTTATTTTTTTTTGAGTGGTAATCCGAGCGTGACACTGCAGATCCCAGCTCTCATCGCCACGTAATGAACGTGTTTGCCGAGGGCCCACCTGGTGCCGGCTGGGCTTTGGAGTCCGTCATGGCCCTGGGAGCTGGCTGGCAGGTCGGCTGAGCTGCTGTGCTTATGCACCCCGAATCACGAATCAGAGTCCCGAGGAGCAGTGTAAGGGTGGACAGAACCCCCAAAGATGTCCACAAGGAGGGCTGTGTACTCATCTGAGAGGTGGGGCTGGAGAGATGGGTCACTGGCTTTGTGTGACCGAGACTGGGGGACGTTGGGCCCCGCAGATGCCTGGAAATGTTATCAGTCACCAGGTGAGACATCGTGGCACCTGTCACGACTTCAGAGAGGAAGTGTGGTAGAAGGTTGCGTGTGAGGCTTGTTCAGCATAGAGCCTCATGCCCGTGTTTGGAACCACCTCTTTGTGACTTACCCGGTGACATCAGGGAGAGTGGGATTTGCAACAGTGATGTGTTTCAAAGGGCTTACTGCGAGGGGGAAAGGATTGGGTTTCTGAAAGTCTGGGCCTGTACTTCTTTTAATTTTGCTAATAATTAAAATGGATGTTCCCCTAATTGCTGGTTTTCCCTGGAGTGTGTGGCTCAGCACAAACTAAGGAAGCTGAGCTGGGATTTCCTACAGTGTGGGCTTCAGAAACAGCCCCAGTTAGGAAAGGAATTGTCGTTTTTCATTTGGACTCTCGGGGCAGTGTTGCTATGAGTTGATTTCAGTGCCGGGTTATAACATGGTCTTGAAGGGTTTCCTGGGCTGCGTCTCATTACCTAAGGAAGGCTACGAGATGTGTGTGGACGTGCAGGGAGAAGACAGGTGGGGGCGAGGAAGGAAGGGCAGTGTGATGGAGTCCCCCAAATGGCCCTTTGTGTAAGAACTGATACCTAACAATGTGAACATTGTTGAACGCAGATCCCACTACCTGGGGACCTGTAGGTGCACGCAGGGCTAGGGAGGAAGGCTGTGAAGTCCCAGAAGTTGTAGGTCACACGTTGCCAATGCCCTTGGGTACACTTCGCTAGATTCAGAGTTTGCATGAATTTCGAGTCACGTCCAGAGTTGGGAGATGCTAAGGAAAGAAAAAGGAAGAGAGAAAAATTGCTCTACGAGGTGGAGCTTCCCCGGAACAGGCTTGGATAAAGCAGAGAAATCTCAGGGTCTCCGTTTCCCTGTCCACTGCTGAGGGTTCAACATGATGAGTTTGGGGACTCTCTTTTATCAGTAGTCACTGAACAGTAATGTCCCCAGATGCCTGCTGACGACCTCTTCAAGAGGTTTCTGTTTCACCAGTGATCTGGACAGAAAGAGCAGAAAGCACAGCTTCTGGCGTTGATGGTGGCCATGGCTGTCACCATCCCCAGCAAGCTGGAGACAAGTTGGTGCCAGTTCTCTCAGCAGCAAGCACGCTATGTTTGAGATGAAGGTGCCTCTGGGAGGAGGCCGCGGTGCTGGATCTCTGCAGGGTTGGTGCTCTCTCCTTGTCTGTCTGATCAGCGTTGCCACTGGTGTCCAGGTGATTAGAAGGTAATCGAGATAGAGGAGACCATCCATGCTAGCTAGGCTCCAGGGACTCCCCTGGAATGGAATGTGTGGGTGTGTATCCCTTCAAGCAGTTGTCTTCTAGTGCAACTAGAAGTTTAGCTAACACTAGGTTTGCCTTTGATCATCTGAAGCTTTACCAATGGAAGACTTTGGCTTGCTAATTTGGAAGTTCAGTTTAGATGTCTCTTGGGCCAGAGAAATATAAAATTGGTAAGTTTCTCGAAAGAGCCCCTGATCCCCCTTTTAAGGACCCCCTCTTTTTTTGACGCTTTAGGGAAATGTTATGTCCAGTTATGGAGTTCTGTGTAGTATATTTAATCATGTAATGTGTGTCATCATCCCCTAGCCCATCCTGTCCCGCGTGTCTCTGGACACTTTCTCAAGTGGCAGCAGCAGGGTTGGGTCAAGTCAGTTGACCTAAGAAGAAAGTAATCTCCGTAAGATTTTACTCAGCGTTTTAGAATAGAAATGATTGTATCCAGCTGGTCCCTCATTGTGACGAAGGACAATAGTGCCCACAGTTGCTGTTCAGGGAGGGGTGGTCCTGATTCTAAGACCTGTTCTGTTGATTCATAGTCTGAATTTTTCCAGTGTGGTCAAGCTTGATTACTGCCATTCTGGTCCTTACTTCCAGATTCTCCCTGACATTGTCACCTGCTCTGGTTAATTAAGTCATTGTTGACATTAAGGGAATCTGTTTACCCCCAGCCCAGTAGGAGCTAAAATAAAAGGGCTTTTCCAACCCCAAACCCTTAATTACTTTCCCACCCTCTCTGCAAAGTGAAATTTTGCAAAGCAACAACCCGGGGTGGGGGTGGGGGAGGAATAATTTGCATGCCTTGAAAAGAAACCACTAGTTCTGGGGCAGTCTTCTGGGGTGTAGGGGTGAGGGCCATGCTGCCCTGGATTCAGGTGAGCAGAGATTTTGAGTGTGAGGGACCAGTTTAAGATTTTCCCAGGGTAGGGTAAGTCTTCGCCCGAGAGTACCCTATGTGCTGTGGTCTCAGCCCTCCACATTTGATTGCTAGCTCAGAGAAGAGAAAAAGAGGTATCGGTGTGTTGCAAGTGGCTGATTTAAAATAAGTCTTGTGTTTCCTATTCTCTGCATTTTTCTTCCTCAGTATGAGTGTGAATATTTAAGAGTTGACTGTAACTTGATAGCTCGCCGAGGAACAAGGGCTTATTCTTGGTCAATTAAAGCAAATGCAGGCACATGCTGTTAAACATACAAAGGAGTACACATTCTTCATTAGTATATAACGTATTTCACAATGCGTGGACAAAGAACTGTGTTTAATATTACTTCTGGAGCAAAAATCTGGCAAGCCTAGAAAATTGGCATTTATATAACTTTTTCTTGCTGGCTTCCGCTGATCCAAATAGAGCAAGGCTTTGTGTGTGTATGTGTGTGTGTGTGTGTGTGTGTGTGTCTGTCTGTCTGTGCTGTTTATTTATTTCAGTAGTTAAAAGATTGATCATCTACTTAAAAAAAAAAAGCCTCCCGCCTCTACTTCCCAGCCAGCACTAAAGATCTGTGGTTGTTGTAGTTTCAAGATTTACTTTGTAATTGTTTGGATTGAATGCCCGTATGTGTATTTCTGTGTGGGTGTGTGTGCATGAGTGTAGGTGCCCGTGGAGCCCAGGGTTTCGGATGCCCTGGAGTTGGGTCTGGAGGTGATGTAAGCCCTCTGCCAGGGTGGCAATGTTTCTATAACCACTGAGCCATCTCTTCTGCTCCAAGATCTTTCAAAGTTGGTTCTGTTTGTTTGTTTGTTTCTGTTGATGGTGAGAATTCAAATAACCAGGCATTCCAATATCAGATTTAATGAATAATTACATGGTTATGAAATAACTGGGGTGGTGTTTAAACAGGAAGGGGATGTTTAGCATTCACATTCTCTGTGGAGGGCATGCAGTAGCCCTTGCTTGCAGACGGTTTGGCTACTTCCACAGACAGCCAGTCCCTCTCATCAGGGTCTGCCTTTCTCTTTCCCATTTCTGATCGAATCCCTGGCAAGTTGGATCTAGCAGGGTCTCTTGGCTTGGTCAGAAGCTCAGGAGTTATTTTGGGGGAGGGGGCGCTGCAGGCTGTTTTACAGGTAATTATGGGTTTCCTGTGCAGAAATGTCCCTGTAGGGGCTGAGACGATGACTCCATGATTAAGAGCATTTCCTGCTTTTGCAGAGGACCAGTGTTGGGTCCCCAACACCCACAGGGGACTGCTCTTAATTGTATTTATCTCCAGCTCCAGGGGGATCGGATGCCTCTGACATACCGCTGCTTGCACGTGCCCTTTTTACACACGTGT
The DNA here is from genome assembly GCF_037038515.1 of Microtus pennsylvanicus. Taxonomy (NCBI): domain Eukaryota; kingdom Metazoa; phylum Chordata; class Mammalia; order Rodentia; family Cricetidae; genus Microtus; species Microtus pennsylvanicus. Next base: position 71,636,317 of record NC_134583.1, on the reverse strand, counting down.
TTCCCTTGCCCTTACTGTTAGCAAAACCCGTGAGTGGTGGCCAAAGGTTCAGTAGTGGTCTCTTCATATACAGTTGATGAGCCAGGTGGTAGTGGCTTCAACTCACTTGGGAGGCAGAGGCAGGCAGATCTCTGAGTTTGAGGCCAGCCTGGTTTACAGAGTGATTTCCAGGACAGCCAGGGCTACACAGAGAAACCCTGTCAAAAAAAAAAATCAACACACACACACATACATACACACACAATTGGAGAAAGCTTGGAGTTTTGTTTTTGCAAAAGTGTATTCAACCATCAGGATAAACTGTGATTGTTCTTTTGTACTGATGGTTTGTTTTTTGAGAGAGGATCTCACTACTAACCCAGACTGGCCTGGAATTTGCCCTGTGGCCCAGGTTGGCCTAGAATTATCAGTCCTCCTGTCTCAGCTTCCAGGCCCAGTCGTCTGTCATCCTTGAGGAGCTTGTGTCTCAATTTTCAGTAAGTTTGGAAAACTTGCACTATTTTTTTTTACGGTGTATTTATTTTTATGTACATAAGTGTTTTGCCTGCATGTATGTATATGTACCATGTATGTGTCTGCTGCTTGTTGAGGCCAGAAGAGGACATCCAGTCCTCTAGAACTTGAGTTCCAGATGGTTATGGGTTGCCATGTGGGTTCTGAAAATAGAACCAATGGTCTTCATCACTGAGCCATGTCTTCAGCCCTGTGATTAAATCTGGAATGTGCTGCCCGCTCGCTTGTGGCCACTATAAGTAACGATGTCCTTTGTGGGCTTTTTTAACATTACGAGCATAGAAGAAAATCCACTGCTTGCCTTTGTCTGCGCCAAGTCAGGGAGCTAAGCTGTCACATACCCTCTCTTTTATTTATTTTTTTTAAACAATTTTTTTTTTTTTGGTTTTTCGAGACAGGCTTTCTCTGTGGTTTTGGAGCCTGTCCTGGAACTAGCTCTTGTAGACCAGGCTGGTCTCGAACTCACAGAGATCCGCCTGCCTCTGCCTCCCGAGTGCTGGGATTAAAGGCGTGTGCCACCACCGCCCAGCTTTTTAAACAATTTTATGTGTGTTGGTGTGAAGGTGTCAGATCCCCTGGAGCTGGAGTTACAGACAGTTGTGAACTGCCATGTGGGTGCTGGGAATTGAACCCTGGTCCTCTAGAAGAGCAGTCAGTGCTCCCAAACCCTGAGCCATCTCTCCAACCCCAACATATCCTCTCCTTTAATTTCTTATCCAACTAAAGAAGCATGAAGCCCAAGTCCTTTCTGGACAGAATGTGCGCACAGAGTTTCAAGCTATGGTGAGCGTGTTTTATGGGGATGTTAAAAGTAGCTCCTAAGGGGAGTGCCCATAGGTTCGGGAGTGAGAACCAGGCTGGCATGTTTATTCCTGTTATTTATGTAGTACCTTTCCCGAAACATCTCAATCCTGAGCGCTAGCTAAATAAACTCATAAATTCCATGATTGTTTTCTAACCCTGGAATTTCTCTTTTATTACACAGTAGGCTGTTGTTACACCTGATAGTTTACAAACACTATTCTTTCCCACGTGGGACCACACTTTAAAGGTAACTAGACCCTGGAAATGGCCGACTTGTTGTGTCTGGTACTGATGAGATCTCCGGCCGGAGAGCTTTGTAAAACTTATTCTCTTTGGACACCCTTCAGGTTCACGTCGAGAGTTGACAGTTGGCTAGCCCTAGAGTCATGTGGCTAGCTTCAGGGCGCCTCTTTCCTGCTCCTCCCCAGGCCTGTGGATTTTCCACTAAGACTGTTGTTTAACTGGTTGTAGCTGTAGCAGGCACACTGCGGGATATATGACCTGTATGGAGAAATGCTCAGATTAAAGACCAAGGAGTCCTGATTCGACATTTGACTCTTAGAATTTTCAATAGAGCCAAGGGGGGCTGGTTTGAATAGTGTGTGACCTGCTTTCTGGAGGTGTATTCTTAGAGGAAATTGCCCTTGGGAGCTGAGTTTGAATGTCTCTACTATCTTCTTGACCTCAGTCAAGAGAGATAACCCCTCTGAAACACCAAGATAATATCTCTCTAAATTGTGCAGATTGGGTGCAAACTGGACTGCAGTTCCTGGCTCGGCGCAGGTGCTCGGCAAGCCCTGGTTTCTTCCCACCCCACACCCTCCGTCAAAGTAAATAGAACCCATATTTCAAAGACCTTGTAAGATGCCTGCCTTGTAATCTATAATGATAAATGGTGAATTTACAGACATTTAAATAGAAAAGAACGTTAGACCTTCCTCTAGCCTACTCCTTTTGCCCTCTTGGACTTTTATGAGCCCCCTGGAGTTTAGAGATGCGACCCTTCTGCTGCTTCCAATTCAAGTGTTTGAGGTTGATATTTTTTTCTTTCTTTTTTAAGAAAGTCAATTGTAGCCTCACAGTACATAGTGAGAACACTCCATGAGGCATGCTGAATTCTGGCAGGAGAGTCTTCGGTATGAGGTTTCTAAAGGATCCATATAGGCCTAGCGAAGGATGGTGGAGAGGTTGTTGTGGGCTTGGATGGGCGTGCTGTAGTGTGTTCGCTCTGTCCAGGCCAGCGAAGAGCCTGCCCCCAGAGCAGGTGGTGATTGCCTTTTGCCACCGTCTCCTGTGATGTCTTCCTCCAGCAGCCTGCTAGAGTGGCTAGGTACCAGGCTTCCAGTCTGACCGCGATGGGATCTAGAGTCGTGACGGAACTGAGCAGTGATCTGCGTGGCTCCTCTAGCAGGGTCCACGAGGTCCCAGGTTCAGGGTGAGATCATGCCACTTCAGCTCCGTTCTTGGGATAATGATGGTTGCCGTGAGGATGGATGAGGTCATGTTCTTCGTTCCTTGCCATTATCATGGTGAAGGTGACGATGATGGGAGAAGCCTGGCATGTATTAAGTACCCGTGGTGTCCCAGATGTACTAGGTACCTTGACATCTTGTCCTTTTCCAGTAAACAAGCAGACCCCCAGGCATCCCACTTCGTGAATAAAATCATTGCAGTTCTTGGAGATACTGTGATTTCTGGACAACTTCACAGTGAGTATGTACCTAGGCTTTAGGTGAATGTATTGGTGGAAGATGGATTTCACAGCTGATTCCTCCTTCCTCAGCAAGAGGCAATTTGGTGGAGTGCTGGGCACCCCACTTGTTTTCTTCCTTACCCCCTACTTTGAACATTGAACTTCAAGGACTGGTTAGCTGATTCTGGTTCTGCTTCAAGACCCACACTCCTTCTTAAGTCATTCTGAGAAGAGTTTCAGGCAGTGAAAAGTTTCCACCAATTACAGTCTATGATTCTTCTGTAATGGCCTCTGGTGATAATGTAGGGAATTGATTAGAGGTTTACCCTCTGCTGCTGGGGGGACCAGTGGAAGACTGCACAGAGTCCTGGATGGTGACTTACGCTGAGTTAATGGACAGGAAGGACATTCCTGCTCTTGCTCATTTGCTCCTCAGTCACCCCCAGATTTTCCTTGCCCCCTGTACCCTGAAGGTCTGCTTCAGATCCCGCCAAACCTTAGCTTGGTTGGGTTGCCATCCTGCTAGCATCTCCATCCTTTCTTCCAGGCATTTCTGCCCTGCAACCAGGTGGGAAATCAAAGGCCCACCTGCACAAGACTTCCGGGACTCCTTCCGCCTGTGGTTATGGAAATGATAGGTGTGGGGGCCCTTTCAATGTCACAGAGGTTAGGGACTCCCCACTCTTTTATCCACCTTCTGCCTCTCCTCCTCTTCCCCAAGGGAAAAAGAGAAAAAAAAATTCCAAGAACTCAAGGCTGGAAGCCAAGACACCCACTCCTCCTCCAACTTTGGCCGAGAAGGGTGTCCCTAGGGGCAGAAGAAGCCAGGAAATGAAGCTTGTTTTTTTAAAAAGCAAGCAAAGTTCACTTTGGTGGGGCTTGAAAAAAAAATAGTGCACTCTGGTCCCAGACAGGTGTGGAGATGAGTTGCACTGGCCAGGACACAGATGTCACTGTGCAGTGAGTTGGAGATGCTCAGGGCTGCAGGTCGGAAGTGAGGCATGGTCACTGTTGACATGAAGGAAGCGAGGCAGCTTTCCCTCAGAACTACACAGTCCTTGAGTTCAGTGGCCGCCTCCCAAGCTGGCAGGGAGATGATGTTATAGATGTGCGTTTCCAGGCTCAGGGTAATTAATAACCTTGGAGTCAGTTTCCCGACTTCTTGGTTAATTGGTTGAGCTAGGGTCTCATGTAACCCTTGAGCTATGCAGCTGAGAATGCCCTTGAAGTTCTGATTCTCCTGTCCCCACCTCCTGAGTGCTGGAATTACAAGCACGTGCGAACTACTACGTCCAGTTCCCATCTTATCTTTTCTGTGGGAAGGTGTTTCCCCTCGAAGGGGTGGCCAGTCTGAGGAGGCTGCGCCATGCCGCAGCTGGGTTATTTTGTTTGCTCCTTGATGTCCATTTCCTGGCACTTCATCTCTCTGATTGGTTTCTTGCCCAGTCATCATGGAGGCCAGGAAAGCCCTGCTGATCGTGGGCAGAGTGGTTGATGGTTCCTTCCTTGCCTGGCACAGTGACACACCTTGTCCTCAGGAAGCCACAGTGTTTGGGCGCCTTGCCCGGATCTCCTAGACTCAGTGGTGAATCCCGAAGGTAGCCACTCTTCAGATTTGTTTGCTTTCTGAAAGCCTCCCCTCCAGGCAAATTTGAGGTCTGTAAGGCAGGAGAGAAAGGTTAACCATGGTGGTGCCATCTTAATTAGAAACTTCAAGCAAATGTGGGTTTCAGCCCTTCTGGATAGACTCCCCAGAGCCTTGCGTTTTGCTACAAAACACTGCAGAAAAGGGATCCTTAAGGCTCTGGTCTGCCTTTCTCGGTCCTGCAGCCCAGCGTCTCCTCCGGCTTCCATGCAGGCCCCAGCTAGCTGAGCCCCAGCAACAGGATGGGGCAACAGGATCAAACCCATCCCAAGAAAGAAGGCCATCTGTTTCTCAGCCTCCAGCTGCTGGCCCTTCGTCTGAATTGGCCGGGATGCTGCAGAGGGGACTGGTCCTGGGGACACATCTGCAGCCTCTGAATGGTGTTGTAACTAGGGTCCTGCTGGGAAAAGAAAGGCCAAGCCCTTTAAATAAACGAGCTGAACAATATCCCGCCACCACCCCCCAAAGGTCTGGAGTCAAAGAAGCCAGAGGCAGCCTGCCCTCTAGGGCTAACTCTTAACCCTGCTTTTTGTAGCCAGGCCACTTTAAAAACTATTCTTTTATTCAGAAAGTACTTACCAGGCAGAGGAGGGAGGCCCTGCTCTGTACAGGGAAAATGTCACATAGGATTTGGGCATCGATCTGCCCCTTAAGGGAATTAGAGGGCAAATATCTCCACTTGAGTGGATACCACTTATTGGATGTTTATCTCAGAGTCAGAGAGGCAAGCTTGTTCCAGGTGCAGCTTCGAAAGAGCCACAGGCAACATGAGGTCCCAGTGAACTGGCCTCTGGAATGTAGTTCCGCCTGGGGAACACCTGCCAATTACCCCAGCTCATCACTAGCAGGCCCTCAAGCTGTAGCTGACTTAGGCACCATGATTCTTGTGCCTGTCGCCTGTCTGGTGTCGGGAGGCCTCATCCCTAGCATCTGGGAGGCTATGATAACAGCCTGTTGGCGTCTTTGGCTGTAGGGACTTCCTACAGGTTGTGACCTGGTGTGTGTATTCATTGAATGGATGAATAGTAGGTGTGTGTGTGTGTGTGTGTGTGTGTATGTGTGTGTATGTGTATGTACAAGCACATGTATGTTTTGCGTTTGTGTTTAGGTTAGAAGGTGACCTCAGTTGCTTTTCCTCTGGTATTGTTGATGTTGTCCACCTTGGTTTTAGTGACAGTCCTTTACTGACCTGGAATTCACCATATAGGCTAAGATAGATGTATCTGTCTCTGCCCTCTCACTAAACTAGCTTTTTTTTTTTTGTTACATGTGGGTTTTGGGGAATCAAAGTCATACTTGCAAAGTTAACACCTTACCTACAGAGCCATCCCCTCCGCAGCTCCCGAAGGTACAGTAGACTGTATGTCTTTGGCCCACTAGCGGATATGAGATGTGGCCTGGGAGAGGAGAAACCTCCCAAGACCTTCAGATGTTTAGTTCCACTTGAGAACCTTGCAGGAATTCCCATGCAGGGAAGCAGCATACGTAAGAGATGACAGATTTGTTCGTTCGAGAGAAAACCCTGGTTTGGAATCAGAGGAATGCAAGTGGATATTCCCACGGGGCTGCGTAAATCCTCAGCTGATTCGTCGGCTGACCTGCTACAATCAGGTTGTGACCCATGCACCCAAGCCCCAGGTGGCCCCTGGCCAGTGCAGGCAGGGCTGCAGGTAGAGCGCTTGCCCTCCCATACAGAGAGTACTTTCTCTCAGTGTGCTCCTTACATCAGGGCGTGGGAGGGACTTCCCTTGGACTCCCTGTGTGCTGCCTTTTGCCAGCAGCTGGCCTTGCTGGTGTCTCAGCCGCAGGGTGCTGTTCAAGGTGACCACGTTCATTCTTGACAGCAGCAGGCCCCTGGTCTGGTACAAAAGGTTTCTGAACTGGCAGTGCTATCCTCCTCTGAGAGGTTGACCCTGGAAGATGGTCCTTATGCAGGATAAACCAAGGTCCTTGCATTTGTTTCCCCTCCTCCCATCTTCTCAGAATCTCTCCAGGAGACTATTGGGTAAGGGGTGAATGCATTTGCCTGTTGCGCATACTACATGGATAAAACAAAGGCTGTGACGTCATGGAGACGGGTAATGGCATTTGTCATAGTAGGAATCAGGAAATCTCATAGAGGTGACATTTGGGTTGGATTTTGAAAGCTGCATAGGAGCCTTTCTGGTGCAGTGGCAGTTTGGAGACAAGGGACAGTATACCCTCTGGATGAATGAGGGGAGGAGGGAGGAAGGAATGTGGGACCTGGGAAATGTTGTAAATTAATTTTCCAGAGAGACAAGTCAGTAGACCTTAAGACTGTGCACTGTAGAGTAGATATATTCCATTCAGGCCTTTGCCTCGTTAGACCTCCTTACCCCCATTCCTTCATGTAGCTACAGCAAGCATACGCCTGCTCCCACAGCTGAGATTCACCAATGTTGCCTGGTGGCATTTGTCTGTGGATCCAGCCCTAGGTGGCAAGGTTTCCAGAACAACACGTCCCAAGGAGTCCTGCAGACCTTAGGAAGCCCGCGCTTTCTCTGCAAGTGTGCCTCTGGGACGCAGGGGACCTGGGTCTGGCTAGCCAGATTGGATACAGACTCCTCTTTGTACCGTTGAGCCACCAGCTCTAAATGCTTTGACATAACTTGTAATGCCAGTTTCTACTTCCTGGGTGCTGTGGAATCCCATGGCCGAGTTCCTTGGGATATACTCTCTGAACAAAAGGCTCCATTTTGCAGTTTTTGCTCAAGCAAAGCATTAATAGCTAGGGGATTTGTGTGGACTGCGCTGGTTTGATTTCTACCCATAGCCCAGTGGGAATTTCAACTCGTGTCAATGAATGAATTGAGCACATATGTTGTGACCAGGAGTGAAATCGTCTCTTTGTCACGTGGACAGTATCATCACATGTTAGCGTGGGGTAGGGGAGGGGCTGCAGACAGAGAAGGGGTCCAGGTATTGGGCGGCACAGTGACTCAGTCTCCGGCAAGGGCCTTCTTAGGCTCCTCTGCCCCTTTTGTATTTTCATTTTCTCCTGGGCTTAGCGTAATTTCTTTCAAACATAGAGGGCCGCTCACCCTGTTTCTCAAAGCCAAACCTAAATTACGAGGGGTGTGCCTCAATACGTCATGTGTAATGGCTCCCATATTGGAAGCATTTACTGCTTACTGGTCCTCTCAGATGGGGCCGCTTGAGCTGGCCCAGAGTTTCTGGGGCTGTCAGGCTACCGTGGCTGAGGTAGCTATTAGTGGGGGTGACGCAGACACAACACAAGGCGTTTGCAGTCCCAGCGTGTGTCTGAATAGGCACTCCAGCTATTGGTTGTAAACAGAAAGCCTCGGCAGCCCGTTCACCTTTCTCCTCTCCCTAGCCTTTACATCTCTTTCTTCCCCTCCCCCCATTTTTTATGGAACAATATTTCTTTAGGTAGAGAACTTCCATCTTGGTCCTGTGTGGGTGTTGACCCCCTCCTCTCTTTAAGAATGAACTGTACCAAGGCCTTATAAGGCCTGAATTTGATATAAGGATTTGCAAGTTGGTTCTTGTCAAGGGGACGCTCTGAACCAGCAGGAGCTGCAGAGCCAGCTCTGGGATGTCACCTTTGTGTCTAAGGACAGGCCTCCAGGCTGGTTCTTTCTGACTCCACCTAAGGACCTTTGCCCTTATACTGAACTCTGGTGCCAGCTCCATGCTAACCATGCCTTGCAAAAAAATGTACAGATGGGGCTCCTCCAAGGTCCCAATGCTGCCACATGTCACAGGCTTCTAAAAACCTAGGTGGGCATGCCTGGTGTCACCTGCCCTGCTTTCTGGACGCCTTTGGCGTTGACTTGCGGTTACAAAGACCATTTCAGGTTCCGTACACTGTTCTGTGACCAGTGACCACAACTCACCAGGACGGTGGGGAGGGCACTACAGGGCATCTTTGTGGTCTGGAGGGCAGAGTGGGCCAACCCACTGCTACTCGCCTGTCACAAACCTGGTGTCCTGTGACTTTGCAGTGACATTTGGCAGCTTGATTCCCATTCTCTGTCAAGTCTCTTGGCAGTCCTGTGTCTGTGGTGTTTATTTGTCTTGTACTGGATGGCGCGGTCTGGGAGAGCACCGGGCCATGTTATTGTCCTCTGCCGCAGTGTTCTTGTGCCGCCCTGATGGTCTAGAGGGGTGCCGGAAGGTGGCTGGGGACAGTTGAGCTGGGCATCCTCTCTACCCTTTTCTCCCCATCTCCCCCTTTTCCTCTTCAAGGTGAATCTGTTCCAGTCTCCTTTTCTCTCCCTTCTAGAGGAATGTGTTTTGGGATCAGATACCCTGCTCCCAAAGTTGAGGCTGCTTGGGGTACCCGCTGTATCATTAACTCCGATCTAGTCTCTGGAAGTGGAGTCGCCCTGAGGACACCCTAGAAGTGGCTTGGTGTGTGAAATATGGTGTGGTTAGTTGTCCCAGAGGCAGTCTGCAGAGGTGTCTCCTCCTCCCTGAGCAGTGAGAATCTGCCATGCCTTCTGCAGGAGATGATTGGCCAAGGCAGGACTTGGGCTCCCATCTGTTCTCTGTTTGCACTTGGGCGCCATTTCAGAAACCACACGGGAAAAGTTTATAGGCAAACATTATAAAAAGTGACAGTCTGAAGTGCTGCTATCGCTGGCTTGGCAACAGAAAGCATTACCTGAAGCAGCTTCTCGTTTCTAGCCGCCCTAGCTGTTTGGGAGCCTCAAGACGACCATCCTGTTGGTGCTGAGGGAGAAGTCCATCCGTGTCCTGTGAGGTTCCTCATTTCCAGCCTCATCTACTCCCTGCAGGGTCCCTTCCTACAGTGGCTCACACGAAGCAAGTCAACCCACTCCGCTCAGTTATAGGAGGGTAAACACAAGTTGCCATTGGTGACATCCAGGTAGTTCCCACCCAGAGGCCATGACCTACCTAGTTCTGCAGAAGGACTTGGGGGATTAAGAAGATTCTACCTCAGTTTCCTTTCACCTGAGTCAGAAGCCCCTTATTTCGAAACCTCTGTTGCCTTCCAAGGCATAGTGACTTGAGGGGTGTCTTGCACAGGAAGGAGGCTCATGGCAGGGTGAGGGCCATAGATGTGCTTTTTTGCTGGCTGTGAACACATTCTGTAGCCTAGGTAGGCCTTGAACTCACTCTGAAGCCAATATAGGTTTTGACTGTACAACTCTCCTAACCCAGCCTCTTACATGCTCAGCCAGTACCACCGTGCCCCAACACTGTTGGTATTTTCATTATTGATTTTTGATGCCGTGAAGAACATTCTTTTTACCCCCTCCCCCCGACTATCAGAGTAGTCAACTCACTGAAAACACACGTACTTACTACCCAGCTCACTGCTGGCGTGTCTCAAGAGGTTAGGGCTGTGGCAGAAACACAGGAGAAAGCCTCCAGCCACTGTGGTGTTTGTAGCAGGTAGAAACAGCTGAGTGGGTCCCTCCCAGAAAGTACACATGTCACCTTGTTTGCTCAGAGAGTTTGGGTAACAATGACAATGTATGGCCTAGCTCCTGTGTGTCTTTCCAAGTTTCCATTTAATTATGAAAACTGTATGAGAGCACACTTTCTGTCTGTGGAAACTTCCGAAAGAGCATTTGCTGTCAAGAGAAGTAGCTTCTGGAACTTTCTGCCCATTGTGCTGTGGAGCGTGCAGAGGAGGGAGCTTGGAAGGGAGTGCTCTGAAGAGAAGGGAATGAGCGGTAAGCCATGCATGGCATCAGAAATGTTGAGTCCAGGAAATGTTGATATTGCTATAAAAGGGACTGTTTGGATTTCCCAGGGAGTTCCTTGCCCTATGTCAATTGTCACGTGTTACACAGAGCAGCTTGGCCGAGTCAGGCAAGGAGCGGCCTGTGTCAGAAGGCTGCCTGAGTGGGAAAGTCAGGTGTAGGGTGGTAAGCGAGGTGTCTTTGGGGTCTCGGCCTCTTGTCGGACACTGTGAGGTGATTATGGCATAGAGTTAGGTAATACTGCAGACTCTAGGAAGCAAGTGTTGTGTGAGTAGCCAGCCCTGACGCTCCCTGAAGGATATGGGCACAGAAGAGAAGACTTCTGCTCTCAAATGAGTCTCCAGGGTCAGGCAGGAGCAGGATGGCTTCTTCCCAGGATGCCTCTTGGGTCCCATGTTCTTAGTACCCTGGTCCATGATGCATGTCATATGTGTTCCATTTGCGGGGACCTACCACCTGGATCACTGGGAACATTGGATGGCCTGGGATGCCATGGGTTTGGCTTTTCTCCCTCTTTATTATGTCTCTACCCATCTCTCTATTATGATAGTGTCCTTCTCTATTATCTCTTCCCTCCCTCTGCAGTGTTTGACCTTCTCCTTCTCTTTCCCCCTCTCTTTTGCTTTTATTCACCCATCCTCCCTCCTTGTTAGGATGCCCGAGGAGGAGGTAGCATGGCTAACTACCGATACTGCCGCCCCCTAAGTGCGTCTTCTTGTGAAAAGGCCATTGCAGAGGCAGGAGGAGTTGTGCTTTCTGCCTTATGCAAGGCAGTTGCCTTGGAGGAGGCCTTGACGTTAGAATGCCTTGATTTCATAGATACTTATCTTTCTTATGTGTTTGCAGACGATACTTTTTTACTATCTCAGAAGTCAATCATCTTCCGGGGAAGCTAGAGAGATCCCACTAGAAATCAGATCCTATTTTGAGCATGGCAGGCTGTCCCCACCATTCACTGAGATGTGAGCCCATCCGTGAAGTCTTGAGATAAAACCCAGTGGTTTCCGCCTTCCTCTCTGAACACAGCATAGTGCAGTCATGGCGAACACCTTCAGCTTTAGAAGACCAGTGTGATAACTGACATCAGCTCGTGGGTTGTGGCTGCAGGATCAAGTTCACAGTGGGTGGCTCCTCGGTGCCTTCCATACAATGCCTGGAGATTCTTGTATCCTGGGGGCCCTGTGGCCAAGAGGCTCTGCAGGGCAGAGAGGAAATGGACTCAGGTGTCCTCCTGCACCCCGGGCATGGCCCCTTTACTAAACATCAGTGTTCTGCCCTACCTGAGAGCCTCCCTCATCCCGCGTTTCTCATGGCAGAGCTAGAAATGGTGGTGCAGGATGGTCAAATTCGTCCAGCGTGGTCTGGTGGTGCAGCCTGAATTCAGCAAGTCTTGAGCCTTTGTGGAGGAAGGGCTTCTCAGTGGCTAGGGTAGCCTTTAAGACCTTTTATTTTCTAATGTTGTTGGAATCTTTCATTCAGAGATGCTGGGACTAGAGGGGCAGATGGTATGAGAGTTGGGGTCAAATTGAACCCCTCTTTCTCTCCGTATTTCTCCTCCTTGCTCTTTAAAAACTATAAACCCTAGCCGGGCGGTGGTGGTGCACGCCTTTAATCCCAGCCCTTGGGAGGCAGAGGCAGGCGGATCTTTGTGAGTTCGAGACCAGCCTGGTCTACAAGAGCTAGTTCCAGGACAGGCTCCAAAACCACAGAGAAACCCTGTCTCGAAAAAACAACAACAACAAAAAAACCAAAAAACAAACAAACAAACAAAAACAACCTATAAACCCTTTATTTTACTTCTTGTTGTTGTTATTGTCATTATTGTTGAGTGTGTATGATGCATGGGCACCTGTGCCAGGTTGTGTATATGGAGTTCAGAGTGCAGTTCTGTGGAGTCAGTTTTCTCCTCTCTTTCCACTTTTTCATGGGCTTTGAGGACCAGTCTTGGCTTGAGGCAAGCATGCCTTCATCCTCTGAGCCATCTTGCCAGACCTGCCTCTCCCTCATTCTGTTAGCTGCTCAGTTCAGCTGTCTCTTGGTTTTAAGCAGGCCTGAGACCTGACTTGAGAACCTTCCAACGGAACTCTCAACAGCTTTCAAGCTTGGCTTTGTGTGTTCCCTGTCAGCACACAGGGTGGCTGCTTCTCCCATCACCTCCAGCAGCAGAAGCTGGAATACCTTCTGTGAGGGCAACACTGTGGATGCTTGGGGCTTGCAGGCCAGAAGATCTCTTTTGCAACGACTCCTCCAGTCTGCCCTTGTAATACAAAAGCAGTCCCAGACAATACACACCCGAAGGGGTACAGCACTGTTTGAAGAAGTCTTTGTTTACCAAAGCAAGTGGCTGGCTTGGCCCTGGGGCCATGCTCTGCTGGCTTCTGCAGACAGCCCACGGGGCCTTCACCCACCATCTCCACGTGGACTGATACCAGGTACCTCCCCCTAAGACCACCTCACACCCTTCATGTTTTCTGTGAATTTTCTGTTTGCTTTCATTTGCCCCACTCCAGGGGAAGGTCCACCAGGGCAGGAACTCCACTTTGTCTCCTGCCGCTTCCTGACCATACAGAGCAAACCTTGGCCTGTGATAGGTGTTCACCAAACAGTGGGCGATTGAGAGAAGCAAGCCTTGGAAACCTTACCTGGCTGTCAATTGGGGCTTGCTTTCTGCTCCCCTGCCCCCATTTGTGTGTGTGTGTGTGTGTGTGTGTGTGTGTGTTTGGGGAGTGTTCCATCTTTCATCAACTCCTGTTCCCTTCCTCAGGTGGGTTTCCCTCTCTGTATTCACGCGCTGTTTAACGCCTGTGCCCCTCTTGGCTCGCATGCATTTGGAGGGGATTCCCCGTGAAAAGCCTCGGGCCCCTTGCGTTGGCCGCTGCTGCACTGCTGCTATTTCTTGGACCAGATGTTTATTAAATAGTGAGACTAAGGCATGAATGGACTGCATTTTAGTCATGTGGGAGATTTGTTCTTTTGAGTGGGCTCTGGGAAGAATAAGTGCCTTGTGATGTTGCTACCCAGATCTGGGATTGTCCCAGAGTGGACGGAAAGCATTGTGTTTTTCTGGGCTTGGGACCCTGGGTACCACTCACAGATCTCACGGGGAGTAAGAAAGCTTACTTCATGGACCCTCAGGGTCACTCTGGCCCTGAGGAAGGCCAGTGGTCTCACCCCACCCTACTTCTTTGAGGACTGTGTTGGTCTTCAATATGGCTGCCTTCTCTGTGTATGTCAAAGGTGCCCCAAGGTGGAGATGGGAATGGGGCATGACGATCTATCAGAATTGAGTTTCCGTCTGGGATTTGAAGGTTTCCTCAGAAAGTCAGGACATTCGTAGGCAATGTGTCTACTCCGGTAGTTTTGGGGGGCAGGCAGACGGACTTTAGAGTGGGAGAGACCTTTTTTATATCCAGCCAGGTGACTGATATGGGGTGGTGTATCATGGAGGGCCATGATTAATCTGGGCATCAGAGGAGCTGGGTTAAATAGGAGTGGGAGGGAGGACGATGTATTCATAGAAAAGAGGAGGCTGAGGAGGCCAGGGACTGGGGCAGGATAGATCTGGCTTTGCTAGTAGCACGAGGGGTGGACAATGTAGGTAGTATCCTTATCCAAAAGCTGATTTACAAAAGTCATTCATTGTCACGATCCACTCCTTTTCTCTCCTTTGATGTTAAAAGCACCAGGCATCTGTCATTTTGAGAAAGACGGCATCCCTCTCCCAGCTCACCCAGGACAGAGCCAGCTCAGTACTGATGAGACCCTGAGAGCTAATAATAATGAGGAAGCCAACAGTTGCCGCTTTCCAAATGGCCAAGAGTTTTGCAGATGAGTCTGTTTGTCCTTGAATTTGAGATATTTCAAAAACAGGCTAAGTGAGACACAAATAAGTCGTTAAGTCAGAGAGAGAGAGAGAGAGAGAGAGAGAGAGAGAGAGAGAGAGAGAGAGCAAGAGAGAGAGCATGCGAGCATTATCACACACACTGTCATGTTGAATGACTAGCTTGGCAATGCCCTTTAAACTTTTCTCGTGGATTCTCCTTCTCCTCTGGGCGCGGTTGTTTTTTAAAGCCCTATATACAGTATGTAGAAACAAACCAACACAGGATAGCTTCTGCTGGCTGCGTCTGTGGCCGTGGTTTCCAGGGCTGTCAGTTAAGTCTGAGTGGGGGCTGCTTCCCGGCTTCGGGGTGTGGTGAGAGCTGGGCGCCTCCTGAGTCCATTTGTACAACAAGAAAAGTGTCTCCTGGGAAAGAGCTGGCCTCCACTGACCTTTGTTGGACCTTCTCTCCTCTCCCTCCTTCCCATCTGCCTCTGTCTTCTCTCTCCCACCTGTTCTGCAGAGCCACCAACCAAATACCAAATCTCCCAACCAGAATCGTACGTGGTCGCCCCCGGGGACTCGCTAGAGTTGCGCTGCCTGTTGAAAGATGCCGCGGGGATCAGTTGGACTAAGGATGGGGTGCGCTTGGGGCCCAGCAATAGGACAGTGCTTATTGGGGAGTACTTGCAGATAAAAGGAGCCACACCTAGAGACTCCGGCCTCTATGCTTGTACTGCAGCTAGCACGGTAGACAGTGACACTTGGTACTTCATGGTGAATGTCACAGGTGAGTTGGCTTGCAAGGGTGACGCTCTGTCTCTTCTGTGGTTGTTCTCTGATTGAAAAAAATCGTTATTATTTTCGACCAAGTGAAATCACAGTGAGCTATACTCATTGACTGCCAGGCACATACAGCGTCAGTTTGCTATTCATTCGAGACAAGGTCTTCCTTTGTTGCCCAGGCTGGACTTGAGCTCCTAGACTCACATCAGCTCCCCGTCCCATCCTCCCTGTCCCCGCTCCCCCCAGATGAGCTCAGGCCACAGACATAAACTACTATGCCTGGCTGATCTGTTTCTGAAATCCCTCACTGGAACCTGGTGTACCACAGATGTCTCAAGTGACAGAGATATTCCAAAGCAGAGAACATAGTCTTCTTCACCCCACACACCCCAGCATTCTTGGCATTTACAGTATACACTTGAATTACGGGAATCCAGATTTCGGTTCCTTTATGACACTCTGATTTTCTCCCCTGTTATTTCCTTCCATGTAGTGAAGGGGGTGGGTAGCAGCAGGCCTCTTCTGTGGCCCGCTGGGAATTCTCCTTCAGAATGTTAGTTAGCAATCAGAAGGCCCCCAAAGGATCCTGAGTTTTGTGAGGGAGTTATTTCTATCTTGAAGGGAGCCCCAAATGCTGAAAAAGGGAAATAAAACCAATGTTTGGCTAGTATGGAGTCAAAATTTGTCGGGGGTGGCATGGGGCTGGAAAAGTGACTCAGCAGTTAGGAGCACTGGCTGCTCTGAATTGAATCCAGGGGTCCCGGGTTCAATTCTCAGCACCCACATGGCAGCTCACAACTGTCTGTTTCAAGGGATCCAACACCCTCACACAGACTGTGTGATTGCACAACACCAATGCACACGAAAGAAAAAAATAAATATTTCAAAATTTTTAAAAAATGGAAAGGGAGTTGAACAGTTTTTGAAGCTCAGTCCACCCTAGTTTTAGAGTGGGTTTAGAAAGGAGAAAACCCTGAGTCACTGAAGTCACTATAGTCTCTGACACTCCTCCTGGGCTCTTGGGTACCCGGTTGAGCGCTCATCTGAGCAGCGCGCAGCCGCAGGTGATGGTGACTTACTTCTGCAAACACATCCATGGATATGTTCTTTTGAATGCAGATGCCATCTCGTCCGGAGATGACGAGGACGACACAGATAGCTCCGAAGACTTTGTCAGTGAGAACAGGAACAACCAGAGTAAGTAACCTGCCTCCAGAGGTCCCCGAGAGAGGAGTGACGAGGGGAGCCCTCACCTGTCTTCTGTCGAGTCCTCCAAACCGCCGCGCTGTGTCCCTTGGTCCTCACACCCCCTTCCTCCACTATGTCTGCTGTCCCTGTTTTCCAGCTTGAGAATAAACTGTGTTTCTGCCCACCTCTCGCCACTTGTCCTTTCTGCTTGTGTCAAATACTCCTTCTGTCTGTGGTTTTACTCTCTTCTTCCGTCTCCTGGTGTTCATAGGGCTTGTGGCCATCTTGGTTTTCTTCGTAACTCCCATGATGCCTTTCCTGACTTGGGGAGGGGGGGTTGACTCTCCCTCCCTCCCTGGAGTATCTCACTGCTACTACTGATGTATCATATCCATTTATGGAGACAACATCTCAACTTTGTTGCTCGGGCTGGACTTGAACTCCGGGGCTTGTGCGATCCTTCCATGAGCCTCTCGGGTAGTGGGGCCCACAGGTGTGAGCGACCTTGCCTGACTGATCTATTTTGGAAAGTCCTCCTAGGGCCTGGGGGCGGCTTGTGGCTGGAGGTCCGAGATGTTCCTTATACATGGTATATAGTTTAACGAAATTGTCTGATCCACAATATGAGCGTTCTAAGGCTGAGAGACCCTAGCCTTTGCAACGTTGCCTCTTGCTGAGGAGAAGAAAGGATGCCTTACCTTGAGGATGGTGATGAGAAAGGAAGGAATGGCATGTACTCCAGTTAGAGAGAGCGAAGGGGAGCGTGTGCTCCAGTTAGAGAGAGCGAAGGGGAGCGTGTGCTCCAGTTAGAGAGAGCGAAAGGGAGCATGTGCTCCGAAGGCTCAGTGCTTGGGAATGTTTGTTCCACAAAGAAGCAGAACACAGAATCGGTAACGTTCTCCAGGCAGCGCTGGACTGTTGTGAAGAGGGCAGTTTCTTTTGTTTTGCTTTTTCCCCCATGCCTGTTGTATTTAGCATTATTGTGAAAGGATATATTTTTTTCGTCACAAGTGAATTCAATGAGTCATGAATAACAGCAATTCGTTATTAAAATGAACCCGTGGCCTTAAAACTATGTGTTTAGGGCTGGCGACGTACCTTGATTGGTGAAGTGCTTGCCCTCGCATGTGCGAAGGCCTGCTTGCAACCCCCAGCACTACATGTCTGAGCATAGTGGTACCTGCGTGTAGTCTCAGCTTCAGAGGTGGAGGCAGGAGGACCAGAAAGAAAGAGGGTATGATTCGAATAGCTCACAGCAAAATTAAGAGATTACCCACATACTTCTCCTGGCCCCAAGTGTAGCATCTCCTGTTGTGTACAACACTTGAGACCTCCGAAGAGCCCACCTCAGCTCAGCCTGGAGTCCAAGGTCTGTGATCATCAGGGTTCATTGTAGGCCCTGGGACTGTGAATAATATGTCTCTAGCATTGTGCTGTCACCCAAATTTTACTCTCCTAAACTTGCTGGGCATCACTTATATACACCACACACACACGCCCAGCTCTTAGCCACCATCCATCTTTCCATAACTTTGCCTGTTCAGAAATATCACATGTTAGATTCATCTACCATGTAGACTTTTCAGATTGGCACCGTCTCCCTAGGGATATGCATTACATTTTTTTTCTGAATTTTCCGTAAATTCAGCTTATTTTTTCCTTAGTACTTAATGTTATCTGTATGTGCAAAGTTTTTGTATCCCTTCGTTGAAAGACATCTTGGTTGTTGCCTAGTTTTGGCAGGCATGAGCAGAGATGCCACACACTAGGTGTGGGTTTGTTTAGATACACATTTCCTCTTCTCCTCGGATCGTAACTGTTAGATGCTGTGGTAAGTTCAGATTCATTGGAAGCTTGCCAAACCGCTTTCCAAAGCAGCCACAACATTATGCGTTGCCGCCATCCATGAAGGAGCACTCCCCTCGCGCTGCATCCTTGCCAGCCTTTGGGGATGCTGGTGCCATGGATTTCTGCTGGTCTGAAATGCGCTTCCTCATGACAAGGTCAGGAAGCATCTTGAGATGTGCCCGATTGCCGTCTCCATGTGTCTTTGGTGAGTGTCTGGTGATTGCTTTGGCTTATTTTTTAATTGAGTTGTTTGTTTTGTTATTGTTGAGTTTCAAGAGTTTGTGTATTTTGGACGGCAGTCCTCTGCTCCATTTTCTCTTTTCACATTTTCTCTCCTGGTGTGCAAATACCTTTCTTTCAACACCATCTCCCAGAGCAAGCCCCCCCCCCCCTCCGGTTATTGTTTGTTTCTTTTGAGACAGGGTTTCTCTTTGTAGCTCTGGCTGTTCTGGACTCCTGGCATTCACTCTGTAGACCAGGCTGGCCTTGAACTCACAGAGATCCACTTGCCTCTCTGCCTCCCTGAGTGCTGGGATTAAAGGCGTGCGCCACCATCGCCCGGCCCAGAGCAAGCATTTTTAAGGCTTGCTTATTGGCTCTCATGGGTCCCCTCATGCTTTGGGGTCGTCTCTAAGACGTCAGGAGCAAACCCAAGGGCAGTCCTTTCGCTCCTTGGGGCTTCACAGTTTGGGCTTTCCATTTATACCCCAGTTGTGATCTATTTGCAAGGTCTGCATCGAGATTCATTTTCTCTTGCCTCTGGATGTTCAGTTATTCCTGTACCATTCATTGAAAACACCAACTCTTAGCCTGGGCTAGCTAATGGAGAGAGTGTCGTTAAATCCTAGGATACATACTGTCACTCCAATGAAGATTTGGCTCTGTTCTTAAGTTTCAATGGTTTGGGCATAAGGAGAAATGATTTGGAGAATATAATTTTTATTTTTGGGAGAGTGAACACTTCGGTTTTCAAAGTGTGCCCAGACCAGCAGTGTTGACATCACTTGGGAACTCTCTAGAGATGCACGTTCCTTACGCTTTTCTTCAGACCTAGCTAGTTAGTGGAGATGGGGGGGGGGTGTCCATGTGTGTGTGTGTGTGTGTGTGTGTGTGTGTTTCATTTCACATTAGGGTGTGAGAACTGCTATGTTAGGGACACACACACACACACACACACACACACACACACACACACACACTTGCCCCAAACAAGCACATACCACCAGTCACATTCAAGTGGAAGTGTGTTCCTTATGAGTTGTGACAGCCTCACAAAGGCTTGTTACTTTTCTTACTATCCTCTGATAACAGCATGGATTCAGCAGAATGTTCATAGTTGCTGCTTTGGCTCTCCCTGAAGCAGGAGGCAGAGCCCTCCCAACCGGCTCTGGAGGGCAGTGGGGCTGGCCCTGGCTCAGGTACTGCCTCCAGTAACCCCTAATGCAGAAGCAGCAAGTCTTCTTATAGTTACCAGAAAATTGTCTTAGGAACAAAGGGAAGTGTCCAGCCACTCGATGCCTAGTACCCATGGGCATCCCAGGTCTCCACGGTGGGTGGTGGTGGTGGTGGTGGTGGTATGATCATGTTTGCACAATTGTTTACAGCTCTCAAGTGATAGCATGTGTGGGTGTCTCCATGATTGATTGAGACATCAAGTCTCACCTCCTTGGTTTTGCTGGCACACCTGGGAACTGTTCTGTGCTGGGTCCCTGACGACATCATCAGGAGCACACGTGATGTCATAGCGCGTAACAGCAGGTATAGGTTATATTATAACCGAGGCTGAGTGATTGGAATCTTCTAGTGTTTGGGAGTCTGCCTGTTGGGGACCTCTAGGGATATTGCTACGACTACTTGCTTAATGGCTCAGCGACTGTGTAGATGGGCTGGGTAGTAGAGAACAGCGCCTAAAGGTGCCACCCCATAGAGAACTTGCCACACTTTCACCTTGCAACAGGGCTTTTGGTAATTAGCTCTCAAATGACACCGGCTCTGTCCCCGAGATGTGTGCAGTGTGGTGATTAAGGGCTGGTGTTAGCTGTACCAGAGAGACACTGCTGCAGGGAGGGGCCGGTGAAACCTTAGATGCTAGTTAAAGTGATAGCAGTTCTTAGCTGGCGACTTGGCCTCTGCCATCTGTTAGTGTGATTAGCCTGGTCTGATTCACAGGTGCAGCCTGGGGCAGCTGAGATTAAGCAGCTGTGGCCTGTGTGTGTGGACCCAAGAATGTTGGGGCTAGGATATTTGGCAAAGAGGGAAAGGGGATGTTACTGTTCAAACTTCTTTTTTTTTTTTCCAACTCAAGTGTCGAGTACCTGACCCGATTCCTAGAGAAAATGCAGAAGCTCTGAGTTCTCTGCATTTTCAGACACCTGCAGACATTCTTGTGTCCACATTGATTCCCGTGATGCCACTGGAGTGTACTTGAATAGTCAACTTGAGTCAAGTTAGCCAGGGGTGCCCTGGTAGCTGTGCCTACTGTGGTAGTCTTGGGTTTGTGAGTGCCATTTTCCTGTTTCCCTTTGGGACATTGCGTGTTTCAAGTTTCTGTTGTCCAGCTTGAAAAATGTCCAAGTGATTCCTTCTGCCAGGTTGCTAGGTGGTCATTTATCTGGTTTTGTTGGCTCAGTGTAGGAAGACAAGCTTCCCTGACCAGCAGAGTTCTGCGTGGAGTGCAGAAAGCATGGTAACCAAGTCTAAGCACAAAAACAACAACCAAGAATTAAGAAGAGGGCTGGGAGATACTTCAGTGCTTGGCACCTTCAGGGGAG
The DNA here is from genome assembly GCF_037038515.1 of Microtus pennsylvanicus. Lineage (NCBI taxonomy): Eukaryota > Metazoa > Chordata > Mammalia > Rodentia > Cricetidae > Microtus > Microtus pennsylvanicus. Next base: position 71,615,532 of record NC_134583.1, on the reverse strand, counting down.
AAGGGTGCTTGGCACCGAACCTGGGTTAGTTCTCGGAACCCCCCTTATGCAAAATGAGATCAGACACCCATAGTCGATGTCTTAGTTAGGGTTACTATTGCTGTGATAAGACACCATGACCAAAGCACGCTGAGGAGAAAAGGGTTTGTTTCACCCACAGCTCCATTTAACAGGTAAAAGTAGTGAGGACAGGAACCTAGAGACAGGAGCAGAAGCAGAGGCCATGGAGAAGAGGTGCTCACTCGCTTGTTCTCCATGGCTTGCTCAACCCGCTTTTTGTTTTTATAGAACCTAGGAACACCAGCCCAGGGGTGGGACCACAGAAAATGGGCTGGACCCCACCCCCATTAATCACTATTTAAGAAAATTCCTACAGGATTGCCTACAGGGTGATCTTACGGAGGCATTTTCTTAATTGAGCTTCCCTCCTCAGATGACTCCAGCTTGTGTCAAGTTGACATAAAACTAGCCAGCACAGTCAGCATGAATGTGCATGCGTGCACACACCCACACACACTCATGTTTAAGAAAAAGAATTAAGACGTTAAGATGAAGTCACGAGATTGTTCATCACTAATGCAGCAGAAAACAAAGAAAGAAACCCAAATGGAATGAGGCAGAACAATGTGGTTTTGGTTAAGAAGCTGGTGGCCTTAATTAGAAGATGCTGTTTGATGTTTTAGGTGGATATTCTTGAGCACTTGGATTGCTCCTAACTTCTAACTCTGTTCTTCCTGATCTTGTTCAGAGTGGAGCCCACCTCATTCATACAGGCTGTAGAAACTCATCTGTTGTACCTTGTGACATTGTCTACCACGGGACCTGGCATCGCATCTCTGGCCTGCCTTTTTCAATAACCCATTGTTTTCTCGAGAGCAAGGACCAGCCTGGTAGAGAATGAATGTTTGTTTTTGGCTTTCCAAGCTTCCCAAGCACCTTTTATGGGTCTCACCTTAAAAGAGAGCCGTGTTCAGATCTGGTCCACATCTAAAGAAACCAAGCCACTGTTTCTTAAAGAATATTCTCTGGAACCCTAGTTCAGAGTAAGTTTTTGCTGAAAGTGACTTGAATCCTGTAGGAAGTTTAGGAAACACCTCGTGCTGTGACCCTTGCTTAGAGAACGAGTCCAACAACACCATCCACGTTCTGAGGGGTCTTCTAGGGAAACATCTGTTTAATGGTCTGTCCCGGGATTTCTCAGACCTAGTGACCCTAAGACCTCTTTAAAATTTAGCATCTCCTAACATCTGGTTACACACACACTGTGCATCCCTGCATGGGCTGATGGCTGGATGGATAGGGCTCCCCACCCATCCTCTTTTATGTCAAATCCTTCTGTCGCCGGTGTGAAGGGTGTCCCCAGGTCACATTTTAGCTGACTAGCTTGATGTCCTCATACCTTGCCAGCACTAGCAATCCTGTGATGTCATCATAAGTGGAGGTTCAGCTTGTTTTCTCTGGACTAAATGTTACCAATTCAAATGCTGAATTTTGAAACTCATCCAGGTTGAGGGTCCTGAAAGATTCCACATTTCTGCATCAGCACGGGAAAGGGAATTCACCTAGTTCTTGCCTTTCCTGGGAATTTAAGTGTCTTTGTAGATGATCTGGCAGCGGATTTATGGAGGTTTTAAAAAATTGATTTCCTTGATTTCCTTGCTCTTGTGTTTAACATGATTGTTTCTGAAGATTCGGAGGGTTAGTTCTCGGGTTGGTGGTGTTTGACCAGAAGTTTGGCTCCATAGCAGGAGAGCAGCATCAAGATTCCCATTTTTGGAGTTGTCCTTTCTAGTGACAGGGATATTTTTTCATTTTGGTCTCATTTTTGTTGAGATCTGCAAATGCCACTTACTCCACCTGAGAGAGAAAAGCGGCAGATCTTACTTTTTTCTTTTTCCAGGAGGGGGACTCAGCGTCAGGGGGTGGGGGTGAGGTGGGAAGTTAGGAGGCACTAGGGAAAGCCAAAGTGCATTGTCTGAGGTCCCAGACTCTTTAGTGCAATGCCTGTCCCTGCTAACAGCCCTGAGTCACCATTGCTCTGATGTGGTTTTTTGTTTTTTGTTTTGTTTTTTTGTTTGTTTTTTTTTTTATACTTGGAAGAGATGGTATCCAAGCTGGTGAATGTAAGAATTGAAAAGGGTGAAAAAAACCAAGTGGGTAGGCTGTCGAATGTTCTGGAAATTCCTCCTAATGAAAACCTCATCCATAGGTGGGCCCAGGTGCCTCAGGACAGAAGGTGCTGATGGTGGCCCTCCCTGGCCAGCTGCACCGTGAGTGGTTGGAACAGGCTTGCTTCTACAGGCCCTGAGAATTCTGTGGAACCTTCCAGGGGACTCTAGTTATTTCTCTTGTGAGTGACTGACCATACCCCACCCCCACCCACTATATGTTTTGGCTAAAACACATCAGTGGTCAGTGGGCTATTAGATAGAGATTTCTGGAAGCCAGACTGTACCTGTGGTGGTTTGAATAAGAATGGCTCCGAAAGGTTTATATATTTGAATATTTACTCACCAGAGAATGGCTCTCTTTGAGAAGGATTAGGAGGTGTGGCCTTTGTAGTAATTGGGGCGGCGGGGCTGCGTCCCCAACACCCCAGCCGCCTGCTAGCTTATGCCCGAAATAACAACACACAAACTGTATTCATTTAAACACTGCTTGGCCCTTTAGCTCTAGCCCTTACTGGCTAATTCTGATATCCCGATCAACCCATCTCTAATAATCTGTGAGCACCAGTCTTACTGGGAAGATTCTAGCCTACATCCATCATGGGTCAGAGCTTCATCGCGTGTGTCTGCCCAGGAGCAGGGCATGGCCTCTCTCTGAGGTCTCTGCTCCCTAGAGGAGAGCTGTCAGAGTCTGAGCTCACTTCCTCTTCCTCCCAGCATTCTGTTCTGCTTACTCCATTCACCTATGTTCTAACCTATGAGGGCCAGCCAAGCAGTTTCTTTATTTTTTTAACCAATGACCTTCCTCTATCAGGCCTTGTTGGAGAAAGTGTGTCACTGGGGATGGGCTTTGAGGTTTCAAAAACCCTTGCCAGTCTCTGTTTTTCTCTCTGCCTGTGGATCAGGATGTAGAACTCTCAGCTCCTTCTCTAGCACCATGTCTGCTTGCGTGCCGCCATGCTCCCCTCCGTGATAATGATGGACTAAACTTCTGAACCTAGAAGCCAGCTCCAGTTAAATGCTTTCTCTTATAAAACATTGCCTTGGTCATGATGTCTCTTCACAGCGCTAGAACAGTGACTAAGACAACACTCTTTTCTAAGTCCCCACCCACCCCAACCCATCTCTAACTCTACTAGATTTGATTTCTCTCGGTTTATATCAAACCAAAAGCTGACAAATGGCAGCCTGCTGTAAGAACAGTGATATTAAAAAGCAAAACAAAACCCCAAAACAAAACCCGAACATATCAGGGGCCATAGCATTCAGATGGCCTGATTAGAGATATTTTTAAAAGGCCTAATTATAGACGTAAGGCAGGGGCCTTAGTGAGGCTTTAGGGAGTTGGGGAGACTTGATCTAAGAGCTGAAACAGCCTGTGCGTTTTCAAATTTCTGCATCAATAAAAATAAAGTTGGCAGTCATCAGTGTCCCCGGCTCACATAAATCTTGAACTTTTGACTTAATTACTGTGGGAGAGTTCACAGGGCAGCCTGCTGTGCTTGAAGAGCATTGCTAAGGGAGTTGGGGACTCGGGGCTAGCCTTGGTCCGGCCTCTGGCTTTGTGACCTTGATCAGATCGCTTAACCTTTCTGGGTGACATTGATCCTGTCAGTCATCAAGCCAGATGGAGGAACATTGTAATATGAGTCCCAGTTTTCCCTTGAAAATATTGGGCTGTGTTTGCGTTTAGGTTCTGAACAGAGAACAGCTTGTAAACCTGAGATGTCAATACTGGGCCTTGTACGGGTTTTTACGGGGCAGGCCCAGCAGCTTACATTTTATCATTAAGTTTAAATTGCAGGGCCAGAAACCCCTGCAGCCCTCCCATTTGTTGACAAAATCAATACCTGCGTAGCTCACAGATGCCTGGAAAGAATATTAGAACCTTATCAGAACAGCTTCCCTGGTTTATAGCAAAGCTTTTCCCAGTCATCCGTCCTCACACCCTGTCTGCAGCTCAAGCAGTGGCCTACTTTGTTCTCCGCTTGCTAGCTGGCAGCCACCAGCAGGTGGACTTTCAAGGATGGACACCCAGTGTGGAAGCTGGCATTGGTGATGACGAAGCAACCCTTACAGAGGAGGAAGTGCGGGCCTCCATGGTGGGACAGAATGGTGAAGGATGGCCATGGGGTACTTGGGAGGGCTGTGAGTGGAGTTAGGGCCTCTCTTTACTCAGTTGAGTTTTGATAGAGTGAAAATTGACTTAACACAATCACCCAGAGGTGATGAGAGCTGGTATCAAGGAGGAGAGTTCTCGGTGGGTTGCCTGTATCTTTCTGATGGGATCTTAGGCTGCTTCTCACCGTTCTTTTGATTTGTTTGTTGTTTGTATCTAGTGACTAACAGAACTTTTTTTTTTCTTCTTTTGCTGTGTATGCCATGAGGAGATCTGTGAACATCAGAGCCAAAGGGAAGGCCATTCTTTTACTTCCCAAGTGGCTTGGTGTGCTTCGCGTTTTCCCGCCTTTGGAGGTTCCGCTCTTATGAGTCAGGTGACTTGGTTGTGTGCCGCATATCCCTAAGGGAGGCAGCTGCTCGAGGTCCTGATTTCAGGCAGCCTCATGTGCTCTTGGCTTTACCGATTCCATCCCAGTCAGGTTGTTGAGTAACCAGCGTGTGGCTATCTGCTAGGGACCAGGACCTACTCCGCATCTGCAGGCTTTTACTCCCTGGCAGCAGTTCCTGCTCCCCATGGAATTGCTGAAGTGCTCCCAAGTGTCGGTAGGGAAAAGGCTGGCTTGGCTCCCCCAAGATGCCTGGTCCTTGATTCTCTGGATGTATATGCTACTTTTTTGGTGCCTGGACGTTTGGACGTGGTTACTTTGTGGAAATGGCAGGGAATATTGAGGAGAGTCTGCAGAATCTGGAGTGTTGGACCCACGATTCCAGCACCAAGGAGGATGAGGCAGGATCTTGAGTTTGATACCAGTTTGGGCTACATGACAAGACTGTCTCAAGGGGCAGGAGACTGTTACAGAAGGAAACACAGTAGGATGGTCCTGTAGGAGTGTTCTTTTTCTAGATTATGTAGGTCCTTTAAGTTTATATCAGAAAGAGCCATAAATTTTTTAAAAATGTGTTATTATGAGTAATAAAATAGATTTATCTCTTCTCCAAGTATCGTGTTTATTTTTTAGTAATATATACACTTGACATCCCAAGCAGAAGCTCAGTTGCAAGGGCTGTTGTACCGACGACGTAGTACTCAGCAGAGTGGCAGTGGCCAGAAAGTCAGAAGCCCGGTAGAGCGTTGGGACAGCCCATTCCTGGCTCTGGCACCTTGAACAGCTTAGCTCAATGACCTTTCGGCTCCTGGAGGACTGTTGTGAAATTCAGTTCCAGCTGCAGCCCCAGAGTGATTGGGTTTCATAGTGCCCCCACCCACCGTGGGTCCCTGAGGCTGAGACAAGAAGCGACGCCCACACCGTGGTGTGCGGCCAGGGTCTGTTTCGTGAGAACAGATTTTCTACGTACGGTTTTACTCTAGGAAAGCAGCGACCTGCTAGAAATGCCGCAGCGGTCTTTTATCCTCTTCCTTAAGTTATGCCTTGGCTTGGCTACCAGGACAAAGGCTTGGGTTGCCAGCGTGCTGCTGGCACAAGTCAGAACAGCACATTGCGTGTGGCTGGGGGTCAGTCCCCTGCCGTGGTAAGCCTCATTGATGGCTTAGAGTGGAAAAGAACATTCCTAGTTCCTGAGGCCAACCCCTACTTTTTGATCTCAGAGAACATGAAAATCATGCCTAATGGTTTGTAAGCACCTATTTGTTGATTTCTTTTTCTTTTTTTTTTAAAGCACATTCCAGAGCTCAGCCCAGCAGTAATTGATGCTATCTGAGTGAGTGCATTAATATTTAGCTAATTCATGTGAATAGGCCATTGTGTTTACTTAAACAATGACATGAGTCCGGACACCTGACAGCCTGAGGTATGCTTTCCATTTAGGTCAGATTTGTTAAAGTCTTTGTGTAGGGACAAAGCTCATTATTTATTTTGGGATCTCAATGGCTGCTTTCAGTGGCTTTGGATGGATTTCTCTAAGTAGAAGCTTTTAAAATGAAAGATGATTGAGATTGTTTCAGGATATGCCAGGCCCTTGGGGTCTTGTGATAAGTGGGAGTCCAGTGGTCCCCTGGTGAGCTCTCAGAAGAATAGATGTGTTTACATGCATCCAGTGCCCAAGCTACAAGGTCCTCACGATGCATATCGCAAATGCAACTGGATGGAAAGGAAATAGTGCAGCCTCTTTTCTTCTCCCTTGGCCTCCATACCCCTCCTCTCCCCTTCCTTCCCCTCCCCTCCCTTCTGCTCCCTCCCTTCCCTGATTTCCCTCTTCTCCGAATGGGTGAGCAGCTGTGGTTTTGCACAGCCTTGGCGTCAGGATGTTACCACCTAAATCCCACCACCTTGACACTTGGGCATGCATCAGCCTGAAGAAGATACAGTGTGTCCTTGATAAGACATCCCAGCTCCACCTCTCATAGCAGGTGTCAAACACAGGCAAGGCAGCCAGGGGCAGGGGCAGTTGCTCCAGAGAGTGAGTGTAACAGGAGAGCCTGCTGTTCAGGTTGAACCTCTCCCAGCATATGCTCTAGGGGAGGCTGCCAAATAGGTTCCCTGGCTGTGACTATTTTGCCTCTGGTCTGTGGAGTGTGTGTGCTGCTCCTGCCGTCCCTCATCGCGAGGGAAGTATATTTGTTGCCCAGATGTTCAGTGGGCGTTCTGAACAGTACTGGAGGTTGAAGTGTCTGCCCCCCACTGACTGTTTCAGAGTCCAGTTTTCAGTGTCTAGAAGGTATGATGGAAGGCATGGCTTCCTGCTGAAGCTGGTCTGCGTTAGCCAGGAGACCAGGGCCAAGAACTGGGACTTGGGCCTCAGACTGATCTTGGTTGAATCTCAGCTGCATGACTTTTGGTGCTGTGGCTCTTTGGAGGTCAGGTCTCAGGGACTCAGTTTCCTTGGCCTGCAGCAGGGATGATAGTAGCTCCTCATTGAGCTGTTGAGGTGATTCACATGTTAAGCATGCACAAGCTTCTAGAACAGTGCCTGGCAAGCACACGTTGGGTCACTAGAAGCCTGGAGCCATTAGTACAGGCATGAAGAATCAGTAGCAGCGCTCTGGATTGATGATGTAGCGCCTGCTTATAGAATGGTCACTGAAAGACCTTTCTCTTTTTCTGGGCTTTTAAAATCACTTGTTCCTGTGACTGTGAAGGCCGTTTAGGGGCCATGACTTTTATTTAGCATTTGATTAGTTGCCTCCTATGAAGTTTAGGCATGGCATTGCCACCCCTGAAAAGACAAAAGATCTCTTTCATTAAACAATTAAGATATACTTATCTATACAGTTTTTTGATTTATTGTACAGGATACTAGGAGGTTAATGATGGCTCCCAAGATTATTTTACCATGCTCAGATGAGAACTCAGGCTATTGATGGCCATTTACAAGACTGGTCGGGCTGTCTAGAGCGTTAGATCCATGTATAAAGGACCTGACTTAGATCCCCAGAACCCATGTTAGAAAAAGCCTGGCATGATGCCACATGCTTGTAATCCCAATGCTGGGGAAGTGGGGCACACAGATCCCTGGGAGCTCAATGGTGGGCCAGCCTAACTTGCTGGGTAAGTTCCAGGCCACTGAGAGACCTTGTCTCAAAAAATAAGGCGCTTAGTTTTTGGCATTTGAGGGACGTCACTTAAGGTTGACCTCTGGCCTCACACAGGTGCACATGTGTTTGTACCCCTCTGCCCATGCCCACACAGAAAGAACGTTCTGATGGGTAAGTTTATGTGGTCTCCAAGGACAATTTATTTTTACAGTGTGTATATATGACCATTTAATAGGTGCGGCGGTCTAAAATGATGTGTTTTTGGAGGGCTGAGCCCTTGCTGTTACGTGGATTGTTTCTCTGAATATGAAGTAGCATTTTAAAGCATGATTTGACATGAAATTATTTTTTGGCACCAGACTGGAGCCAGAGAGAAGGTGATTCAAATGTTTTTTTTTTTCCCTGTTAATAGTCATAACCCAATAAGCAGCCCCTCTGGGGACTTTCTGCTAGGCCAGCTGGACCAGACTTCTGAAAATATTTCCCTAACATAAATATTATCCAAGGAGTCCAAAGAACAATCAGATGCTTTCCTGTGTCCCGAAGCCAATTTACCTTCCTGGAAGACACGAGGCTGTCCCTTCATCTACATGCATCTCATTGTCTTCCCCGTTCAGGAGCACCATACTGGACCAACACAGAAAAGATGGAGAAGCGGCTGCATGCTGTCCCTGCTGCCAACACAGTGAAATTCCGCTGTCCAGCTGGGGGGAATCCAACGCCCACAATGAGGTGGCTGAAAAACGGGAAGGAGTTTAAGCAGGAGCATCGCATTGGAGGCTATAAGGTAGGACTGAGCGCCCGAAGCCCTGTGTTTCTGAGATGTTTATTTTTTTTTAAAGTCCTCTGAAGCTGGCAGGACCAGAAGGAATATGTATTTTTCAAAAGACGTAATTACTGTAATTGATCGCGTCACTGTTTGGTATGTTTGAAAGATCACCCTGGACTCCCCTGTGGTTTTAAAGTTAGTCCCCGTTTTCCTTCTTGTTTACACGAGGAAAGTCTAATAACCAGGGGGTCGAAAGTTGAGGGTCTGTTTTCTATATGCTTTATGGTCTGTAAAACGTGAACTGGTGCAGCTGCCCTGTAAGGGCGGGGTTGTATTTAGAGGGAATCGCTTGGATTAGAGGAGGGAGTATGAGCTAGTATTTGTTATCAGGGGGAGACGCTGAACAATGACTGAGGCAGCAACCCCCCATCCTCCATCGCCAGAGATATTCAAGGGCCCATCAGAGAATGGCCTAAAATTTAGTCTTGTCACTCAGTGGGGAGTTGGGCAACAGGATGTCTATGACATCCCCGAGGAGGCTTCTGGGATGCTAAGTATAGTTTTGCTCCCCCATTCAGCATCATTGATTAAACACCCCTGGGGATACTCCTTGTGGTTTTGCTCACCCATTTCAGCATCACTGATTGAGTACCCTTATTTAGGACAATGTCTAGGCACTGGGGAAGCAAACGCAAGCAGGGCTGGACGTGGCCTAAGTCAAAGGACCCTGGTATGGCAGGGAGGCCAATGTAAGAGCTGGCATTTGGAGGCTGCTGATAAAGATGAAGTCACAAGTGCATGCTGCGTCAGGTGGGCGTGAGAGGAGATGTGGTATTAGCACAATGGGCGAATAGGCAAGGAAATGGAGTGTTAGCACAGTGGGGGGATAGGCAGGGAAATGGAGTACTAGTGTAGTGGCAGAATAGAGGTAAGGGAGAGCCAGGGAAGTCAGTGTGGTAGCATATGCTTTTAATCAGAGGACCCAGCAGGCAGAGGCCGGCAGAGCTCTTTGAGTTCCAAGCTAGCCTGGTCTACATAATGAGCTCCAGGATAGCCAGGGCTACATACAACAACCACCACCAAAATAAACAAACAAACCAAAAAGGGGAGCAGAAAAAGCTCGAGGATTAGTTAGTTGACTTTTTTTGAGGGGGGAGGAAGAGATGGAGTTTTCAAATTACTCAGCGCAGACAGAATTTTAAGACTTTTGCATGCAGAGAGGATGTAAGGTAACCTTATTATGAGGTCTGCTGTGCATTTGGAAGAGGTGAGGGTGTATTAGTTATCGGTTGCTGTGTAACAAGCTGCACCAGGTTGGGGCTTTGCAGTCAGTACCTCACAGCCCTGCTGCACATCAAGTACAGCTGGTGGGGTCTTTAGGTCTTTCCCAGGATGGTGCAAGGTTTTAGCCAAGGCTGGGTTTTCCCTCCAAGGATACACCAGGGAGGGAACTGTTCAGTTGCCATTAGGATCTACTTTCTTGCTTTTTGTCACATGGGCCAACGCAGAGCAGGTGATAGCATGACAGCTGCCATCTTCAGGGTCAGCAGACTAGGAACTAGAGCAGAAGAACAAATATGTCACAGCCTCCTGTAACCTCATCATGGAAGCAATGTCCCAGCTCTTTTGCTCTTCTCCCTTATTAAATGGGTCCCCAGGGAGGAGATGGACCAAGGGCATGAAGGCCAAGAGTGTGGGTATCACTAAGACCCATCTAAGAACCTCCCAGTGTAGGTAAATAGACGTCACCCATGCCCAGTTCTTGAAAGCCGGTGGGAGAGGTGTTCGTGGAAGCAGCATCAGGGTGTGTGGAAGAACGGTCTCTCCCGTGTGTAACCTGGTACTGTGGGACCCAGCCCCCACGCCAGCCTGCTGAGCTTTTGTGGGCTTCTTTCCTGTTGTCAGAGATCGGGGCCTGGCTGAACAGGCTTTCGTCCTCAAAGGTTTATTTGCTTCTGTAATTTTGGCCATTTGATTTTAACCTTTAAAAATGAACATGTAGAGGCCCAAACCCAGAGGAAGATAGGGGAAAGCCTGTAAGTCTGTCTCAATTTTGGGGACAGTTGAGGGTAGGACCAAAGAAGGGCAGTTCTGCTAAACCTCAGACATGGAAACTCTCCCATCATCAACGGGGACTCCTATTTGTTGGTGGAAGCAGGAATCATGAGGTTGATTTGTCCGTTTCTTCTTAGTTTAGACCCTAAAAGAAGTAAGTAAAATTAACAAGTAGACAGATTTTATTAGTCCTTGCTGCTTAGAAAAGGAGGGCCATGGGGGCTAGAAAGATGGCTCAGTAGTTAAGAGCTGGGTGCTCTCCCAAGAGGACCTAGGTTCAACTCCCAGCACCCACATGACAGCTCACAGCTGTCTGCAACTCCAGTTCCAAGGGAATCTCATACCTTTACGCCAGTGCACATAAAATAAAGTTAAATGAGTTATAAAAAAGAAAAGAAAAGAAAAGGAGGGTCACACCACTTAAACTGTGTCCACTCCGGCTCGCGGAAACTCAGAATCGATGCCGTTGGAACTGTTGACTTAAGAGCTGTTTTACTGTGAGAACGGTGGTCAGATCCAAATTCTGCTTGGGAAGACAACCTCTCAGCAGGTACAAAGCGAGCCTGTGAGTCTCCAGAGACTCTTGGTCTTAAAATAAATGGGCTGCACATCATTATTATGGATAAGGAACATTTCGCAAATGTGAGTGAGTGATTACGATTATGGAGCTGTTAGACACAGGGGCTTAATGAGGGAATGCCCTTGATTTTTAACAGGTGCAGGTAGTTTTAATTAACCATGACAACACCGTGCTAAATAAGAACACCCAGGAGGACCTCGAAGAATGGCTGTAGCTTGTGAGGACACATGCCCAGATTGCTGGGTTTTTTTTGTTTTGTTTTGTTTTAAAGATTTAGCTAATTTGTTTTATGTGTCTGAGTATTGCCTGCGTGTGTGTTTGTGCACACGTGCCTGCCCGGTGTCTGCAGAGTTCAGAAGAAGGCATCAGATCCCTGGAACTGGAGTAGCAGTTGTGAGCTGCCCCGTGGGTCCTCTGCAAGAGCAGCAAATGCTCTTAACTATCCCCGGTATTTCTCCAACCCTCCCACCCCACCCTGAGGGTTTTTGTTAATTAGTGTTAAGCTGTTACTGGAGGCCAAGAAAGGAATTTGAATGGATGGGGCAAAACTCTAAATCTGAAGGACATTTTGATGTTTAAAAAAAAATTTTTTTTTTGAGGGCTGGGGAAATGGCTCAGCTGGTAAACCGTTCTCGCTGTGCAAACCCCAAGTTTGACACCAGAAGCCATGAAAAAAGCCAGATATGTTAGTGTGTGCCTGTGACCCCCAGGGCTGGGGTTCACTGACCAGCGAGCCCTTTCAAATCAGTGAGCCTCAAGTTTGGTGAGAGATCTTGTCTCCAAAAATAATGTGGGGATGGGGTACCCAAATTTGACCTCTGGCATCTGTACACACTTGCACAGAAACATACTTATGCATGCCCACCCCCCAAAAGATAGAGGAAAGGGGTGTAAAGGACAAAGGGAAAGCTGGCCTTTGGAATGTGTGGTCCTGACCCCACTGCTCTCTAATCTCTCTCTGCGGTGTGCAGAAGGAGGTTGTGGTCTGGTGGCCGCTGAGATGACCTGTCCAATGTAAATGATGTTGCAATAGAGATTTTCACAACAGGGCAATTAAGGTTGATACCAGTGGGACATCATTTTGGTGATACTGGAAATTTAGAGATTCTGTGGAGCCCCAGGGGCTTCTGGGATCTAGGAAAGTCAACAGCTTTCAGTTTGGCAAACATGGTTCCCTGAAGCATAATTCTTGCTAAAGATGTGTTAAACCTGCCCCAGGGTTCCCGGGTCCTGACATGTGGGAGGTTCCGCAACCAACACCTCCCAGGGCTGGGTCCCTCTTCCTGGTGTGGCACCACCGCCTACTTGAGACTTCCCCTGCATCTTCAGGGCACAGTGTTGGGTGTCTTGGTCCTTGTGTGGGGTTCTCCTTTGGATATTTTCTTCATTGCTATGTGAACTTCTAAACAAATGCACCTGCCAACATTTGACCTGAGGCGCCATCTGGAACAGGCTGTAGCTTTGCATCCCTCAGAGGTGGAAAGGAGAGACCTACTTAAAAACAAGAAAAGCTTATTTATTTGACTGTGTGTTGGGGGAGGGGGCGGATCATGTGGAGGCCAGAGGACAACCTGTGGGAGCGAGTTGGTTCTCTTCTTCCACCGGATGGGTACCAGGGAACCACACTTAAGCCATCAATCTTGGAGGCAATTGCCTTTACCCCTTGAGCGGTGCCATCCTTCAAGAGATACTTAATTGAAGAGACCCACCTAACTTCCACCCCCGCAGAAAGGGCCTGCTAAGTCCCAACCCCACACTCCTCTGACTCCTGCCTGTTTGCTTCGTAATGAAGCAAGGTGTCAAGTTTTCCACAGTGTGTTTTCCCAGAAAGCCAGTGACCTGGAAGTTTCCGTAAAGGAACATTGGTTATTTGTGCAGCTTTTCTTCTTTCTTCATAAACCCTGTCATTCTGGAGCCCACCTCAGCTTTGATGGCCAGGCCAGCCCTGCAAGTTTTCTTACTTGTTTATGACTTTGTGGCCCTTGGCCACCACATCCCAGCATGCTCTGGAATGACGGCATGGGGCCGTCTTAGGGAGAAGGGAAAACACAAAGTCACTTGAAATCAGAGCAATGCAAAACGGAACCAAAACTCAGGCTGGAGGGTTGGCTTGGTGGCGAAGAGCGTGTCCTGCTCTTGCAGAGAATCCAGGTTCAGGTCCCAGCACCCAGGTGTGCCTCTGGCCTCTGCGGGCACCAGAACTTGTGTGCACATTTCTTTCCCATGTAATACACATTATTAAAATAAAAAGAATTAAGTAATTTTAAAAGGGGGAGGCAGGTGGATCTCTGTGAGTTCAGGGCCAGCCTGGTCTACAGAGCCAGTTCCAGGAAAGCCAAGGACAGCTAAGGCCACATAGAGAAACCCTGTCTCAAAGGAAAACACATACACACACACACACACACACGCAACCCCTACCTTCCCAAAAGGACCTAGACTAATTTAAGTATAGAAGTATTTGGCATTCTCCACTTAGTCTTGCCATTTAATTAGACTGGGTAGCTGTGACTGGTCTCCAACTTACTGTGTAACCCAGGCTGTCCTTAAATTCAATCCTCCTGCCTCTGCCTCCTTAGCACTAGGCGATAGGAATGCACCACCACTAGCATCTCGATATTTTAGTATGTGCAGAAAGGGGAGGGGATGGCAGTTGGATTCTAAGTAAAGCTTGACCAGAAGCATGATTCTCTCTGTGTCTGTCTGTCTGTCTGTCTGTCTGTCTTTCTCTTTCTCTCTCCCTCTGTCTATGTGTGTTTGTTCTTCCAACTCTGTCCCCTCTCTGGGTTATGAGACTTAAAAACCCACCAAACATTGTCCTAGAATACCTATAATACCATATTGTTTATCCATTTTTATTATCTCCAAAATTTTTTTGTTGCTCCACATAAGATCTCTGCACCCGTTAAGAAATAACCCCTCCCCTAGCACTTGAGACCCTCAAGTCTAATTTTTTTTGTCTATGAATTTGCCTATTCTTAGTACCTCATGTAAATGTAATCGCAGGATGTTTGCCTTTTATGCCCAGCTTATTTTACTTCAAATAATGTATTCAGGATCCATCTAAGTTCTAGTATGAGTCAAGTTTTGATTCCTGTTTATGGTTGATCACTATCTCATCAGATGGATGTACCTACCAGCTTTTGCTATAATTTGTGTGCCTGTATCTGAGTTGTAGTTTTCAGTTCTTTGGGGTATATCCTTCGTGGAATTGCTGGATCATATGACAATCCTTTGTTTAGGTCTTGAGGGTCAGCGTTGTTAAAGAGCTGAGTTCAAAAGGCGTCGGAGGCCCTGTTGCCACCCACTTTGTTAGCACCTTCAGGCAGCAGGCTGTTGAGTGGGTACCCTTGGGTGTACCTCCTTTGCAGAGGTTCAGGGGTTGCCGACTGGGCAGAGTGAAGAGATTCTAGTTTCCCCGAGTGATGGTGCAGCCCTGCTCTCTGGACACCCCCCCCCCACCCCTGCAAAACAAACCGCTGCTACCCATCAATGCCGGTTTAAGCATTAACAAGTGTTTGCTGTCATTTCTGGGTGATGACAAGCAGCCCCAAGTGCCAGTCCCTCTGCACGTGTGAGCCCCGTGCGCAATTGTATTCAGAAGGGATGGTTTGACATCCCTGGGAGCCCTCTGGAAATAGGGCTGGAGACGGAATAGTGAGGGTGTTTGTGGACCACCTTTCTGAAGCCCAGGCTACGGCAGTTGCTGCTTTCCGGGAAGTCACGGGGGCATCTGTTGACACATGGACACCTCCTTTGAGCTGGCTCAGAGTGCAGCTTCTGGATGTTTATTCCACTTGGTAGCGAAACACCTGGGTATTTGAAAATCTTTGAGTATTTTGTTGTTTTGCAATGAGGAAGCCAAACATCCAGGTGACAGTTGGGGCCTTTGGCCTTTGACTCTCTGGCGATATGTTTTGATTTTGTTTTGGTGTTAAATTGTCATACCCTATTGTCACCTGAACATAGTTGAGGCCTTCACAGGCACTTAAGAGAGGTTCGAGATAGCAGAAAGAGTCTGGGGGGGGGGGGGACCAAACCAAACAAAAATAACAACAGCAGCAAAAACTGTCTAGACCACCTTCTGTCTTCACGTGGGTGGGGTGTGGAGCATTTGTGGAATCTGCTCTCTGTGTTCCAAGCTAACACGCTCAGGGGTTTAGCTTTGGCCTGCTTTGTTTCAGTGCTGAAATGTTATTTCAAGAAAGACCTTGGTGAACATAGTTTTGGAGCTCTGTTCGCCAATTCTGTTATTTGGCAGCTGGAAAATAACGAATTCCACACAAATTTGGCTGTGGGCAGGAATGAAAATAAAGTCACAGGAATGTTGCTATATGCAGGATTCCTCCTGTCCCTGGCCCTTTGTCCTTGGTCAGCTAGAGGCATTCCCCAAAACAGGATCTAGGACCCATCATCAGATGGCTGAGGAGCCCTTCTCTTTCAGTTCGTGTGTCTGTGTGTTCCTGCGTGTGCACACACGTGTTCAGAGGCCGGAGGTTGCCATCCAATGTCCTCCTCAATCACTTTCTATCTTACTTTGTGAGACAAGGTCTTGAACTCGCTGGTTGGCTAGACTGATTATTTTCTGTGGACAAGATACCCAGGCGTAGCATTAAACAACAACAAAAAGTGTCATTAATTTTAATGGGTGCCACCAAATTATTCCTCGACTGCTTTCTCTGGCTTTCTGTCGCAAGTCTCCACTTGTGTCTGTTTTCCCTCACATTCATTCAAGTTCTAAAGTGACACTGATCTTCCTAATTTTTGTTAATCAGCTGGTGAACAAGTGTCTCATTATTGTTTTAATTTGCATTCCCCTGATTGCTAATGAGGTTGAGCAGATTTTTCCCCCCACGGGGGCGGGGGGTATATTTATATTCCCTGTTCTCTGAAAGCGAAAACAATGTATATGCATTTGCCCCAAATGCCAAAACAACTGTGGTCCTGCAGATCTGAGACACTGAGAAGAGCACACGGAAGGGCGAGCGAGGTGCCATTCAAGTGCTGGCTGCAAGGGTCACACAGAATCTTGATGTGCAAACACTGATTTAATACATTTCTGAACTTGGGGCCTGTGGTTCCCGTGTCTTACAGAGTTGCTGCTGTCGTTGTTGGACTTGCTGTTAAACAGCCCCTAATTAACATAAGGCTCTTCTCTCGTATAGAAGTACCTACGTCCCACTGTGGGCAGCTTCTAAGAGCATCGGTTTGAAAAATGCCCAGCTTTAAAGTGCGGGTTTGATGGTGGGAGCAGTGGTGTCGGAAAGAAAATGTGAATAACACTGCTTTGCTGGGGTATTGCTCGAATAACAAGGTTCTAGAAGGGTCGAGGTACCCACCTTGGTATAGGTGCTTCGTATTGTAATAGCATTTTATATTTTATCCATGTTAACTTATTGGTATTTGTAGTGTATCTCCAAGAAGTTAATATTCAGGGCTCTTTCTTAGACTGTCATAGACCCAAGGAAACTCCTAACTGACCGTGTGTTCTGCAAGGGAGGTTGTGGGGAGGGGTACCCCAAAAGGCAGTTGCCAGACTCTGCTGCCCCAAGCCAAAATCAGATGTCTTGGGCAGCCAACGTCACCTCCCTTCACAGTTCAGGGGCAAATCCATTTGGAATATGCCATGTACCAGAGTCTGAATCCAGGCACAAGAAAGACATTGACAGTTTGGATGGGGTCCAGAGTGAGGCGCTGCCATGATTAAAGGCTTATGGGCATGACATTTGAGCGGGGGCTCAAAGAACTGAATATTTACAGCAGGGCTCAAGGCTGGATTATGAGGCTTGGTGACTCTGGAGCCTGTGGCTGCATCCCTAAATTACCCTCCATGTGTCTGGCAAGGAGAGAGCCATTTCAGATATTCCTGAGATCCTGGGATGCAGAAGGTCTGCCTTGAGTTCTGCAAGAGAGCTGGTCACTTCCTCTCCACCTCCCAGAGTGACAGCTTCAGGTAGCACCCTGGGGCAGGAGTTAGATCGGTTCCCGCAAGACCACGGAATGGGGCATGGGTTTCCCCCATTGGGACAACTCATACTGCATGGAGTAGGGAACTTCTAGCTGGGGGTGGGACATCTGACTTCCTCTCAGGCTGCCTTGTAGGCCTTGCAAGGAGACCAATGTGATTCTTTTGAGTAGAGCACGGGCTTTCTCTGTTATCAGTCTTAAGCCCTCAGATTCATTCCCTCTTGCCTCGCTTGGGAGTCAGTTTTCCTCTGCTACCTTCCTGTGCTGAACTCTGAGGCAACTCCACGATTGTGCAAGGGTTGGGGTCAGTGGCATCATCTAAGCGGGGTGACTGCTCAGCCTCGTTCCTGACCCTTTGCTTGGGTTGTTAAGAGTGATCCAGCTCCTCTCCCCAATGGCACCACGTGATGCACTGCTGGGGAATGATGATCTTGGCTGTGAGCTCAGTAGCAGTGACCCCACTCTGCAGCCACAGTGACAGGCTACTCTTACCCCTGTTCACAGGTGCATCATGGGACAACTGCCCTGCCCCTGTTCTTAGAAATGCATGGCTATGCGGTGGTTCTCCTTACTTTCTAGTTTAGGTTCTCACAGGACGAGTTCATTAGAACCTGGTGTGAGCTGACAGACTGGGTTGGGACTCATAATAGGTCAGTTTTACATGCGCTTCTTATCTTTTGGAGTGTCTCAAGGAACTTACAAACAGATACGTAACTAGGAGTCCTGGTTCCCATGTCTGGAATTCTGGGAAAACCAGGAACATGTGCCATTTATTCAAGTTGAAGCTTCTTGAGAGAAAGACACAAGAGGCTCTGAGAACAAGAATAGAGCTGACCCAAGGGCAGAAGGTGTGGTATATAGTCCGTGATCATCAGTGTTGGCCCCAGGGAGTTCCGTGGTGCCCTGGGGACTGCAGGCTCCCACTGAAGGGTAGCCTTAGGAGTTTGCCTGCCAGTGATGTGTGGCATTGTGTGGCTTTGTGATTGGTCCTCTTGGCCATGTAGGTTCTCCTAATGGAACCACGAATCTAAGACAGGGGCACACCTTTGTGTACCCCTGGATAGCCCTATGTGTTCAAAGTATGCCAATACCTGCCTGTTCTAGAGAAACCTTTCCTTTTGTTCATCATCGTCCTGAATATTAATTGCGAGGGCAGTTTACAGTTCCTCTATACTCCACTTCCAGCAACTTCCTGGGGATTGAACCCAGGCCACATGCGTGTTGAACACACGTTCTGTCTACTGAGCTAAACTCTCAGCCCCAGCCAACTTCATTTTAAGTCAAGGAAGGATACCACAGGTATCTGGTGCTGTTTGTTATCAGTAATCAGCTTCCCTTTGGCTTTTCCAGGTACGAAACCAGCACTGGAGCCTTATCATGGAGAGCGTGGTCCCGTCGGACAAAGGCAATTATACCTGCCTAGTGGAGAATGAGTTTGGGTCCATCAACCACACCTACCACCTCGATGTTGTTGGTGAGTTTGCCTTTTTGGGAGCAGTACACCCCCAGTCTGTTCTAGCGCAACTCATTTAAAACCACAGCAGGGAGGGTATTGTTCTCCTCACACTCAAGGAGAATCAGCTTGTCTCCTTTTTGTACCCCTAAGATGTCATTTGAGAAGGTTGCTTCTGTCATATGACTGTGTTCTGTTTCCCAGGTAGCCAGGTTATAGAGCCTTTGTGGGGTCGTAGGTGCAGATCTTTTGGGTTCCTAAGCATTATCTTTTATCGGGTGCCTGCAGTGTAAATCATCTTATTCTGGAAGCTAAGATTATTCTGAATAATCTTAGTCTGTGCAGGGAGAGTTTTAATTGTGTACTTAAGTGTGTCTGTATGGATATGTACAAAAGAGGGCAGGCAGTTGTAGAGGCCAGAAGAGGGCCTCAGGTCTCCCAGAGCTAGAGTTATAGACAGTTGTCTACCGCCCAGTGTAGATGCTGAGGGCGGAACTCAGGTCCTCTGAGAGAGCAGTATGTGCTCTTAGCTGCTAAGATGCCTTTCCAGCCCTGGAAAATTATGTTTTTAAAGAGAGGCAACGTTGTTTAAAGAAGGGCAGCTTATGACACTGGCTAAAGAGGAAAGAAAAAGTTAATATGATGGAGCTGTGTCTGGCTGGAAGAAAAACGTCAGTGTCAGAGATGGTCGTTAGGTAGTTCAGTGTCTCTTCCTGGGAGACATTTCTCTGAGCAAAGGAGCCGCCTATGCTTGAGAGCTCACAAATGTATTTTTGTCGCAGATAAGTAGGTCCTTTTTTGTTATCCATCGTAAGGTTACATAGCCCGTAGTTCTCGAAAGGAACATTTCTTCCCAAGTTTTACAGTTTTATTGGTTATAGTGAGTTTTTGTTGTCACTAATGAAGAGATTTGATTGGTTGCTATTTTAGTTACGATTCTTGTTATTACTCAACAAAAGCAGCTTACTGAAGGAGGCTTTCACTCGGACTCAAAACAGTTTGAGTCTATCATGATGGGAAACGCATGGAGTCAGGAACAAGGCACCCCGTCCTTCTTTTTGTGCAGTTCATTTAATGGGGTACCCTTTTGTAGGATATACCCTCCCACCTTTATGAATTTAACCTAGAAGCTCCTGCATAGACTTGCCCAGAGGTTTGTCTCCTGCGCGATTCGAGGCCCTGTCAAGTTGGTAGTGTTTGCTGTCACACATCCCTGTCACACATCCCTACAGGAGTCTTCAGCTGGGCTGTCTGGGCTGTCTGGGCTGCAGGGATGGTGGGTTCAGATCTCTTCCCTGTAGAAGCTGTCTGTGCTCTCCTCCCGTGTCCTCAGTCACTTCTTTGGGTCTCTCTTCCATGTGCAGACTGTGGACTGAGGACTCAGCTCTGCACTTATGGGATTCCAATTTGATTTTTCACGGCCTTTGGTGACCCCACACTCGCGTCTACCCACTTTACTCTGTCAACAGAGGCTCTCCTACATCATTTCCTATGCATGGTCCTGGTTATTCTCTTACTTAGGGGTATTTCTGTCTCTTTCAAAAATACAAACTATTTGAAAGGAGAGTTTGCAAATTCTCGAACTGCCCAAGAACCACTAGAAACCTTCCTCAGTAGAGGATCAACCAAATCACATAGTTTTGTTTAATTGAAGATTTAGGTTAACTAAAAGTTAAACAGAAAAATCCTATTGGTTTTTTTCTGTCTGGTTAACTGAGGTTATAGTCACAAAAACTATGCCTTACCGAGCCTTGTTTATATCGTTTTTAACTTCCATTTGAGTATAAGCATTCAGGGACAAGAGTATTTGAGTGGTTCAGAAGGCTTAATGTGACATTTGATAGGCCATTGCACAATATTTACCCTCTATCCACTAAAAGAGTGTTAGAGCCTTCTTTTATGTCTTAATTATTTGCTTCTATGTTTTTTGAGGTAGAGGTCTCACATAGTCCAGGCTAGTCTTGAACTTGCTGTGTAGTTGAGGATGACCTTGAACTCTCCTGATCCTCCTGTCTCCGCCTCCCTAGCTTGGAGATTGTAGGTTTTGCCCCTGTAATGTAGCTTGTGGCTCCCACTTCCCCATCCACAAACACTGAGGCCTGAAGTCAGGGCAAGTGCTCTATCATTGAGCTATATTCTAGACATTGTCTTCTTGTTTGTTTGTTTTGTTTATTTCAAGACAGAGTTTTTCTGTATAGCCTTGGCTCTCCTGGAACTCTCTCTCTCTCTCTGTAGACCAGGCTGGCCTCGAACTCACACAGATCCACCTGCCTCCGCTTTTCGAGTGCTGGGATTAAAGGTGTGCACCACCATCAGCCAGCTATTCCAGACAATTAAAAAAATATGTACATGATATATTGAGACAAGAGCTTGTTAAGTTGCCCAGGCTGGCCTTGAACTTGTTCTGTTGCCCAGGCAGGTCAACCTTTTGATTTTTTCTGTCTGAGCATCCTGAGTAGCTCATCTTACAAACTGCATCATCAGGCCTGGCTCTGGTCCTGTTTCTTATTGAGACATTTGTGGTATGCCAGGCTCAGATATTTTAGTAAATACACACACACACAGAGGAGTGACGTGTGAGGGGATTTCTTTTGTCACAAATGGCTCTAAATCCATTCATCAAAGAGCACATGACTTGGGACTTACTTCAGGCTGCGTGGACTGAATCTGACACGGAGTGTTTGCATTAAGAAAAGAAAGTTAGATTTAAAAATTAAGTAATTTATTACGGAGGAAAAAAATCGTTCTGTAGGAGTCCTTTGGGATTTTAGCCTAGCACAGGTCTACAAAATTATTCATGATTGGGGCCATTCCAAGAACCGAGGAGTCAAGGCAGGGCCGCTGTAGCCTCAGGGTCTTGCTTACAGCAGGTTTTAGCTTGAGTTGTTGTGCTGAACATTCAAAAGCCCCTCGCCCCACCTCCCCTTTGAGCTCCCTGGCAGCTCATCCCTGTGAAAGCTCTGAAATCTCTCTTAGAGTTCAGGGCTGGGATTTGAATGGGGCTGCTGAATAATGGCACTGGGCTGTCTCGTGTTAATCCCCTGGCAATCAGTCTTGCTGAAAAGAGCGTATGATTCAGTGGTGTGATGTGGAGGGAGCGTGGAGTGTATGGAGTAATGCAGAGAGAGGCCTGATTATGTCACAAGTTTGGGAGATCGCCCAGCTCAGCCCGGGCCAATAATGACACAATGCTGGTTGGGAATAGCCATTAAAGCACAACTCCAGTGGGTTTTTTTTTCTTTTCTCTAAGCCCTGAACCTTCTTTATAAATAGAAGCCAAAAGTCAATGGAATATAAGACATTCTCGGTAAGGATGGAGGTGTGAAATACTCTTTTTTTTTTTTCCTGAAAACCCCAGCAGTTGCTTTGAGAAGCACTAATAAAATGAGAATTGAGCCAGCTGAGGAGCCACATAGAGACTTACAGGGTTGGCAGTCATTCTGAACATCTTGGCAAGTGGAAACAGAAAGAATTCAGGCTTAGGCAACAAACTCCTGGTGGCCCTGGAGTCCAAATGCGGTACTTTGCTGTGTGGTATCAGGATTTCAGTTACCTCTTACTTCACAGAAGACTAGAAACTCTTTCAGTGACCAGGGAGTCTGGCTCTTGTCGGAGTGATGCTGTGTTGCCTGCATCTGGGGTTCAGGTGTTACGCAGCATCAGGACCGCAAGGCTCCACCTCCACACGGCCGTGTAAAGGCCGTGTAATTTAAACGATACTCTTGTGTTCTGGAATAAAACAGCAGGCCATTGTGTGTGAGGAGATTGCGCTTCATTTACAAGGTCCTTTTAGGAGCCTTGCTTGATCCTCATTAAAACGGACACCATTACTTTCCAGCCATTTATAGCAAAGGAAAATTAGCACGAAGCTCCACGTCTCGGTGATTGTAGCAATAATAAATCAGCCTGCCAAGTATATGGCTGTGGGAACTGGTGAGTCTTCACCGTGTTTCCTCAGTGAGGGATGCTGAAGTTCTTGATTTGATGGGTGCCCCGCCACCATCAAGAGGCATCTAGAAGTCATTAACTCTTTTCACTGGGTCTGACCCAAGATCTGAGGCCCTGGCATCTTAGGAACAAATACAGCTCGGTGTAGTGATAAGAGCAGCCATCCCAGTGGCAGGAACATCTGGGCCTCAGAAGAGCTACTGAGCCCTTCTGAACCTGCTTTATAACCAGTAAGATTGAAGAAGATGTTTATCATCACTTGTGGGATGGGTGTTTTAGTACCCTAAAACTTCGGTAACGAATGTCCCCGAGTGGGTTACTCTTCAATAACTTTTGTTAGTCTCAACCAGGAGAGAGAGGGGGGTGCAGAGGGAGAGGGAGACAGAGACAGAGAATGTGTCTAGTGGGGTGTGCATGGATGTGCGTGGATGTTGGAGGACAACTTCAGCTTCTGTGCTGGTCCTTAGGAGCCATTCATTGTCCCCTTCCCTCCCCCTGGTCTGCCACTGTGACCTTGGGCTCACCACTTAGGCTAGGCTGGCTGATCAGAGTACCTGTGCCTTCCCAGCACTGGCTTTGCAAGTGCACACCATCATGCCTAGATTTTATCCGTTGGTTTTGGGGATCAAACCAGGTTCTCGTACTTGGAAGGCAGGTGTCTTAACTAGGCAAACCGAGTACCATTTGGGGACCAGGAGGTGGACTTCTGTTTCCTGTTGACTTTGCGCCCCTGGTTACTGATGTTACCCAGGCCATCTTAGACTGGCTTGGCTGTTGGGCTTACAGAGGATCACAGAACCTCCTTTTTCTTCTTCCTTCCCTCACCCCGTCTTAAAGTTGAGGAAATTTGGGTCAGTGATGTCTGCAAGGTCTTGAGAAGACCCCGGCGCAGGCATCTCAGACACGGTCTCCATGGCTCTCGGACAATTAGTGTCAGGCAAGGGAGGGATCACTCAGTAGATA
Organism: Microtus pennsylvanicus; assembly: GCF_037038515.1. Lineage (NCBI taxonomy): Eukaryota > Metazoa > Chordata > Mammalia > Rodentia > Cricetidae > Microtus > Microtus pennsylvanicus. The sequence continues at coordinate 71,592,018 of NC_134583.1, read as the reverse complement.
AAGCACTTGCCAAGCAAATGGACTCAAGGGCTAGAGTTTGGACCCTTGAACCCAGGTAAATGCTGGGTGAGTGTGGTGGAGACAGGATTCCCTGAGCAAGCAGGCTAGAGAGATTAGCTGTGCCAGGGAGCTCTGAGTTTGAAAGACCCTGCCACGAAGAGTAAAGTAGAAGAGGAATCAAGGAAATTCCTGATATGAACCTCAGACCTCCACAGATACATACGCTCGTGGACCCATACAAGTTCAAGCATACATGTTTACACACAGATGAAGAAGTGGGGGATTAGTACCCTTCCTCCCTCATTTGGCTTTGAATTATGATCTTGCTAATCATTATAAATCTATTGGATACTTATTGGTGACCCCCTTCTCCTGATGTTGGATATGGGGGGGGGGGTGCAGAGTGTGTTGGAGGTACAGTTAGGACCTCAGATCCCTTCTTAGTTTGGTTCTCTGGAATCTCATCTCCCAGCCCCGGCGCTGGATGGTCGGGGCTGTCATATGCTGTTCTTCACCTCTGGCTGGCTGAGGGTGGCTCAGCGTTTCCTCCAGTCCTGACTTGTCACTGGCAGGCCAGGATGACTCGGTTGGCTAGCCCTTGACACAAATCCCCTACAGCTCAGCTCTAGACGTGATGGGACACAGCCTGGCAGCATGTACTGAGCTCCTCAGGTGTGCATTCGAGAGGAATGAGGTCTGACTTTTTCCAGGTAGACCGTTAAGCCCTGCTGTCTGGCCAGCCCATGGCCTGGAACCTCTGGCAGGCTCCAGGGAGAGAGGGAGAGGTTGCACAAAGCTTTGGTTTGCTGCTCAGAGGCTGGGATGGCAAAGACTTTAGTGTGATCTCAGAGCAGTGAGGGAGGGATCCGAAGAGTCAGAATTCCTAAAACCATGTCTGCTTACCCGGTGTGGCACCTGCCGTGGGTCTGGAGTATTCAAGTCATTGATGAAAAGTAACATTAGGGGCTCAGGCTGGGGTGTGGTTCAGTTGGTAGAGAGCTCTCTGGCATATATGGTGAAGTCCTGTGTCCCATCTCCATTTCTGCATATAACCAGGTATGGTATGGCATGTCTGTGATGCCATACCATACCTGGTTATATTTGGGGAAAGGATTCGAAGCCCTTGGTCATCTTTGGCTACAAAGTGAGTTTGAGGCCAGCCTGGGGTATATTGGATCCTGTATCAAAATGAAAATAAAGAAATGTCAATAGCTAGTTTAATAATGACTCAGTTGACCATCGAGTTCCTTGTAGAAACTGCCACTAGGAGGATCGTCTTGATTTCTGATGAGGAAGATCTTACGTGCGTCAGTTTCCTTCTGACAGTGGCTTCTCAGAGCTTTATGTGACAGGAACGGTCTTGGCTAGAGCACTGAGAGAACCCCGGAACATGATCTGGAGGTTTCAAGGCACTGAATGCCGATTTCCCCTCCATTCTTAGTTGGAAGGCCTATGCTCCTCCAGGGCCAGCCAGGTTTCCGCACTGGGCCCCCGGGGGGACCTGCAGTGGTTTCCTGGTGTCCCGGGCCTTGCCTAGATTTGTCCATATTTACGATCTTGCTACCAATTGACACTGTCCCGTTTCTTGCTGTACCCTGACACCTGATTTATGCTAGGGCTGTCTCTCACCACCAGCTCTGGACTTAGGAAGTCTAGCTGGAGGGAGGCAGAAAGCTCCTCCACTGCAAATGGGCTAAGGGTTAAGGTTGCAGTGAGGGCCTTTGTGCAAACACAGAATCATAGCCCCGAGTGGGAGCCGGTGGGAAACACATCACTGTTGCGCTGGGGTTCCCCCAGCCGTTTTTACCTTTCCAAACCGTGGCTGTCACAGGATGTGAGAGTCTCTTTGTCACATTGTGTCTTTGGGGAGTCCGGTGAGAATTATGTGGGGTGTAAGCGGTCAAGTCCCACTTTCGCCTTCTGTGGCCCTGGGAAGCCCTGGTACCTCTGCGTGTTGATTTTTTAACTGGACAATGTGGGTGTTTTGATTCATGTGTATTGCTGTGATCATATGCCCTGTACCACTCTGGGGAAGAAAGGCATATTTTGCCTCCCAGACTCAGAGGTATTTCAGTCCATCGCTGGAGGAAAGGCAGGGTGGAGCTGGCTTTGTGGTGGGGGTGTGAGGTGGAGTGGATGAGAAATCGGGGAGGGCATAGTCAGGTATGCCACCCACTTCTGCCAGCCAGGCCTCACCCGCTAAAGGCCGTAGAGCACTCAAGGTGATGCCATCAGTTGGGAATCAAGCATTCAAAACCTGAGCCTATGGGGGCCTTTTCTGATTCCAACCATAACGGGCAATATCCTACTTTCTCTATAGCACCCACCGAAGAAAGAGTTGCCATGAGAGCGGTGCTCTAACTCATGGCACAGGTGACCGTTGGTCACTCTTATTAGGCAGTTCTGTGCCTCTTTGCTGCCTCCAGGCTGAGACACACACTCAGCCTGTTTTTCATTACCCGAGGCTTAGTACTTTCTTCTGGATGGGGGTTTCCAAACTCCCTGGGGTCAAAGCCGTTTAATGAGATTTCATTGCTCCAGAATGATTCCGCATTCCTGCCTTACCACAGGGCTTCCCGGGGGCAAAGTCTGGTCAGTGATCAGCTGCTTCAAAGGCATTGACTGGCAAATGAGCGTTTTCCCCGGAAGAAGTCACCCTTTGCAAGCTCTGGGAGCAGATGACAGCTCATGGGTACCAACCTGCCAGGAACCTGTCGGGACTTGGTCATAGTCTACTCTTCTTGGTTCCTGTGAACTTTCAGATGCCCTTTGACCCACAGTTGAGAAAGGAAGGTTATTGATTCCCCTCTGTTCTGGCAAGAGTCCTGGTAGAGGTGACTGGCAAAGAGGGCTAATATTTGGTTGGCTGTCTGATCTTTGGCATGGCATCTGGGTGGGAGGATGTAGAAGTGTTGCGGTCAGGTTAATGTCTTACAGTTCAGTGTGTGAAGATGACTTCTCCTGGGACTGTACGCAGGAGGTGCAGGTCGGGGCAGGCGGGGCAGCGGGGCAGGCGGGGCAGGCAGGGCAGGCAGAAGGAAAGGTACTCAACTACACTGGAAGCTAGCATAGCTGGATGCTGTGTGGACAGCAGGGAGGGTATATGGTAATGGGCCCCTCGGGTTGAGCATCCCTAACCTGCCAAGTCAACCTCCAACATTTTAATTCCCTCACTGATTGCAATTTTCAGAGTTTGGAGAAGTTTAGATTTCAGAGTTTGGGGATTATGGATGCTCAACTGGTAAAGCAGATGCACACATATCCTGATAGCTGAGAAAGACCCTAATTGGGAGCACTTCCGGCCCAAGCATTTGGGATGAGGCACGTTTTCTCTGGAGCAGGCAATTTCATGAGCAACTTCTCTTCGTCTGGGGCATCCTAATGTATTTCAAATTCTGAAACAGAAAAACTGTGGAGTTTTTAATACATGTATTCATACAACTTAGTCAGCACCCGCTGTTATGAGCCAAAGGGTTGTGTAGTCGAGTCTTTGCCAGCTCCCACCTGGTTTCCCCTTTGTAAGTGATATATTTAGGTTCGCTCCCCTGGACTCCCCCCTTAGCCTTACGCCACCCAGCTGTTGTGTTCATCATCTTCCTGTTTACTCTGTGCCCACAGACGAGGAGAAGGGAGGCTGTGGCTGGGAGATGCTGCTAACATAGTGGATTGGATTTGGAAGGGTGTAGTTTTTTTTTTTTTTTTTTTTTTTACTGGTATGGTTTTTACATAGCAGGTCCAGGGCAGGAGGCTGTAGGGAGGAGGTGGCCGAGGACACTGATGTTGCCATGGGGATGGTGTTCCATCTCTCCTGTGAAGAGAGAGGATGTCACTGGTTTAGAAGCAATGTTAGAAACGTCCTCTGTATTGTATTGCGACGGTGGATCCTCTGTCTTGACAGTGCAGAGTTTGGGATCTGGTGATGACTCTGAGCCTTTCCACGACTGTAGTGCATCTCGGGCCTCCGGTAATTCTCCGCCTGCTCGTTTTGGCTCCAAGAGAACAAACAGTGGATGGCTCAGCTTCTCCTGTTGTCAGTACCTGGGGGAAGGCATTTCTTGTTTGCTCAGATGGGCCGAAGGCTTTTGCTTCTGCTTGATCCACACCAGGAGCAAATTAAGGCATCTGAGGGATTAGCATGGAGCTTTCTGGACTTCCTCTAAGAGAGGCTTTTTCAATGGTGAAAGTTAATGATGGGAACCACGTCGTCTTCTAGATCCTTGTGCCCACACACAGCAGTCTGCCCCAGTTCTTCTTGTCACCCATATGCTGCTGCCGGAGCTGTAATATGTCATCATGCTTATACCCTTATTCCATTAAAACATGGCCTCGGATAGCTTTGTACACAACTATTAGTTGAGCACCTGGGTGAATACTTTTCAAGGACATATTTCTAAAAATAGGCTAACTTGATCCTTTCAGATGGATTTGCATAGCATTCGAAACCCGAGGCATAGCATTTTGGCTTTGGGGGTTTCCCAGTGATCCCCGTTTTGTTTCTTTGCAAATCATTTGAGAGAAGATGTGGTCTAATTCAGAGCTCGGCCTTTCTAATAAGAGGGTGTATTTAATGCCTGAGCAATTAAAAAGGAACAAAACCTTGTCCAGCACGCTTTTCCTGTGAGGGCAGCCCAGCTCTGCACACTCCAGCTAAAATCACACATTCCTGCCTTGTGCTGCTCCCCCAGGGTAAGTGGGGTGCAGGGCTTGATGGTGTCCTGCCCAGTGGGGCGGCTCAGCTGTGTTTACCTCTGCTCCTCAGGAGGGAGCCTGTGGACAGCTGACGTCTGAGTTGACATCAGCATCCACACTGAAGCCCAGTGTAGGGGGAACCTTGTGTAGACTTGGTGTTGAGAGAATAACCATCATTTAGTAAACTGAGCAAGGTAATAAACTTTGCTAGCCAAGAGTGTGGGTTTGCCACGACCCTAGGAATAAACTTTATTGATTCAAAAATATTGCCACATTTGCTCTGTCTCCTTCTCAAAAAACTGTGGTTTTGCTGGAATTGTAGCTCACTTGTGGAATGAGTGCCTGCCTAACACACGTGAAGCCCCAGGTTCCATCCCCAGTACCACAGAAACCAGGTGTGGTGGTGTACACCTGTAATCCTGGGTGGAGGCAGAGGGATCAGACATTTAGGGTCATTGTTAGCAATGTGGCTAGTTTGAAGCCAGCCTGGGCTACATGTCTAGCATAAAACTGAGCCTTTTAAACTGTTTTTTTTTTTTGAAGGTATGGTTTAGTGAACTTGTCTAGTCTCCTGAACTTGTTTATCTCCCCAAAGCCAAGTCCCCTTTAAAGAAAAGCAGAGGCACTTTCAGATCTATATGGTGTAAGCACTGTAGGTGCTGACACACCTCTGAAGACGTAAAGCTCAAGGGCACCCTAAACATTGGGGGTATAAGTGACGCCAAGCCCCGCTCCTGTAATCTGCCTTAGATGATCTAAATTGACAACCCAGCAGGTAGAAGGTGCTCCATGTCAAACCGAGTCATCGTCTGTGACATTCTTTAGCGAAAGTCCTTCGCTTGCTCGTGCTTGGTCTCCCCAGCCCAGAGCCCAGCCAGCCAGGCCTCTGCTGTGCCTGTCCACGCCAGTGAGCAAGCACAAAGGAATCAGCCGTGTTTGGCTTCTAGCACTTTGCATGGTGCATCCTTCATAACAAACTTTGTGACTTCGGACCTGGAGGGAAGACACTTCATCTCTCCCTAAACAACCTTGCTCCTCAGACTTTGCGGGTCTCTGCAGAGGTGTGGGAGAGGGTCTGGGGTGGGTTGGTTGGAGGCAGCCAGAGCCCCAGCCGGGTTCTGCAGGGCTTTGCATAGGCAGATGTTCCAGCAGGAGGGGTGGCCACCCGCTGGAACAGCAGTGAAGAGCAGAGGAAAGACAGCAAACCAGGCACCTTTCCCAGTGCAAGCTCTGTTCTTTCAGTGGTACAGAGGGCTGGAAAGAGGTTCAGCCATTAAGAGTGTACACTGTGCCAGGCGGTGGTGGCGCACGCCTTTAATCCCAGCACTCGGGAGGCAGAGGCAGGCGGATCTCCGTGAGTTCAAGGCCAACCTGGTCTACAAAGCGAGTTCCAGGACAGCCAGGGCTACACAGAGAAACTCAACTGCTCTACAAAGATCCAATGTCTCTGAGCTCTGAAGTGTGCATACTTTGAACCTTCTTACCACTCACATTCTTAAAGGTAACAAAAATAAATGTTTTTTTTTTAAAGTGATGCAGGAGTGGGAAGGAGTTGGGGAGAGGGCTACATGGGTAAAGTTGCTTATTGTGTGGACATGAGCATGTGAGTTTAGATCCCCAGTAGCCATGCAAAAAGTCTAGGGAGACAGGAAGACCTTGGGTTTGCCGACCACCCAACCAAGTAAGTCGCTGAGCAACCCAGGTCAGTGAGAGCCTGCCTCAGACCTCAGGGGGAAGGTCTGCTGAGATGGTTCAGGGATTACCGTGGTGGCTACACAATCCTGATGATCTGACTTCTATCCTTGGAACCCACAGAATGTGCAAGGAGAGAACCAGCTGTACCCAGTGCTGTGGCAAGTGTGCACTCTCTGCATACATCATACACATGATAATAAGTAACATAAACTAAGGGAGAGAGTAGCCAAGGGAGACACACCCGGTACTGACCTCTGGCCGCCACATGAAAGTGTGCACCTGCACGCACGGGGGTGTGTGCACAGGAGAAAAGAGAGATGAAAAGAGAAAAGAAGGAAAGAAGTAATAAAGAGCTCTGGACCTAGTGGTACCTAATACTTGAGAAGCCAAAGTAGGAGGGTTGTGAGTTCAAGCCCAACTCAGGCTATAGAGCAGGGCCCCACATTTAAAATAGAATAATAATTCAGGAGACAGAGACAGGCAAATCTCTGTGAGTTCAAGGCCAGCCTAATCTACCCAGGGAGTTCCAGGACAGCCAGAGCTATGGCGGGGGGGCGGGGGGGGGGGAAGGACTATGCACTAATATCCTGTCCTGGGCACCAGCACTCATTCTGAAAGTGCTGTGCTCCCTTGATCCCAGCTCCACACTACCTTTCTCTGTTGATCATTTTTAGTTCCAGCCATCTTTTGCGCTGATATTTGGGGGCTGGGAAAAGCTTAGGGAAAACAAAACTCAGAATCCAGCTGGATTGAGCCCGTCTGGTGTGACTGTGTCAGCAGAGGCCTGACAGGGCAGTGAACTCATTCTGCTGAGTGTAATGAGCGTGAGGCCTTTAGCAGGTTTCTGGGCCCTGAACACCCATGAACGAGCAGCTTTGATGACTGCCTTCCCTAATAGCCATGCCTCATGAGCTGATCTAGGGCATTCTCATGCAGCAAAATCAGCCACCGCCTATTGTTGAGAGAAAAGCCAGGCTGGCTTTAGGAAAAGAACTCTCTTGTTTTCACTTGTCTTCCAAATCGCAGAGCGTTCTTTTCTCTGTTCAGCCCTTTGCAGTTGCTAAGAAACTGCCAGTTTGGAAGAAGGGCAATTAAAATTTGATTTCAATTTAAAGATAGAGCAGGCGAAGTTATCCATACTCCTTGAATGAGTGGGTTGTTCAAGAGGGCACTGGCTGCATTGAGGGCCTTCCTGGGGACACTTCAGGTGTACTTCAAAGAAAGTAACTCAACTTTGCCTTCCTTCCTTCCTTCCTTCCTTCCTTCCTTCCTTCCTTCCTTCCTTCCTTCCTTCCTTCCTTCCTTCCTTCCTTCCTTCCTGTGATAAGTGCTGCTTAACTTTTGAGGAGAAAAATCTCAGGATACTGGGCCATACCGGGAATCCAGGGACTCTGGGCTTGATTAATTTATAGGTGTGATTTAAGAGCCCAGTCCTTCTCTGATCTCTGAGCTACCTGTTTGCTGCTTACGAAGACTGGAGACCTCTACTCTGTCCCAGAAGAACTTGTAGGTCTCTTACAGGCCGACATATCATCCTGTCCAGAGGAGTCCTGACATGTTATAATGCTTCAATGGTCAATTAACAAAGATTTATTTTTCGTCACTCAGGTGTTCCCCCCCTTCCTGCCGGCTCCATGATTACTTTGGAATGAAGCAGGCTGTTGTCCTACTCTCGGTGGCTGGGTCTTGGCTCCCAGCTACAGAGCAAGGCTTAAGAGAGTTAATGTGTCTATTTAGTTTCTCAGCAGCTGGGCTTTCTGCTATAGTGAAGTGGACACTTGAAGCAAGGGGGCCAGAGCAAGAGTGAGGGAGAGACAGGAGGGAGGGCATGTATTTTTTTTTAAAGCACTCCAGTCTGTATTTACTAAGCATTTATTCAGAGAAACCTCATTCCAGAGCTGTGGCCAACTGTCCCATAGGCCCCAGCCACACACTTTGGACTGCTCTGCCATTGTGGCTTAATTTGAAATTCACACAGGAACCTCAAATGGTTATTTGAAAGCCCCTCCCTCTCTCCCCCTCCCCCTTTTGGGTCCACATATCTACAACCTGTAAGACCAAATTGTAACTGTTTAAACTGCAGTCAGGAAATAGAGGTAAGCTGCCCGTCGGCCTATCTGCCTTCCGCGTATTTATTTCACTCCCCTGGAAGGAGAAAAAAAAATGTGTTTTCTATAATATCTGCGAGTTCAACATGCTATAAGAGAAGCTTGCCTCACCCTGTAAATCCTGCCTACTGGAGGAGATGTGATCCTTGTTGTCACAGAGAAGAGCTGAGCCAGCACTGGGCGCCGGTCTCTCATCCAGAAATAATTCAGACTAACCCTTTTATTGCAGGGCGCTGTGGAAAGTCGCAGACCTGCGGACCTTGATTTGTTTGAGGCTAGATGAGGTTCAGGGGAGCTATGTGGAGGACTGTCATTCTGGGGCCCACACCCTCTTCTCCTATACCCACGGGAAAGGCCACCTGCTTTGCTTGCTTCCTCATCTGACTTGCTTGCACCCCAACTTTCCAGAAGTTCTCCATCTATTTTTATCCAACTTCCTGGTGGCTGTTGTCTGCCCCCCCCCCCTTTGGACAAGGACTCGCTATGTAGGCCATGTTGACCTTGGATTTGTGGTCCTCCTCTCTCTCTCTCTCTCTCGGGCTTCTGAGTGCTGGGATCCCAGGTGTGCACCCCCATCCCTGGTAGCCCCATAGCTGTTGTTAAGGGTCCACAGACGCCAGTGGAAGATCGAGGGTTGAGGAGGATGAGAAGAGGAGCGTGGTACTTGGCAGAAGCTGGCATCCTGGGTCCTTTTCCAAGACGTTTCAAGCCTCATTCTTCGACTTGTTTAAGGGCAGAGACTAAGGTTGCAAAGGAAATCAAAGCCTGATGTGGAGAAATGAAACATGAGGCCTACTGACTTTTTAAAAACATTTTAAATAACATTCTCCGAGGTTTCATTTTATACTGAGCGCAGCTGTAAGAAGTTTGGGGAGACGGTGTAAGGTTTCTATTACCCAGCAACCGTCCTTGCAGTTTTTCTGCCCGAAGTGAGAAAGAGCTGAGAGAGGGGAGAGGGAGTAGTTAGGAGGTTATTTCACATAAGGTGAGAAAATTTGAAAAGATGAATTCAAGACTGCGAGCTCTAACATTCGGCTTGCTGTAATTTGCACATGCAATAACATTGAACCATTGCAAAGGTCTCTTTTTTTCCCTTTGGGTGAAAATAGTCCGGATAGCTTGGAATAACTTAATAACCAGAGCTCAGCAGCCCTTTGACCACAAGTAAAACAAGACTGCAAGCTCTGGACCAGGCCCTGCCAGTGTTACCCCAGCGACGGATTCCCTGCCCAGGGCTGGCTCGGGAGGAGATGTTGCGTTCTGAAAGCGCTCCTTGTTCACAGGCAATGTTATTTGGTATTACGTGTGTAGTGTTTGCAGTGAGGCCGTTTATTAGAAACAAGTATGGCTGAGGAAAAAGGCTTGCCGTGAAATTCAGTCAATCTGGCTCAGAACCTGTAGATCCTGTAGTACTCCTGTTTCTCGAGAATGTCAATAGGGATACCGCTCATGCACACGTGTGCATACATGCACAAAAGCATGCTTGTGAATGCAAAATTGGAAAACCAAGGCAAGGAATGAACTGATGCTTAAAATTCCTTCCTTGGATCTGGAGAGAAAGAGAGAGAGAGAGAGAGAGAGAGAGAGAGAGAGAGAGAGAGAGAGAGAGAGCGCGCTTCATGGCTAAGAGTGTGTGCTATTTTTTACAGAGGACCCCTAAGTTCAGTTCCTAGAACTTATGATGGGGCTCACAACTGCCCGTAACTCCAGCTTCAGGGGATGCAGTGCCTTCCTCTGGCCTCTAAGATATCTGCATAAACACCTATCTGTGTATGTGTGTGTGCGTGCGTGTGTATAGGTACGTATGTGTATACATTTGTGGAGGCTAGAGACTGATGCTCCTTAGTTTCCCATTGAACCTGGAACTCACAGATTTGTCGAGGCAGGCCGTGGCATTCCATGGACCCTCCCCTCTCCACTTCTCCAGTTTCTCTCAGGCACGTGCTGTCACCCCTGACTTTTTAAATGTATCGTCTAGAGGTTTGAACTCAGACCCTCGAGCTTATGTAGAAGGTGCTTGATTGACAGAGCCATGACCTCAGCCCTCCAATTCCTTCTTTTATGGGAAGGAACTGACCTTGATATTTGACGGGTAGAAATGAGCAGCAACCAGCCCAGCCGAGGGCTTCCATCCTGCTGGTAGAACTCCTGAGACACAGGCTTGGTGAAGACAGAGGAGACATGCATGAGGGGACTTCCCGCATTAATGGGCCCAGCTGGGATTAAAGCAGACTCCATTCATTCCCTGTGGCACACAAGTCCCTCTGGTCCACCCTAGAAGCAGTACACCATCCCAAAGAGTGGAGAGTTTCCTGTGATGTGTGAAGAAATGAAGCTTTGAGACTTTTTTTTTCCTGATTACAAAAACGAACAGTCTAGCTTCTCTGTTCTTTGCTCAACCTACGTGGGTGATAAAGGAGCAGACGAATGACTCTTTGTGGGGGGCTCTGACATCCTTATCTTTATTGTATGGAAATGTAGGTGTCTATGAAGTGATGGAAGATTCCAGAATGAAATGTGCTCAAACCTTTTCTTTCTTTTTACAAAGCTCCTTAAGGGCCAGCAACGGGCTTATGGAGTGGAGTCAGTTTGTAAATAGTCTGGCTCCGGTTCAGCAAATTCCACAGAATGATATTTTCATCAGGAAGGCCCCCGATACAAAAAGACTTGGAGATCTATCATTCTAGTTTGCTGCGTCCAGCCCAGTGCACAGGGAACCTCAAACATGGGACCATTGTTGAGCTGGCGTTCTCCTTGTTTCTCTTAACTATTTTTTTGTTGTTGTTATGAGGCAAGGTCTTACCATTGTAGCTTTGGCTGGAACTCACTCTGTAGACCAGGCTGGCCTCGAACTCACAGAGATCCACCTGCCTCTGCCTCCCAAGTGCCGAGGTGACAGGTGTGTGCCACCATGCCCAGCTCTGTCTGAACTGTCTTTGTTAAGCTGGCACAGTGGAACTCATGGTTGGAGAACGAGGAAAGGAGAAGTGTTGGAGTATATCAGCCTGCGCTTGTGAAGGGATTGGTAACTGGATGGCGTGCAGCCATTGATAGCGCTGCTGTGGGGAAGGTTCCAGTAAATTCGTAATGACGGTGCTTTTGTATTTGAGATCAAACAGCAGCCCAGTCTGTGAATTCTTTCTTGTTCACTCGATTATTCATCCATTTGTTCATTCAGTCATTTGTTTTGCTGTTGGAAGAGCAGTTATGTGTGGTGGACTCCTAATGTAGCTTTAGCCTTATCTTCAGTCATGGGTAGACCAGATCTCTCGAATGTCTGTGATTAGCCTCTGCTTTTCCTCTCTTCTCCATCCCTGGCCACCACTATTCCATTCCTTTGGTATATGGATTTGAGAGTTTTACGGCCCTCCTAGAAGTGGGGTCAAACAGTATCTGTCCAATGACGGATGAGTTTTGTCTAGCATAGTGTCCTCCAGGTCCACTCCTGCTGTCCATGGGCATCAAATTGCACGATTCCCTTCTTTTCAAAGCCGTTTTTCCATTGCCTATAGAGACCAGAGTTTTTATTTTACCCATTCTTCTGTTGATCAAATTAAAATCTTGGTGGTTGTGATTAGTTCTGTGATACATGTGTTTCTCTCTGATCTTCACTGAAGTGAGGGTTGCTGGATCAGATGACTTGCTTTGGCTTTTACTTCAGACTTCCGATACTTACCCCAGTACTGAAAGTGGTACAGGGCCTTACCCTCCAGGCCCTCAATAGTTCTGGTCATATTACGCTTTAAATGATAGTTTTGATTTGCATTTTCCCAATGATTACAAATGCTAAGCATCATTCCAACTGCTTGTTAGCCATTTGCATGTCTTTGGAGAAAGTTCTTAGTCCAGTTTTAGTTGGCTATTACTTAGTTTCTTGAGGCATCTCATATAGTTGCCAGCACACCTGACCCGATCCCTCTCTGGATAGCTGCTGAGAACACCTCTCATCTGGAGAGGAACCCTCTGGTGTAAGACGAGGAGGAGTGTGCTTTGTTGAGAATCTTCTCTGAGGCTAGAAAAGAATGGCCAAGCATCTTCCCGTGGGGTTCCTCTGATACTGTGAAACTCAGCCTGAAAATGGGTCTGTCCCTGTGTTTCTTTAGTGCCACACCTGAGAAAGCTAAGGAATATCTGCGTATATACATCGGGTGCCTGGCACTTAGTGACACTTGGTACTTGTCAAATAAACGAACAACTAAAGAAAAGGCCACGGAATGGCATCTGTGTCATGATAAAAAGAGAGGGATCCAGTTAGTATGGTTTCAACCTCACTTGGGGCATTAGTTTGCAATTTACTTTTTAAAGTGGGGAAGATAAGACTTCCCAGACCCTCTTAGCAATGAACTGGGAGAGACCATGCATAGAAGAACCTCTCTTGATGGTCAGCGTGACCTGACAAGTTAGCCATGTCACATGCCCATGCTGTCTAAATTACATCCATAGTGAATCACTGGGTATCATCTCAAGCCAAATAGGTGAGTAAGGACCTTCCACCAGCTCCATCTGACTCCCAGATGGCTGAAGTAAAGAACTTCCCCTCATTCACTAGGTAGCCCGTAACTCGCGGTGTAGTGCATGCTGAATTCTGTAAATAAGTACCCTTTACAAGGGGTGTGCTCCAGCGATCCGCTTTGAAGTCATTTGTGTTGTCCATGGGGCCCCCCGTGTTATTCCAAAAGAGTCAGCCAGCAGACGGGAGGCCTTTTTGGCTTGAGTTCCCCCGACAGCCTCCTGGACAACACAACTCATTTATTGCTTTCTCTCCCCCTCCCATCGCCTCTCTCCCTCTCTTCGTCAGAGCGATCACCACACCGGCCCATCCTCCAAGCTGGACTGCCTGCAAATGCATCTGCAGTGGTCGGAGGGGACGTGGAGTTTGTCTGCAAAGTTTACAGTGATGCCCAGCCCCACATCCAGTGGATCAAGCATGTTGAAAAGAACGGCAGTAAATACGGGCCCGATGGACTGCCCTACCTCAAGGTCCTGAAGGTGAGGACTTTCTAGATCCCAAGGGGCCTACAGTGAGGGCTCCCTTGGGGTTTCCGCCAGATTCTTTGACTTCCTGTTGAATTTCAGAGATTGGTCTCTTTATGGGCTAGTCAGTAGAGTGTGTTAAGCAACTAGTAGCCACCAGGCCTGCTAGTAATAGTTCTGAAGGGGGCTGTGGAGTAGGGGAATTGCTCCTATGCAATTGGTGGATTCAGCTGTTTTGGTCAGCCCTGAAGTCTTACAGGAGATGCTAGTGAGGGTTAGCCAGATGGTATATCTTCAAAACCGGGATCGGAGGTGCAGCTTGCAAGGTAGTGTGCAGAGTAAATGGGGCAGAATAGAGGGAACAACTGACAAGCTCTAGACACTGTGCCAATGTTATTCTGATGTTGTTTTACATTTTATGATGTTTGATGTCATATTTGTTACAATTAAATTTTAGTAGCCACCTTTTAGGAACAACGATTTTCTTTTTCAAAACATTCTCTCTCACCTCTTTGTGATTTTCGTGTGGTCTTCTTTCTGCACCTGTAAAATAATGAATGAGGAGAACTCCCTTCTCTCTGTACTTATCCTTAAAAGACAATTTTTTCCCCTTCCTCAAGTTCCCATTTTTGTGGCTTCAGACTCTTTAGTTTCCAGGTCTTAGCTTCCCCTCCAGCATGGTGAGCTAGGTCTGCGTTGTCAATTCTAAGCCATGCCTGCCTGTCTGCCATGCTCACAGGGGGTGTACTCACCAAGAACAGTCTTCCTGTACAACCGTAGGAGCGACAGGGGGCAAATGAAGAACTCACAACCAATAAGTCTTCTCTCTAGCCAGCCGTACCCAGGATCCAGAGTGCTGGAGACAGCCGGCCAGCCGGGAGAGCAACACCCATCCCACCGACTGTTCGCCCTTTTCCCCCTACACTATCAGATCACTGCTGTTCACCAACTCGACTCATTTTGTTCCTCCCTCACCCACAGCCCTTTAGAAGTAATTAATGGAGATTGTTTTCTTGTGGTGTGTTGGTGGTGGGACCATAGGCAGCACCGAGTCCTTCCCGGTTGGCCATTATGTTGTTTTCCTATGTCTGTTCTAGCACTCGGGGATAAATAGCTCCAATGCAGAAGTGCTGGCTCTGTTCAATGTTACGGAGATGGATGCTGGGGAATATATATGTAAGGTCTCCAATTATATAGGGCAGGCCAACCAGTCTGCCTGGCTCACTGTCCTGCCCAAACAGCAAGGTAACAACGTTTTTGTGTTTGTGTTTTGCTTTTGTTTTTTTGTTTTTGTTTTTTAAAGAAAACTGGATATAGAAGTTGAAAAGACTCGGTGCTTTGGGAGGCAGCAGGCAGCTTCTAGAATAACTCTTGTGGCCTTGGTATATTTATAATGATCTTTCTTTGGTGGTGCAGCTGGCACCACGCCAGCAGCCATGGAAAAATGCCCACAATGTTCAAAGTGCTTGAAGATTATCGTCCACCCCCACCCGGTTTTCAAGCCCTCCTTTCTGGTCTGTCGTGTTTGGACTGCATCCTTCCCTGATCACTGTCTGAGTACCATGTGAACCTCGAGTTTGCATGCATTGAGTCTGCAGTATCTGTCTATTAGGCAGGACTCACATTGCTCTTTACACTGGTCGTGTAGAGAAATGCTCGCATGATAGGATTCGCCCAACCAAACTTTTGTTTGTTTGTGTTGATTCCATACCCGGTCCTATCCAACACTGGAGGCTGGTGATCGTCTCGTGAATGTGTGACTGGGCGATACTGAAGTAGCCACATTCAGACATTCATATTAAAAAAGGAAACAAAAGAAATTCCAGTTTTTCTGTAAGACAAGATGATAACAGCCTGAGAGAAATCAACCAAACTCTGCTAAGATAACCTCCCACCTTGGTTCCCATGGAGCCCAAGGAATGTGTGAGCTGACTACCTCACAGCTTATCGCCCATGTTTTTTGTTCCATCACACCTGAGAACCTTCTCTTTCCTCACAGTGGGAGTTTGCATCCAACAAGACCAGAACCCATAGCCCCTCTGGGCCACAAACTTTTTGGAAAAACCACCCCCCAAACCCAAGTGAAAACAGTCAGAGAACTCTGTGGGCTCATTTTTCCATGTGTTCAATTGCATGCATGTCTAGGTGGTGACGCCGGTGTGGTGACGGGCCTGCAGAGGTGAGCTGGCCGGTGTCTCTCGGTTGTGGGCTTTGTGGATGGGCTGCAGTCGGAATCTCCTGATGGCCGGTACCCCCTGGAGCTGCTGGTACGAGGCCTCTTGGTTCCAAGGCCCCCTCCACAATCATTCCTATGTCTAGCCTTTTTCTCGCTTCCTTTGTTTTCTAGGCTGCCGGTGTTAACACCACGGACAAAGAGATTGAGGTTCTCTATATTCGGAATGTAACTTTTGAGGATGCTGGGGAATATACGTGCTTGGCGGGTAATTCTATTGGGATATCCTTTCACTCTGCATGGTTGACAGTTCTGCCAGGTACATACTGCTCTTTCTCTCCGTGGGTTTTTCTCTTTTCTTGGTTGATTGCTATAAAATTAACACAGCTTCTGTTCTTAGAAATAGCCCCTTTTATCTATTGCATAAAGATGCAGAGAAAATAAATATTCAAAGTGACCCCCAGGGATAAGAAACCGCCTTAGATATTCATGTACAAGGAGATCCCATACTCGTATGTCGAGTCAAATTTCACCTTTAAAACCCAAAGGGATCTCATAATTTTAGTGAATCCTTAAGCTGATGATTCAATGAGCTACTCCTAAGAGGGAAGTCAAAATTACTTGTGAAATTCATAAGTCATTTTTTTTTCCCATTGCAAATCTCACTTTGCTAAAAAATCCCCTATGTGGTTTGATGCCTCTCGGTCCACCTTGCTTACATTTCATTTGAGTACAGCTAGATGTAGATCAGGGTGCCTGGGAAGCACCTCAGGATGCAGGTGTGCAGAAGCAGTGTGTTACCTTGGGAATCCGGTGGCTTGCTGCATGCCTCGCTAGGGTGGACTTTCAGTTTGCTTTGACTGCAGCGCATGCATAGGCCGTCTCGGGCTTGATGTTATTTCTGCCTTCTAGAGAAATCAACATCAACAAAGCCCCTTGCTGTCCAAGTCTCTAACCAGTGCCTCTGTTCTAGTCCTACTTTCTTGACAAGTGCCTGCCCTCACTCACGCTTTGCCTCGCGTTTCCTTTGGAAAACTGCATAGACCGTATATCGCGGCTCATGACGCTTGTCTACTCCAGTTATTAATGCCTTGTTTCTAGAGGACCATGCGTACTGCATGCTTGTTTTATGGCTTGTAAAAAAAAAAAAAAGTAAATCGATCGTTTCGTTTTGTGCTGTGCTGCTGAGAGTATTGACTGTCTTTGCAGAAAGTAGTTTTTCTGATTAAAATATATAAGCTCTAAAATAATAAGCATTGCACCCGTCTTCCCTTTGGTTATGAATCTGCTCTGTGAGTATGTATTCTTGAAACAGAGATGCCTCTCCTGTTGAGCTTGCTTATACTTGCAATGCTGTGCTCTGTAAGTGCCCAACTGGCACTTCTTAACCAATTTGCCTGATAGCACCGTTCCCTTGAGGAAGTGCAGCTTGAGGATATACTGTTTGGGAATACACTGCTTGTAGATGGATCATCTGAGGACCAAGGAGGGGCTGATAGAGCTGACCAAAGAATGTGCTAAGTCAGTCACATCTCTACCCATATGCGGTGCTATGTTTTTTTAAAAGGTTCAGTAACAAGTTAATGTAACCTGATATACAAACATTTTAGTGGTTATTAGGTATTATATATTATGTATTATATATGTGACTGTCTCATGGTTGATGCATCTGATTGTTTAATTGGATAATATTCTGGACAGTGTGAAGGGACTCACCAAAATGTTTTGGGCTAGCCTATTAGATGGCTGTAAAGTCCATGTGGAGCTGTGGTCCTCTGGGGCCCCGTTGAGCCTTCCCTTGAAGTGCCCCCGTAGGAACAACAAAGCATCGTCCCCATCTCTTTAGAAACAAAGTGGACATGCTTCTTTTGAACAATTCTCAGTTTGGTTTATGTTTAGTGGCGACATCGCCAGAGATTCCTATGGTGGGGAACTGGGTGTCCTGCTCTGTCCAGGGGCCTCATGAAATGTGGCCTTGTAACCTCCTATTACAGTTTGGTATCAGCTATGCTGATCACTGATCACAGAGAAGGTGGCTATCTGGGTTGTGGTGATTAACTGAGGAGCCCTTGACTGTTAGCATTTGGAGAGACCCAGGCTGGAGGCACACGGCTATTGTGCCCCTGAATATCCCTCTGCATTGACTTATTGACGGGGGCCTTTGGAGTGATTCTGTTAGCTACACTATGATGCATCCCTCCGGCATCCTAACTCTGTGGCCTACTCATTTGTTCCTATTCTGTGATCTGCAATCTAGCGCCGGTGAGAGAAAAGGAGATCACAGCTTCACCAGATTACCTGGAAATAGCTATTTACTGCATAGGGGTCTTCTTAATTGCCTGCATGGTGGTGACAGTCATCTTGTGCCGAATGAAGACCACGACCAAGAAGCCAGACTTCAGCAGCCAGCCGGCTGTGCACAAACTGACCAAGCGCATCCCCCTGCGGAGACAGGTAACAGAAAGTAGATAAAGAGTTTGAAGAAACTTACTCCCCGTTACCACCCAGCCAGCTCCTGGATCTTTTCCTCCATCTTGATTCCCCCCTCTAATGTCTGCGAACCTCAGGTCACTGTGTTGCTCTGGGATGAGTGGGCGGGGTCTAATTTTAAAGGAAGAAAGCACAGCAGTGTGCTAGTCAGAGTTGCTCCGAGGGAGGGGCAGTTTCTCGGGAGGCCCCGTCCTGGGGTTGGTGGTAAGATTCAAGGACAGGAGTCTGTAGGAAGATCAGCAATGTCTGGGATACGTTGCCTCTTTGGGAGCCGGGCTTGGATATTCACATGGCGCTTTCGCCTTGGCAAGAAAGAGACTTTAGTTTTCTTTGCTTTATTGTTTCAAGTAGAGATCAGAAACATACAGTCAGAAGGTTCAACTGAACTACTGCTTACATGAGAGTGGACTGCGATTTCTTCTAAACTGGGTTAGGGCTGAATCTGTCTGGTTTTTAAAATAACAGTGTATGCTTATATTATTGCCTATAGGTTATAGGTGTGGCTAGGGATTCAGTGATAAGATTTTATGCGTGCGAGCGTGTGTGCGTGCGTGCATGTGTGCGTGCGTGCGTGTGTGTGTTATAAACACGTGTGTTCAGGTGCCTGTGAAGGCCAGAAGAAGGCGTCAGATCCTCCAGTGCTGGAGTTGCAGGCGGCTGACGGCTTCCTGACATGAGTCGTGGGAGCTGAACTCCGGTCCTCTAGAAGAGCAGCAAGCCCTCATTAACTACTGAGCCATCTCCCCAGCCCCCAGATAACATGATTGTTGTATGGAACAGGGAGAAGGTTACCTTTAACCCTGAGCTTGGTCTTTGATGGCTAGCTGTGGGGAAAGTGAGGCTAGAGGGAACCTTGACTGTGTCAGGAAACAAAGCCCTTCAAAAGTGGATAGGAAAGGAAATGTTTGACTTCTCCTCTGCTTGTTCGTGGAGGCTCAGAGCCAGGGTGTGTAGATGCAAATATTTCAGAAAGGATTTAGAACTGATTCCGATAAGATTGTCATTATTTTTCAGGTAGAAATTGAAATGGCCCATACTGGCTGTGCTCCACTGTGTATGTTAGTAGAACCCGGAGATGTTTGTTAAGACTGCATTAAGACTAAGATTCGTTAGTCTCTGAGATTCTTATTCAGTAGATCTTGAGTGGATCTAGAAGCCTTCATTTTAAACACTTCCTCAGGCGACACTTTAAGAATCTCTGGGTTTGACCTAATTCTACCGTTCCTGGGCCTTCAGCTAGCAAGGTCCTTTCTGTGGACAAGGTTCTAGAAGGAACTGGGGACCAGCTGGCCAGTGGTGACTTTGACACAGGCCTGGCTGTTCTCAGCCCTGCTTCACACTACAGGCTGAGCAGGTCCTTGTCAGCTTTGAGACCTCATTCCCAACAGGTATTTCTTGCAGAGGCTTGAAGTAGAAGCGCATGGTAGATGCAGCCAGTGACCAACTGTGTTAAGTGTGCGGATCAAAGAGGTCCTGTGGGTTCCTTCTGGCCGTTGAGAAAGCTATTGTGACTTTGAATGACACCACTGTCATTTGTGGGATCAGAGAAGCAAGATGGGGCTGAAGTCAGTTCCTTGCCCTGTGAGTTGCTGGGAGAGTTCGATCGTAAGATAATTCTTACCTGACCAGGTACTTTAAGGCTTTAGGCTGAATAGCCACCCCTTCATAGCCTCTCCTCATCTCTTACCCTGATCGTCCATCTTCCATGACATCTTCCACATTGGAACTATGGCACAGGGGGTTTAAATAAAGGGAGTGATGTCCCCATCTCCATTATTTTTTTTTTATAATAGGAGGAGCAAGTAAAATCTGTAATGGTATAGCGAGGCCATTGGCCCATAATTAATTCATCGTTTTAAAAAATGCATCTTTATTTATGTGTATGTATGTTTATATGTGTGCAGGAACTCTTGGGTTGCCTGGAGAAGGCACTGGATTTCTTGTAGCTAGAGTTACAGGTAGTTTCGAACTGTCTGATGTGGGTGCTGGGACTAGAACTTGGGGCCTCTGCAAGAGCAGCAAGTGCTCTTAATCACTGGGCTATCTCTCTAGCCCTCATCATTTTTAAAGAAAACTCTTCTTACTTTTTTTTGTTTGTTTATGCAGTACGTGTGTGTGCGTGTGTGTGTGTGTTTGCATGTGGGCATGCACATGCCATAGCGTGTCTATCGTGACCAGAGGACAACTTCCATGGGAGCCAGGGCCTTCCTCCACCAAGTGTTTCCAAGGAATCAAGCAGGTAGGGCTCTTGGTACTGAGCACTGTTTGTTACCTGAGAAGCCATCTTGTTGGCTCCAGCATCTTTTAAAGAAGAAGTTTCACATGGGCTGCCATGTTCTTCCTGCCGCTTCCTGTAAAGAAGGCAGCTGCCCCCGAGGTCCCCTGGACACACGTGCTCATCATGTTTTCCTCTCTTTGGCCCAATGACTGTCCTCATTATCCATTTCCCCCTGAGCCCTCCATTCTTCTAATATTCCCTGTGCAACCAAAGGGAAACTTTGGGTTTCTTCTCATTTCCCTCCTCTTGCATTCATTGTCATTTACTAAATGCACAGCTTAAACCAGGCACCCAATTTAGTGCATGGGCCTACGCCAGGATTCTTGGGATGGGGTTGTGGCTGAGTATAGGAGTGTTTGCCTAGCCTGCCCAACCCCATCATCACCAATAATACTAATACTACTTACTAATACTAATATTAATAGTAATACTACTAATAATAAATCAAACAGTTTTATGGCAGATAAAGCCTGCCCATTTGCCATTAACTCAAGGTCCTTTTGAAATATTTCAGCAGGGTCACGTTGTATAAGAAAAGTGTGTGGGTACCAGGCCCTCTGGATAAATAAGTCTCTGGGAGATAAATGGGTGAAAGAGGGATTGATGGACCCCAGCATTTTCTAGAGTGTGCTACTGCTCTTCCCAAAGCACAGCCTCCTTCGGGGAGGAGGAGATGTTTATCTTGTGTCTGGATAAAGAGAGTATTGGGCTGTGGCTGGAGGGAAAAGTCCCACAAAGGCCTGGAGATAGGTTAATGACAGAGTGCATACCACAGGGATGCCAAGCATGCCTTTTACCTGGCGACAGATGAGCCTGTAATCAGATGTCTGGAGGACGGCTGCTCCCAGGCATTCAGAGGCTGGGCTTCGTTCTGTGTTAGCCTGAGCTCCCGTATGATACAGCTTCCAGTCCACCTTTGATCCTCCTGGCCTTGATTCTTGACCTTCACAGCATGGAGACTCACAGGCTCTCTCCACGCGGTTCACCCTTGTCTTTGTTGCTGTGTTTACTCATGCTGCATTTGTGCGTGCAGATGTGTAGGTATGTGCAGATGTGTAGGTATGTGCAGATGTGTAGGTATGTGCAGATGTGTAGGTATGTGCAGATGTGTAGGTATGTGCAGATGTGTGCTGCGGCAAAATGATAACCTTAGGTGTCATTCATCAGATGTGGTCCACTCCCTACCCCTTTTGGTTTTTTTCGATGCAGAGTTTCTCACTCATTGGCCTGGAACTAGCCAAGTCATCTAGGCTGTCTGGCCTGTGAGCCCCAGGGCCTGCTTTCTTCTTCTTCTTCTTTAATGTAGGTCCTAGAGATTGCTCGCAGGTCAAGGAAGGCCATTTACCCTTTGAACCATCTCCTTCTCAGCCCTTCTTTCTCCTTCTTGATGTTTACTTCCCTGCCCAGCCCTTGTTTAAAACAGATATTTCACTTTATGTTATTTTTTCTGAGGCAAAAATGTAGAGTTTTTTTTGTTTGTTTGTTTGTTTCAATATCAAATTCTTTATAGCCTTTTTAAAAGTAAACGTTGATTTGGGGAGACTTTTTGTATACTTTGATTCTTGGAGAAAGAAAAGTAACTTTATAAGCAGGTAGGAAGCCTGTGGGATCTCCCTATAATAGGGATTCATCCCTCCCTTCCAAGGCTGGGACTGAACACTTTGTAGGCATCCGCTCACTTGCCTCTTACTTCTTGGTACTTAGGGTGTTAAATGGCAGTAGCCAACCCAGAGAAGCACCTTGTGAGCCAAGTGGACCATCGGTGGCCAATGAGAAATAGTTTTTGTGTAGCCCTGAGTCCAAGGGGAGGGATTTGCCTTGTTATTTCCACAAGTCCCTTGTCAGCAGAGATGGACAGAGGAAGCCTTGCTTAAAAGGCGGTGGGTGCCGTGTTTGTTGAGGTTTCCCAGGGTGTGTCAGCTCTTCCTCTGAAGCCGGAAGCTTGCATAGGGCAAGATGGAGAATCAGCTGTTGGCTGGCCGTGTCCAGATGAATCCATAGCCTACCCAGTCACACAAGGGACTGTGGTGTCTGTCCCCAGCCTCAGCCACTGACATGGGCAGCTGAGAAAACCAGAGAACAATTTCATAATGCCTTTGAGGCATTTGGTCATTAGGGCTGGGAAGGAGGAACCCTTGATTCCAGAGCTGCTCTCGGGGCGACGTTTTCATGGTCTTGGAGTATCCCAAACTCAGTGAAAGTAAGTTCTGACTTGCTCACTGCTGAGCAGCTCAACACCATGACCTGGAATCCCCTTTGTGATGTATCAACCCAGTGCTGCCGTGTACTGGTTCTCGAAAACATCTGGGTAACTGAATAGTTGTAGATGCCCCAAGTGGAGTCCACTTATTCATAGGAATCTTCCGCCTTTCTTTTCCCCCATTGAGCCTGGCCTTTCTCTGATGAGGCCCAAGTGTAATAGAATTTCTGGGCTAAGTGTTTTGTTGTTGTAGCAGGCCATTCAAGCATCCACGTGTGGTAGGGACTGTTTAAGGAGAAGTCTGAGTAATTACCTAACTTTTGTTATGGAAGGCGGGGGGGGGGGGGGCGAAATCCACCCCTAGAGATCCCCTGAAGCTTGGTGTCATGCAGACCTTCTGCTTGGCTATAGGTAGAGATGTGTGGAGCTAGACTTATAATAGAATTATGTGCTCCCTGGGCTTCTGTTCTGATGTGGAAGGCTCCGCATCTGCCTGGGAGTCGGAGGGTGTCTCCAGTAGGCTGTGGTCCAAGGCTGTGTGTCAGTCCTCAGGAATAAAGACAAGCATGACACATTCCTCACCACCTCGTCTTTGCTTCTGCCTACTCTGTCGTCTGTGAGGTCCCCTCTGAATGTTCAGCTTAATCCACAGTAAAGATATGGCAGCTATTTCTTGGTGGCCCTTTAAAAAGAAATGGGGAGAAAACCCACTTCCTCCCTTAATCTCCCACATGTACTATGGAAATATATGAAAAGCACATTGAGTTCAAAGCTTGATTTATGGCACGTGGTAAAGGGATCCCGCCATGTAAGGCAGCCGAGCTGGAGACTGGGAAGAGCGCATGGCTTTTTAAAAGCCGCCTGCCAAGATTTGGGTGGGTGGGGGAACCGTTTACTGGAGTGTTAGCTTTTATTGTTTGTAAGTAACTTCTCACTGTGGGATGGCTTTAAGCACACTGAAGGGGAAACTCCCAGATTGAAGTTTTCTAGATTAAGGACTGAAGACTATCTGAAGAGGGAAGTTATAATTAAAAAAGAAAGAAAATCAGCCATATGATGGTTCTAAGGAAACGGATGGCTTTCAAGGTGGGCGGCGGGGCCTCAATTCATAGGGAAGGAGCCCCTGAAACACAGGGTTCCTGGGGGAACCCCCTGCCGGAGATGCTGCCAAGCCCTCCAGACAGGTTGAATTTCTGAGGAAGGGGAATGAAAAGAAAGCCAGTTATACTTTACGGTCCCACAGGGGATTTTAACAGTATAGTAAAATGCATGAAGGTAAAATTAAGACATACCTCTGTAGACAGCGAGAGCAGGTTCTGTATGTTCAGATACTTTGGGTATTTTCTTATCCTTTCTCTCTCTTTGTGTTTTTTTTTTTTTACAAAGGTATTTCCCAGGCTTGTCATTGAATCTGAATCTGCACTTTCTATTGAACAAAACTCCCCCACGTAAACACAGTTTTATACTTTAGTAGCAAGGGCTGCAGCAAAGACTGTCAAGGTTTTTTTCTTCTGTGTTATTTTTAATTTTTTTCTGTTTTCCATTTTGAAAAGTGTTCACATTAAAACCTTGTGAAGAGGCTCTGTTGCAGGGTGTGTGTGTGTGTGTATGTGTATGGTAAACTTGTGCCGCAGGGCTCTGGTGTTCATTCCCACTGGGTCCGAGGTTCTCCATAGAGCAGTTACTGTCAGACCAGATGTAAAGCTCTCCAGTTTGCAGTAGCCCCTCAGTCATATTCACCAGCAGGACTGTGTTACCCCGTAGCTTGCCTTCCTCCACCTTAGGACTGTCCCCTAACTCCTACAGCCTTGGCATTTCTCACTCACTGGAGCCCCAGGCCATCCTGGCTGGCAGCTGAGGGTCCCATCTTGTGAATAAGGTATGCAATTAAAGTGTATCCTGTCTAGCATCAGAACAAGCCCACACAGCGAGGCGCTCTGAAGAGCTATGGCTGTCCCAGCTCAGCAGCAGCTGCTCAGCCTGCGCTGGCTTCCTGCTGCCCTGCTAACTCTGTGAGCTGGGATTGAGACCTCCCAAGACTCACACGTAGACCCGGGACTCTGACCTTAAGCACCCAGTGCCATTGAGCAGGATGCAGCCCACCAGACCCAGGGCAGCTTGGCCCTGGATGGTCACTGGGTTTGCACACTGAAGAATGTGGAAACATCACACAGCAGCCTGGTGGCACAAGAGAGGGGGCGAAGGCACGGATCTGGCTGCTTTCTGACTGAAGTCTGTATTTTTCAAGCCTCTGCCTTCCTTTTTCTCTTTACTCATTCTTATTTGATTCCAAATGATATTTTTGTTAAAGAAAGAACTTCTCCTAAAACACAAAAGAGACATAAGATCGTGGTAATAAAATCTAAATGATACAGAGAGTTCTGGAATAAGACCTGTATCTTCCTCTGCTCTCAACTCTGTATCTCTCTCCTTAAAAGGTGACCACTGCTAGCCTTAGATATCCTTCCAGAAAATGCCTGTAGTGGCATCCCCAGGGTGAGCACTGACTCCCAGGGACACACCACAGAGGCTGCCGTGTGCCACTGGCTTCTGAACATCAGCACCATTTAGCACTGTGGTCCCCTGCAATTTCCCAGTTAGTGTCTCCTCCTCAATGGTCCTAGCAGTCTGTGTGTATTCCATGGTTCCTGACGCTTTCGTTCTGGAACTTGTGATGTCGGCCCAGCTGATGGTCCTGTGAAGAGCATCCTGGCTGCATGTAGCAGCCTCTGCTGGCTTTTTGCTCTCTGGGGCCTGTCTCTTTCTTTCCTGAGCTGATGCTTACTAATTTGACTGTGACTTTTTGCCTCTGATCCTCTGGCGTGAATTTCTACTACAGTAAGTGATGTTTTTTTTGGTTTTTGGAGGGTTTTTTTGTTGTTGTGGTTTTTTTTTTTTTGCCTGTTTGTGTGGAAATACTACCAGAAAGATCTTCAAAATAATTAAATAAAAAAAGTACGCACTCTTTGCAAGCATAACCTATAACCCTGATTCAGAATAAGTCAGGTAGGTGCTTCCAGGGAAGCGCTGTAGGCTAACCCCATTCCAGAATCTTCTGAGTCCCCTTCCTGTGGATGAAGCTTGTGATATTTTTTGTGGCCAGTGCAAAGCAGACATCATGATGTGGTCAGAAAACCGGTTTCTGACGCAGCCTGCAGATGAGACAGCTCACCACTGGAGGCTGGACACCAAGCAGACCGTGAAAGGGGTTGGGAGTCTTCCTCCTCATGCTCTGGGTGAGGCTCTTACTTAGTGGCTCCCACCTGGTGGCTTTAGTAGGGAGCAAGGGGAGTGGATTCTAGAGGAGCTCACACGTCCCTAGCCCAACTCTTCCTGCCACTTCTGCGTTTGCCTTTGAGGTTGGGCCCTTGAGGTATGGCTCTCTATTACACAATTATCAGTCCTGTGGTTCCTTCTTTTAAAAAAAGAAACAATTTTTGTCATGCCACAATGAGTAAAGGCCCTGTCTCCGTAGTAAAATTTAGATTCTTCTAGGGGTTGGTAAGATGGCTCAATGGGCAAAGGCGCTTGCTGCAAGCCCGATGATCTGAGCTCAATTCCTGGAACCTATGTGGTAGAAAGAGAGAACTGGCTCTCAGAAGTTGTCCCCTGACCTCCACACAGATACGCAAGCAAACACACACACATAGATTTCATTTTAAAAAGAAATCACCTTTCCACTTCCCCAAAGGCAAGTTCAGAAGGTTCAGAAATGTCCCCATGTATATTTTAAATAATGGGATTTCACGCCAAAACTCATCCCTTGATTTTAACATTTTGTTTCTTTTCTTTTTCCTTTCCTTTTATTTCTTTTTTTTTCCTCCCAAGATAGGATCTCTGGGCTTGAACTCACTATATGGCCAAGGATAACCTTGAACGCCTTTGATTTTAATACTACAGGCACCTTTTTTCACTTTTATTGAGGGTGGCAGGGATTTACGAAGAACAGACAGGCATGACAAATGGGACAGTCCCAGGAACAACATAGGTCCTTGGGTTCCTCTGACGAGAGTGTAGGATTCACCTGCGAAAAAGTTCTTTTGGCTTCATCTTTGCCAGTTGGGTTGAGGAGGCGTTTGTGTGCTCAGCTGGGGATCCCCAGCCATGCCATGGATGGAAGCCAGGATGGCTTGGGGTGAGGCCTAGATGGTGCCTGTCTAACCTCATATCCATGTGTCTTTGGCCAAACCCTCAGTCGTGGTCTAGAATGAAGCAGTACCCAGCAGCCCACAGTCATACCCGGGCACAGCCTTCACATGGATTCTGGGTAAATTTTCTTTCTCAGGGATCAGTCAAGGGGAGACCGTGTGTTTAAGAGATAAACACCGTGTCTGGCCTAGGCTGATACGGATCAAGGGAAACGAGAAAGTCACTTGGTAAAGCCCTGTGTGTTGCCAGGTGGGAGAGGATCCTTCCTATGTGGTTCAGTGTGGCGGTGTCTTTCCCTCAACTCTTGGTCTCATGTGTTCACTGCCCTGCCTACTGAAGAAGCCAAAGTGACAGGAGCCAGCCCATTCTCACTAAATGGTCCTGGCATCATCAAGTTTCAGAAGGACTGGGGACAGATGAAGAATGACCTCCCAGTGCCTGGGCCTTGGGTTTCCTCGAATGAAAGACCTTTGAGTTCCCAGAATGCCCTTCCCACGCATACGCACCCCTCTTTCCTTGAGATACCCTTTTACATTCTGGAGGCAAAGGCAGCGGAGATCTCATCCGCCAAGTGCTTGTGAATCCCTGCTGCTGATTCAGTTTTGGATGTGTTTTTCTTTTATGGTGCTGGAAATGGAACTTAGAACCTTGCGCATGTCTAGCCAGCGCCCTGTACTTGGCCCCAGCCTTCATGTTAGTGAATCTCAGGGGCACGGCATCAGTCTGTGGCCTGAACAGCACTGAGGAAATCTTCCTCATGCAGGGCTCTGAACGAAGAAAGGCCAAAAGACAGTAATGATGCCTGTGGGTGTCTGTCTATGCATTCTTAAGTGGCTGTCTTTAAAAATTAAGATGAGAAGGAGAAATACCATGATTAAACTTCTATAAATAATTTTTTTGAGGAAACCCGATCTTTCCTGTGACTTTTCATTTTGCCCCCCCCCCACACTTTTTTTTTTTTGGCCTGGTTCCTTCCCCTTTCTTTGTAAGAACTGATGCTCTGGCTGGGTCCCAGCTCACCTCCAGGCTTCGCAGGTAGAGCCAGGATTACATCTGCCTCTTTGCATTTTGTATCCAGGTTTCGGCTGAGTCTAGCTCCTCCATGAACTCCAACACCCCGCTGGTGAGGATAACCACTCGTCTGTCCTCCACGGCAGATACCCCAATGCTAGCAGGGGTCTCCGAGTATGAGTTGCCAGAGGATCCAAAGTGGGAGTTCCCCAGAGACAAGTGAGTACTTCTTCTGCACACAGCCCCAGTGTGCGCCTAGCTATAAATGGGAAGATTGGATTGACATTTTCTTTCCACGGCCTTTAGCTGCAAAGGTCTCGCTCTGACATTGTCAACAGGAGTGAGATTGTGTTTCTAAATAACCAACTCCTAGAAAAAAAAGAATTTTTAAGAACAAAATTTTAGTATTTCTTTTTCAGCGGAGCTACAAAGTCCTGCCTAATAACCAAGCAAGATGGCATGTGCTTATCATTGTTGAAGTTTCTAGACAATTCAAACCTAGTCAGATGGAACACAGTGGAGTTGTACAGACTTTAAAACTTCTGGTTACTAGAAATTGCCATAGGGATCTGGGATATTTTTTTTTCCGTTGCTGCTGCTGTTTTGTTTTTGCTTTGCTTTTAGTAGTTATTAATATGATATTAGACTGAAAATTTTCAAGTCTGGCCCCTGACACCTGAGTCTATGATCTACAATACTTTTGCTTTTTGGTTGATAGGGAGTTATCTAGTTATATGTCGAAGCACAAGGTTGCCATGCAGGCTTGCACGGATATTGCTGGGAGTTGTTTTGTCTTTTGGCCCAGCTGAATAACTTCGTGTAATTTGGCCTGTGCCTGTGCTAGATTTGAATCCCAGTTCTGCCAGTCAGTGGGTGGGCATACCCAAGGGATTTGCTCAGTCCTCCCAACCTCTTGCCTATAAAATGAGGGTCACGGTCTTCTCCTCCTAAGACTGAGCACAGTGCTGGGTTGTTAGAATCTCTCATTTTCACTTGTGCCCTGGTAATCAGGGCCTTTTGAACTGCAAACTTCAGCAAGATGGTGTGTTTAACAGAGCTGGTAGTGCAGATGGTGGCCCACCAGCCTCTGCCCTCTAGGTAGGGATCAACCCTGGCGGCTTCCTTCTTGTAGGAACAGAGTCTAGACAGCTTGAGGGTCACGGAAGGTGGAAATAATTGGCTCTTTCTGCATCAGATACCCAGGAGTAAGCTCTCAGCTTGCTTGAAAACATCTAGCCCACCTATCCTGATCTTTGCAGTGTCTTCCTGAGATTATTTGTGGTATATTCAACACACATACTGTGTGTGTGTGTGTGTGTGTGTGTGTGTGTGTGTGTGTGTGTGTGTGTGTGAACAGAGATTCAGGAACACAAAGATAAGATTTCCTGAGACTGGATGGCCAGTTCTAATTGGCAGGGGAAGGAAGCTTGAGCCTCACTTGGGTCTTTGAGTCACACAATTGCAGCACTTTGGTTCCCACTGTTGTTAGAGATCCTCACATATATCCTAATCCAGGGCTAAGTAGCTGTCGCTGCAGCCTTCAGTTTATGTCAATGAAATCATTTCCAGCTTATCTGTATGCTGTGGTGAAAGGAGCATTCATTCCTTCCTTCCTTCATCCAGGGAATGTTTACTGGACATTTTTACTGGTGAGGTACCAGAGAAAACACAAAGAATGGTTTCTTTACCTGCAGACTTTTGGTGGAGGAAGAGATGTTGTGCTTGACCCCTGCCAGCCCCCTAGCTGAGTGTGATTCCATACATAGCTGGGTTCGTGTGCACATTCCTGTGTATACAAAGCTGAATTGGAGAGTTGTGCTCATACGTTACAAACTCGCAGCTTTCAGATTGAGTCTGTAATTTTGGCCACCTGTGACAGCAGTCAACAGCGTGAGTCTATGCTGTGCAGCGGTTCCCACTTGGGGGGACCTAAGTGTGGAAAATCTGAGCCCCGTGCATTTCCAAGCAGTGTTTAGCACAAATGTAGGTGGAGCAGATTTCCAATGAATGAAGGCTATTTAGAAGCGGTTTATTAGATTGGAGGCCGAAGTTACACAAAGAGAGGGTTGTTATGCATGTAGTAGCGGGGCAATAGGGCATAAATCAACCATTTTCCAACGCAAATGTTTATTTTCTGCCAAAATGTTCAATTTAATTTTATTTCTGGACTGAAAGGGGATGCCCTTCAGCATGGCATGTGTTGCCCTCCATTTTTTTTTCTTTTTTGAGCTTTTGAAAATATCGGGTGCTTACTGTAAATGCTGTGTTCTGAGAAAGGCTCGATACTTGGCTGTACTGTGCTTATGTTAAAAAGGAAGAAAAGCCCACTCAAGCTGGAGAGCGATCTCTGTGGTAAAGAGTGGGTACTGCTCTTATAAAAGACCAGAGTTCAGTTCCCAGCACCCATGGTGGGCGACTCACAACCTCCTGTAGCTCCAGATCTGGGGGACCTGATATGTCTGGACTCCATGGGCGCTGGCAGCCACATGTGCATACCCCTCTCCAGAAACACATATACACATACTACAACGTAATAAAAAACAAGTTTAAAAAATAAACAAATGAAGATAAAAAACACACTCGAAAGTGTTCCAAAGACTTCCCTAAGTGTCCCTAAGGAACACCTAAGACAATATCAGACTGTTTATCGGACATGCATAGGACTTTTGTGCTTAAAAATGGCATTTGTGCCCTTTTGCTTTCTACTTTCTTCCTTCTTTTTATTTTGGGGAGTGATAAGAATTTCTAACCTTTTGTCAAAAGAAAAACTGTCCTTCCCATTTTCGAGAAGTTACCTTCAGTGGGAAACTACAGAAGCTTTGAAACAAGCAGAAGCTCCTACCCTGTAGCCTGGACAAGCAAAGGAACCATAAAATCCCCTGCTATTGCATAACAGTCATTTGAAGGCTGCCCCTTGACAGGGACAGCAAATCAGAGCAGCCTTTCACAGTTTTTTTTTTTTCTTCCTCGGCTCCATTTTAAATCACAAATATTTAATTGGCTCAAGACCAAAGCTCCTCACAGTTGGCACGCAGCGAAGCTGACCACCTCGCTAGCAAGGACACCTTCCCTAAAGAAAAAGAAAACAAATGAAGAGCACAAACGTGAAATTTAATAGCCGCTCCAACAGTAATTGACGTTCTGGAAAAACGTCACTAAGAAAATACCCCGTGTGTGCCCCAAAGCCTCATTGGTTCCATATGCATGCCTCTGGAAGATTTTTATATTTAGTTCTGGAATTTCCCTCCCTGTGCCCCTCAGCCAGACGCGCTGTGCTAATCCCCTATTTACACATCTAGGCTGACGCTGGGCAAACCCCTGGGGGAAGGTTGCTTCGGGCA
Organism: Microtus pennsylvanicus; assembly: GCF_037038515.1. Taxonomy (NCBI): domain Eukaryota; kingdom Metazoa; phylum Chordata; class Mammalia; order Rodentia; family Cricetidae; genus Microtus; species Microtus pennsylvanicus. Next base: position 71,560,910 of record NC_134583.1, on the reverse strand, counting down.
AGTAGTCATGGCAGAAGCAGTGGGAATCGATAAAGACAAACCCAAGGAGGCCATCACCGTGGCAGTGAAGATGTTGAAAGGTGAGTGGGTGGATGGGAGGGCAGGGAGGGCCCGCCATGATGAACGTGAACTCTGCAATGACGTGGGGGCAGAGAGCACATGCTTGACCTGGAGGTTGAGGGGTTTTCAGGATAAATGAGCATCTGAGGCAGAGGATTTACTTTGAGCTGCGTGCTCTTAAAAGAGAAGACAGTTTATGAACAGTGGTAGCTTGCTGGGTCAAGTCGTTGTCTGACCGACTCTTACTAAGAAATCCTCATTGATTCTCCTCTCGTGTGTGTACTCAGGGGCTTAGAAAGTTTAGGGGGTAAATTGGTACGCAGACTTTAACATGCAAAAGAGTTGTAGGTACTGGAGTGGGAATAAGGGAGGGCAGGAACCAGAAAGCCACATTTTGTCAAAATGTGGATCCAAAGAGTCACTTAGAAGCCGAAAAGGAATAACGAGAAATGGAGCTGATGTAGAATCTCGGGGACATGTAGATGATAATTCCAGCATATGAACTTCCTTTCTTTCCAGCTTGATGCCCAAGGAGCTTAAATTACTTTTCACTGTTAACTTATCCTTGCATGGTATTCTTTTATACGAAGAGTTAAAGGGAAAAGTCACATTATAAATTCTGTTGTGGGCACCTCAGAAAGAAAGATTTCATGCCTGATGGTTCCCCGACTTGTAGGCAGGGGTCTGTCCTGAACATTAGGATGTTATACATGCTCAGGAGTTAGGCTGTTTCTTTCTTTAGCAGGATGCTTACCACATCCCTTTCTGCTGAGAACATGCAGACAAGAAAGGGCCAGAACACCATTCATTTTGTCTTTTTAGCTTTTGACTTGAGATTCCCAGGGAACTCTGGGATGGTCCTTGCCTTGAAGGTTGATACCAGGGAAGAGATGGCAAGTGTGTAGGTACCAGAGCAAAGGCAAGGTAGGGAGGACTGGGCATCATATTTTCTACAGGACTCCTGGTTTTGAGATGCCTGGGGCTGTTGCAGAAAGGAAGGTTTAGAGGTTGGCCTTTCTCTTTAAACAAGATTGTCCACCATCCTTTTTTTCATCACAGTCAGAGGATATTAACCCCAAAGCCTTCTTAGCATCCCTTTTGACAACCAGAGTACGACTAAGGTCTAGGGAAGGCAGCATGCTGAGCCATGTGTCTGTAGGCTGCTCTATTCCCACCTCCCTTCCCTCTTCTCCGTAAAGGTCAGGATAGATCCATGCCCCTGTTTTTAGAGACACATTCAGCCTTTATTCTTTTCTTTTAGCTCAGATTTTTTTTCTTTATTGAATTAACTCAGTGATAGAATACCTGAGTGGCAGGCACATGACACTGTGAATCCTAAAACTACAGAAAACAGAATGACAACAGAGGAATTAACTTTAAAGAGGGCACACTGAAAATGGTCTTATTTGAAACTCCCCGTGAGCCCGTGTGTGTTGGGCCTCTGCTGTGCATATGCCATGCCTGTGAGACGTGACTTGTACTTCTCTTTGAGGGTAGTAATCAGGAACTATTGAGAAGGCTTTTTGCTCATCAGACTATTTTGGTGTGCACATGCATTTGCAGAGCCACTTATGGGCTACTTCCTGGGCCTACCTTCTAAGAACCTAAAGGTTGTATTGGGAATTGTTTCTCTGTAAAAACAAATTTTATAGTGATTCTCAATGTTTCTCCTACAGTTTCCTCCCCATCATTCTTGAAGTTGTTGGGGGGGGGCATTGGGAAGTTTGGTATATTCTAGAACGTACCTTAGATACAGCAGAGGATGAGGTTAGCTCACGATCAAGAACTTTGTTGCCAAAGACTTGACCTTAGTGTTGGGGGCCTAGTTTTGATCCCAACTCTTGCCCATGTGACCACTTTGATACTGAGCATGACACTCCCCTGCCTCAGCTTTTAACCCTTCGCTGATTAGATGGAGAAATATTTCTGGTTCTAAAATTCAACTCCATGGTGTTCTAAGTAAGAACTCTTGAAGTTACCATGTTGATCATCTGATGGCTAAGAGTGACATCCTTGGAACTGGGAGGAACCAACCGATTTATGATTCCCGTTCCTAGATGATGCCACAGAGAAGGACCTTTCTGATCTGGTGTCAGAGATGGAGATGATGAAGATGATTGGTAAACATAAGAACATCATCAACCTCCTGGGAGCCTGCACTCAAGATGGTAAGTAGGAGGAGGGTGTATTTTCTGTCCCCACACTGCACTGCTGGCTAGCAGGTCTCATCTGGAAACAACTGGGCTGTAGGGTTTCTGCTCTTAGGGCATCTCAAGGGTATCTATTCCCATCAGACATGTAGTGCACACCTATTCCAGTACTCAAGAAGCTGAAGCAGGAGGATCACAAGTTTGACAGCAGCCTGGGGTACATAGTAAGTCTGTCTCAAAAATACAAAAAAGTAGAGGCTGGGAGATAGCTCAGTCAATAGAGTCAACGAGGACCTGCCAAATCTGTATTGAGCTCTTATGATCCTAGCACTGGGAAGATGGAGAAAGGTGGATCCTAGGACTCACTACCCTCCAGCTTAGCCTTCTCAGTGAGTTCCTGGTCGGTGAGAGACCCTGTCTAAAAAGCATGACTGTTTTCTAGCTGCCACACATAAGCACACATACCTGCATGTGTCCTCACGTGCACGGATACAAACAAACATATGCACACATACACGTACATATTTTTGTAAAGGTGACTTCTATTCTATCCTTAGGAAGATGTTACCAGCTACAAGTACACAGCAGGTCTGTGGCTGCCCCTGGGGGTATGGGGGCTGTTTTGAAAGGGCTTTCTTGTGATGCTTTTGTTGTGTGAGGACCTGAGAGATTTCTTAAAATAAGGTCAGTCTGTTTTGCTTGAGAAGTTCTTCCCTTAAAGTGGGGACTGAGGAAACCTGTCTTGCTCTAGGCAGCAGATGGCTGAGCTCTCAAGAATAGCTTCCCAGAATGAAAGTGGAAGGAAAGAGCAGTCTCCCCCAGGGGGACCACTTCCCTGGGTGCTCGCCGGAGTGCCTACTGGCGCTTTGGAAATCAACTTGACAGTAATTAGTAGACCTGAAAAATGCTTGTGCAGCTTCTTCTTCAGGTGTGCGGGGATTTGGAACCTTCTTCTCCAAAGGGCAATTGTAGATATTTTAGACTTCTGCAGACCTGTGGTCTCTGTCACAAATACTCATCGCTGCCATTATATTGGGAAATCAGCCCTTACGAGACAGATATGAATGGGCATGGCTGTGTGACAATAAAATACGATGACTCAGACTGGAATTGAGCAGGATGTGGCCTGGGGACTGCTCTTCCCAGCCCTGGAGTCTACACTATTGCTCTGACTGTTTGAAGCCATCTAAATTCTCATCTTTCATTTCATCCTCCAAACTTAATATTTATTTATCATTACAATATCTGTGTATGTGTGCATGTGCTCTCTCTCTCTCTCTCTCTCTCTCTCTCTCTCTCTCTCTCTCTCTCTCTCTCTCTCTCTCACACACACACACACACACACACACACACACACACACACACACAGTGGCTCAAGGGAACTAGAAGGGCTAGGCTTCTGGTGATTGTTGCTTTTCCAGGAAGACATAGAGCAATAGTTTTCAACCTGTGGGTCACAACCTTAGTGGGAGTCAAATGATTCTTTCACAAGAGTCATATTATCAGATACTTACATTGTGATTCATAACAGTAGCAACATTACAGTTATAAAGTAGCAGGAAAAACAATTTTCTGGTTGGGGTCCCTACAACCTGAAGAACTGAACGAAAGGGTCGCAGCATCCAGAAGGCTGGGAACCACCGCCATAGAGAAAGAAGTGCACTGACAAGAAGGTTCCTCCAACTGTGTCCTTTATTTCTTTAAATCCTTGAAGTTATCATGTTGGTCATCATCATTCTGGGAAGATTATAAATGGAGGTCTATTTTTATCCATGCCTTTCTGCATGTGATAACACTAAAAAAAAAAAAAGTGAGGGTTGTTGCTGAGTGATAGACTACTTACCCAGCACTTACCTAGTGTGCCCAAGGTTCCGGGTTCAATGCTCAAACACTACAGAACCACAGTGGGTTGTAAATGACTAGAAATTTTGCTGAGGCCGGGAGGTGGTGGCGCACGCCTTTAATCCCAGCACTTGGGAGGCAGAGGCAGGCGGATCTCTGTGAGTTCGAGACCAGCCTGGTCTACAAGAGCTAGTTCCAGGACAGGCTCCAAAACCACAGAGAAACCCTGCCTCGAAAAACCAAAAAAAAGAAAGAAAGAAATTTTGCTGAGTCACCCAAGGGTAGTTCCTGCCTTCGCTGCCTTAGGGAGCTTCTTTTCTCTGTCACAGGGCCGCTCTACGTCATAGTTGAATACGCCTCCAAAGGCAACCTCCGGGAGTACCTCCGAGCTCGGAGGCCACCTGGCATGGAGTATTCCTATGACATTAACCGAGTTCCCGAGGAGCAGATGACCTTCAAGGACTTAGTGTCCTGCACCTACCAGCTGGCCAGAGGCATGGAGTACTTGGCTTCCCAAAAAGTGAGTCCTTCCTCATCCTGCTCGGTTAGAGGCAAAAGCTAGTGAAGAGGCTTTGAAGAAGCTGGGCAGTTCAGACATGTTCATTTGCTTGATCAAGTCCTTGCATGTCTTGTACACCCTGGAAAGTATTTGTGGTTTTATTCATGTTCCAGTTTAATGGACTCTTGAAAGACCAGAGCAGCCTCAGAGACTCCGAATGGCTGCAGGAGAGTGAGCTCTGTGTGGAGGCGGGCAGGTGGGATGCTCCTGGGATGCTCGGGCTTCATTCAGAGTGAGCCTGGGGCATGGACCTGGCTGTGAAGTTGAGAACAATGAGCTTGATGTGGAATTAAATGATCTGAGAACGGAGACTGAGCCCAGGAGTAGTCCTGACATTGAGAGTCTGGGATTTCTGTTTATTTTGTCTCCTTCGGTGATCCTGTGGTCAGAAGTTGGCCAGGTCCCCTGAGGTGAATGGTTGGCATTCCAAGCGAACCACTCACAATGGAACTCTAAGCATTCTAGTTATTCTAGAAGCTGTTGGGCAGGTGCTCAGAGTTTTCATGGGTGTTTCTGAGGACCTAGGGCACCCTTCCTCAACCCCACGCTCAGAGGCAGGGCACAAGGGTGTGGGCAGAGATGGGCTCAGCTCCTACCTGGAATGGAGCTGGCTGCGGTTCCCTTGTCCTTAGCTCCTGTGGTTGCCAAAGACAAAAAGATCCCCTGGCAGGGTGCGCCTCTGTCACTCTGAGCCTGGGCTGCTTGAAGAGTCACGAATCTGGATTCTACAGCCTTGCTAGTGTCTAGAGTGAAGGAGGTGGCCTGTGTTGATGGTGCAGGTGGCAGCGATGTGTGTTCCTGAGCCCTGCTCTCCATCTCCTGGGGACATGGCTTAGAGTTATCCTGTGCTCAGTTTCACTTTGTTTTGTTTTATTATTTTTTTTATTTTCTTCAGAGTTTATAGCTTATAAAACCTATGTTTTCTTTTTTTTTCTTCTTAGCAACTGTAAAATCTCTTGACATACAGGGTTTTAGACGCCAAATTTGAGCAGTTTTGAGTTCTGATTTTATCCACGTATATGTGCACATGGCAGGGGGGGGGTTGCCCCAGAAAATCCTTGACATCAAGAAACAGACAGACAGACCTAAAATGTGGGACAAGATGCTGCCTCAGAATATCTGCATTCATGTCGGTTTAAAAAATCGCGGGGGAGCTGGGGATGTAGTAGAATGCTATTGGCCAGCACATATGAGGCCCCGGGTTCCATTCCAGCTTTACATAAACCGCACGTGGAGCTACAGACCCATAGTCCCAGCACTCGGGAGGTGGAGGCAGAAGAAGGAAAATCCAGGGTCATCTTCAGCTGAGCATCAGGTTTGAAGCCAGCCTGGATGACCCGAAGTACAGAGCAAGAGAGAGACACACACCGGCAGAGGCAGACAGACAGATGCGATTAAAGAGACTAGAGAGACAGACCAACCAGATGCAGAGGTATGACAGTCCTGGACTGGCTCTTTGGAGTGGGAGCTGAAGGTCAGATATTACTGTAAGTGACTGGCACTTGAACATGGCCTGAATCTTCAGTGACATTGCTATGTTCAAGTTGGATTTTGGGGTAACCCTGCATTGTGTGAAGATGGAGGATGCACAGTTGGGATAGCTCTTGCCGCAAATTTTTTAAGAACACCAGAGTTAGAGGTTTAGGGTGAGTTTTTATAATATTTACCTGTACATAATGAGACATGATCTAAACGAAGCCCAAGTCTGTTAAAATCAACTGTTTTCTGTGATCCTTATTCCCATAGCTAAAAGGTACCTTTACATAGTATTTGTAATGATTTTGTACATAAAACAAGGTTTTATGGTCTGTAATTTTCCACTCATGGCTTTCCGTCAACGCTACAGTGTTAGGAAATGTTGAGGAACCAAGATGTAAAGTAACCATGATGCTTGTAGCTCACTTCTAAAATGATTGGCAATAAAAACAAGCAGGTTGTGTGCTTGCACGTGAGTGCATGTGTGTGCCTGTGTCATTTCTGTGTGTACATATGTGCATGCATGTCTGTGTGTACAGGTGTATGTAGATGCGTGCATGTGTGTATATGTGTTTTCTGTATGTGTAGGCTGCATGTGGAGTGAGCGAATGAGCATCATGAATCTGGCCGATGTGCACAGCTGTGGCACTGTTTGACCTTGACATGCTTGAACTATTTCACATGGAAGCCTGGGCCAGGCAGTTAGCCTAGTAACTTCTCTAGGCTTGCTCGCTGCTAGGCATCCTCTTTGGTGGGAGATGGGGGAAGTGTTTGTATTGAGCAGGGCTTGTGGCTGATGCAATGAAGAAGTGCCTCTTCATTCTCTTCAGCCCTCGAGATTCCACTGATGGCTGCTCTCTGGACTGGGATGGCCAGTGAGGTGACCAGAACATGTGTCATCTTTGATTTCTTGTAACGAGTTATGAAAAAAAATGCCAATAAACACAGAACAAAACTGCGTAGATAAACAACTGGAAACATTGTGAGAAAGCCCTACTCATTCAGGGCCTTGCAGGGCCAGGCAGGGACCCTGGGCTTGACCCTTTGGGGCTGTGCAAAGCTATCAAGAGTGAGTACTAGGGTCAGGTGTGTGCTTTATAGTTTGCCCCTGGGTGGCGCATTGGAAATATTGAGTTCCTCTATGGGCCAAACTTTATCAGATCCTAAGACACAGAAAGAAGTTGGTAGTTGGAAGTTGGGCACATTTTACTGTCATGTAGTGGGATGATTAGGCGAGGGGAAGCAGGGTGATTAAAGGTCACCTGATGCCCAACTTGAGAAACTGAATGGCCCTGTGGCTTCCCATAGTGAGGAGGACCTGGGAGCCTGGAGGCGGGTCAGGAAGTAATTTCAGTAGAAAATACAGAGCTCACATTGGAGAGCTGGTTAAGGGAAGGTGTCAACCAGCAAGCCATAGGCTGGAACTCAGCCCTGAGACACACACACCTTTTAGGCAGCTGTCATTATGGTGGTGAACTGGGGGGAAGCTGAGGTGAGGGAGGCTGAGAGGTGAGGAAGTCACTCTTGGGTGCCCCCAAAAGGGTTTCTGGACTGACGTTGAGGTCAGCTGTGTAGCCCTGCCCAGAGTCAGGGGGAGGGGCTGCTCCGTGTGGCCACAGAACTGGTGGTGGTTCCGCACCCCCCCCCCCCCAGTGTTGTGGACTTGAGACTTCTTGGTTTGCAGCCGCTAGGTACAGTGGAACAAGGGCTGTCACATCAACTTTGTCACATCAATCAAGGGGGATTGAGTACACCTGGGGCTGAGAAGCAGTGGGAATAGGTTGTCCTTGCAGAAATATGATGACCTTTGTCGTTACTCTTATTACTAATTGCCAGCTACCTCTTGAGAGCCTACATCAGCCAGACACAGCGAGGCAAACATCTGACATCACGTGCGTCATGGGTGCTTAAGGTCATCCACCATAGATAGGCTTGGATCCCTGTACGGAGGAGGGTGCCAGGGACAGCGAGGGCATGCTAGGGATGCTGTGTGTACAGGTAGGCAGAATCACTGTCTTCTCTTCTGGGATGAGACCTGTATGTCTAGGGGTCAAAGGGGAAAGACTGGTTCCAGACCTGGGTCCCTTGGGGCTTTCCCGATTCTCTCTGGATGCAGGCAGATCGGTAGAGTCTCTGCCCCAGGCTGTGGATCGTCACCCTGTGTGGCTGGCTCCATCACTTTGCAGAGGGGCCCAGGGTAAATGCTTCTACGTGCCTTTCTGGTTTGTTGTGTTGCCCTGACGCCTCTAGCTCATGCCTACCTACAGTGAAGGCTGGGATGCAAGGGTGCTGGATGGAGGTCTTAAGAAGGCTTCCCTTAGGAGGCTCTCCTTCTAGAAATGAGGAGCAAGCTCTGGAACGGGAAAGATGAGGAAGTGGGGGAATGGTGGGCCTCAGAGATGCAGTTTGTAGAAGGTGACGAAGAACTCTGAAGGTAACCCAGAGGACAGTTTCTGGGATGGATGTGTATGCCCAGCCCAGTGAGTATCCAGAGGAGCCACCATGACTGACCTCAGTCCGCTGTCATTTTTGTGTGGGTTGGAGGTGGAGCCAGACAAGGAAAGAGACGGTATGGCACATACAGTTAACTAGACAGCAAAATACCCACTGGGGGTATTTTTGCTTTAAAGTATTTATAAAAAACCCTTGCTATTTCCAGTTCTAGGACACTAACTTTATTTAAAAGAAAGCTCCACATCCCCATCTATGACATCCATGTCATGGGTCACCATGAGAATTAGATAAGGTGACATGCGGCCCAGCACCCTGTCTTCATCACAGGGCCATTGGGCTTCCCTTCCTTAAGAACCTGTGGGGAAGCTTCCCCAGGGCCTTCATTCTGTTGACAGTAGGGACTCTAGGCTGGAAAACAGCTCAGACTTCTGTGTGGTGGGATTTGGCTTACCTTTAATTCTTTTCTTCTTGAGCGCTGGTTCCTCATCTTCTGTTTGGCCCTCGGTATTTCCCAGCACCCTGGGCTATAGAGTGAACACGAGGGTAGCAGTAGCCTACAGCAGCCTCTCTGTCCCAGCCTCATGTGTGGTCGGAGCCCCCTGCAGGAGAAGCCAGATTCCTCTGACCACTCAGCCTGCCAAACACAGAGAACACATGTCAGCGGGAGCACACACACCACCAGGAGGACTTGGCCCAGGCCTTGGAAGTTGAATATGAAAAGGCCTCCAAATCTGCAATGCACTCCAGCCCAGGCAGAGCTGCAGGCAGCCCTGGGGGCTCTCACATTTCCCGCTCCTAGTCTGGCCAGGGACAGGCAGACTTGGGTGGCTCGCTGCTTCCTCGACTCTGATCTTGGCCCACCCACGCATGCAAGTGAGCACGGGATGCTCGGGCGTGGGCGAGGGCAGAGTTAAAATAATTCCTTATTCATGTTTCAGAAGCAGCTAGGCTTGTTCCATTTTTATGCGGTCATTTCATGGAGAGCTTACAATAGGTCATTCCCAGTTTGCTCATCCATTGGATGGAGTATCTCTGCTTCCCGTGATCATTAACCTTGATTCCTCACCTATGTAAAGGCATTGGAGGGCGATGCTTGCTTCTTTGTACCACATCTCTTCTAAAAATAGAGGTGGGTGGTCAGGGATTCTGTTTGCCGGGTATCTTAATGAAACTGTAGACAGTTAAAGTGCCGCTGAAACACAATAGCTTTGGAAGGCCTGGCCTTCATAAATAACGATGGCCAGACCTTCCTGAGGCCATGGTTAGTGTTGGCGCAGTACATCCCCCATCAGACGTATCATAACAAGCTTAGAAGTGCCAGGTCCTGATGTATGCGCAGACACAGTTTTGCCTCTGCACAGCCTGCACCGAGAATGTGGATAGATGGACATTGGCTGGGCAGTGAGCCAGGGAAGGACATGCTGGGCTGTGTCTGACACACATAGTGTAGATGGTATAAAAGGGGAATCCAGAAGCCTTTGGGCAGACAACACAGCAGTCCCCAGAGGTAGGGGAAAGGCAGTGACCACAGCCTGGCCTAAGGGATAAGCAGTAGAGGACAGACTTTGAGACAACTTGGAGCTGGAATGATCAGGGCTTGAGTGTAGAGTATGAACCTTTCTGTTTAAGGACCAAGCAGGATAGGAGTCCGGGGAGTAGCAACGTTGACTCTGAGATGTCAAGAGGGTATGGCTGGCTGTGGGAATGTCCCGGAGTGACTGGACAGTGAGTCCTCCGGTCCCAGCAGAGGCCAGGAGGGAGGTAGGGGTTTGCAATTGCTTTATGTAGCTAAGAATTAGTGCCACGAGGATAGTAGAAACACAGTGCATAGTAGTTTCTCTGCTTTTGAGGGAAGGGGAAGAAGAGAAGCAAGCAAGAGAGAGAAGACAGGGGAGGCTGCAGTAACAACACCATCTCTAGAAACAGACATCTACAGTGTCTATCTGCGGAGGGGGAAGAGTGGGGGCAGTAGAGGAGGCCAGTTGGGTCTAACAGTGAGGATGGTCCTCATACAGCCTAGGCAAGGATGGGACAGACATCACATAGGAAAAGGAAAGACAGACATGACAGAAGTAGACCTTGCCAACATCAAGTGTTTGTAGGACATGAGGTCCCATTGTTAGAGAAGGGACCATGTGATGAAGAAGACAGTGGAATTTAACCCTGTCACCCGAAAGTTGGGCTTTCGTGGGCTGGGGAGAGCAGGTATTACACTCAGAGGTTTTTGATTGGTATCTGATGTCAAGTTTGTGTAAAGCTGCCAGAGACACCGGTGTTGTGGAGCACTAGCAGATAAAAGAGAATGTGCTTATGTAATCACCCTTTACTTTCGAAGATGATTAGGGCCTTTGTTTGTTTATTTAAATTAGACTGAGTGATTGTTGTGTCACGTTTGGGGCTCTTGACAATGTTAGGCAGCCTGTGGACTTTACAGCCCAGCATGCCTCTTGCAGTTTTCTGCACCCAGTTTCGACTTGGCGTATGTTTTCTGTCTTACAATTTTCTTTTAAGGGTCTATTTTTCTTTTGAGTCTTAAAACACATTGGGATTATTTCTCTCTCTTCTTCCTCGGTTGCAGTGCATCCATCGGGATCTGGCAGCCAGAAACGTGTTGGTAACAGAAAACAACGTGATGAAGATAGCAGACTTTGGCCTGGCCAGGGATATCAACAATATAGACTATTACAAAAAGACCACAAATGTGAGTGTGTGACGTCACACTTGGGGGCGGGGCAGGGAAGGTCGCAGAAGGATGCCAAGTTTATCAGTGGGAGAACCCTGGGGGCTTCCCTCCACGTTACTACGTTCTGTTGTTTTTTGCTTAACTCTCAATCAGCCAATTTAGGCTACATCTGAGATAGGTTTAGTATATCTGGAGCACTCATTTATATGGAATAACAGTCAGTAGCCTCTACGGCTTTCTGCGGCTTTCTTAGGAACCTTCATAACTGCGGGATGATGAGATGGCTCAGCTCTTACAGCCAGGATGAGAGCTTTGAAGTTTGCTCCGTTCAATTCACCTAGAGACTGATTGGGGTATGCCTATGTACTAGGGAGATGGGTGACAAAGAGAGCAAAAAGAGACACACTTTGACACTATGTATCTTAGTCGCTGTGTACAGAGAGAGCTGGAGCTAAGTTTACCCTTAGTGGTAAACTGATGAAAGCCATTAGAAGGCCATCTCTTCATTCAGAGGGCAAGGAAGCACCCCGGAGTGGTGAGGGAGGGAGCACGGATCACCCACCCCTGGGTGCTAAGTGGGAGCTCAGCTTCAGAGCCCACATTCAAGGCAGGCTGAAGTAGGGAAATGAGGAAGAGACAGGGACCTAAATCTGCTTCTCAGACCTGGTTCTTGGAACCAGCCAGGAAGTCCTGACTTGATCAGGGACCTTGGTTTTTCTATAGACAAGCAGATGGGACCTGTGCTTGTCACCGCAGTAATTCCCTCTGCATTCCACCAATGCAGAGACTTGTCTCCTAGGCACACCGTCTCCCTACACGCATGCGGGAAGGCCCTCTAGGACCTAACCAACTGGTGTAGTTTTTGAGTCCTTTATTTTAAATTTTGATAGCATTAGGAAGCCAGGCGTGGGAGCTCAAAAGCTGAGGCAGGAGGACTGCCAAGAGTTTGATCCTACCCTGGGTTAATTGTAAGTGGCGGACCTGTCTGGGCTACAAAAATGAGACAGTATTCTTACATAGGGTATGACCCTGTTGGGCCTACTGTAGTACTCTTGTAAAGCCTAGGCCTTTCTACATTTTTTTTTTGGACAGGGGCGACTTCCGGTCAAGTGGATGGCTCCTGAAGCCCTTTTTGATAGGGTTTACACCCATCAGAGTGATGTGTAAGTAGCCTCTGTCCTTGACTCCTTTAAGGGTTACGCTGCAGAAATACTCAGGTTTCACATGCTCATCGAAGGCATGGGTTTGCGGGAGGTTGGTACCCAGGGTTTGGTTACTGGCCTGTCTGCCTCTGGAAGGTGGGGATACCATCCTCCTGCTGCCACGTGGAAGCACCATGCGCCCATCGCAAATGGCAGATACTCAGCACTTCGGTCAACTGGGTGGCATGCTCTTTGCTCCCTTAGCTGGGCCTGGAAGTGCACGGGTTCATCCTAATACTCAGAAGGATCCCAAGTTCAAGACCGACCTAGACTACACGTAGCAAGTTCCAGGCCAGCCAGGGATACGTATCATGAATGTATCTTTCTAAAAATTAGAAAAGAGAAGGCCCTGAGCCCTTCCTAGTTAGGTGTCTATGATTCTTCTGTGGTCCTGGGCTTGTTCAGAGAGGCCGGTGCTAGAGGAGGCGTGGTCAGTTTGGATGAGCACACATCCGCTCGCTTTGCTTGTTTTAAATTTTTAAGTCTTGTCTTAGTCTCTGATAGCATTCTAGAAATACAATAGAAGCTACATATTTCTCAGATGAATCTTTGAAGCTACTGTTAGAGCCAGGTTCCAACTGATGTTGTAGATTGGGAAATTTAGCTGAAAGATGTTACTGGAGAAACAACTGGGTAAAAGATGTCTTGTGTTTGTTTGTTTGTTTGTTTATTTTTGCAAGCTTCTATGGGTTTTGTATTATTTTGTTTTTATTTTGGAAGCTTTCTTTTTTCTTTTTTTCTTTCTTTTCTTCTCTCTCTCTCTCTCTCTTTTAAGGCATTTGATGTGGCTGTTGTTTCTGCACCACCAGCATGCTTGGTCCCGCCAGCCTTCCTAGAAGGAAGGAATCATAGTTTTTATTTGGACACAATATACTGAGGCTCTGAACTTGTTTTAGCTATGTTGTGGCCCCTGCTCATACTTGGTAGACAACCAGGGACAGTTTCAGCGTTGGGACCGACCTCCTGGAGTCGGAACGCATGAGTTTCCAGAACCTCGGGACACAAGTAACCTACGATTCTCGGCTTGACTGTCTCCGAGCCTTGAGTCTACCAAACAAGGCTGGGGAAATCAGCTGTGGCTCTCTGAGAAGTCGAATATAAACAGCACCCTGTGAGGTCTTCTCACTTTCTGCTGGATGAGCCTCTTCTTCTGGGCATGCTCACCCGGGCCCTGTGCTGGCTCCCTTCACCCCGCACAGCATCACGGAGTCTTTGCCCTGCGGGTGCTCCGCCAGCCCTCTAGGGCAGGCGTCCTCTCACACAGCCTTTTCTGTCATCTGTAGATCCTGGTTCTTGTGTCAACCACAAAGGGAGAAGGGTGATTTAGACAGAAGAAGCTGAAGTCGAGGCGTCTAGACCTCCCACATTGGTTAGCACCACATAAGAGACAAAGAGCTTTAAGAGACAGGGGTGCGGCTTTGTCAATTAATGGAAAATTCCATCAGACCGTCCACTGTCGTCCTCATTTAGGGAGGCTCCTGGGGGGTCAGGAAAGGGCACGTAGGATGGATTGCGGGAGAGCTCATTTATCTATGGATGTTAGAAGTGAGTGACTGTTTATTTTTTTAACTGACATGTTTAGGTTTCTGCAAGCCGGGCACATTACTAATGCTGTGTTTTTTCTTTGCAGCTGGTCTTTTGGGGTGTTAATGTGGGAGATCTTCACTTTAGGGGGCTCACCCTACCCAGGGATTCCCGTGGAGGAACTTTTTAAGCTGCTCAAGGAGGGACACAGGATGGACAAGCCTGCCAACTGCACCAATGAGCTGTAAGGGCGCCATGGCCACCCCTGCTGACAATGTAGCGGGCTCACCGCATCTGTCCCGTTTCTCCAGACATGGCTTGGGTTCCTCAGGCCCCCGTTTTTCTAAACATGCTCTAAGAAGACAGATTGTTGAGGTGGTCTGGGCTCAATCCTAGCCCCGAGATAGAAGGTTACACAGACAACTATGGCTTGTCCAAAAGAAAACATTCTGCTGAAGTGTCTGGAATGGGAAGGAGTGAGCTCTGCCACAGCGACATGAACGTCCATAGTGATGGGGACAGGGAGTCAGTCATTTGGTAAAGTGCTTACCACACAAGCCTGAGGACCTGAGTTCATTCCCAACATTCACCTAAAAATCTGGCCACCGTGGTATATGCACTTGTAGTCCCACAGACTGCAGAGGTAGAGATAGGAGGATCCTTGGGGCTTGCCAGCCCGCCAGCCAGCCTAGCCTAAAACAGCAAACCTCGAGTCTCAGTGAGGAACCCTATCTCAAAGGATAAAGCAGATGGTTTCTGAGGAACAGTACCCATGGTTAGCCTCCACGTGTGCACACACGCATGCACACACACACACAAGTATACAGAGAGAGAAAATTGCCATTACATGAACCACGCTCACTCAGACTGAATGGATTAGTGTGTTTGGTCACCCATATTTTAAAGCAGAGAACCCAAGGTTTATCCTGGTGCCCCCGTTAGGGAACCATTTCTGCTTCTGAAAGTGTGAGCTGGTTTCTAGGAACACCTTCCCCACACTGTAAGTGAAATTGTGCTGTGTTAATGACGCGTGCCTTGGGCAGCGAGGTGTTGCCCCTCCTCCGGGGCAAACTAAGAAAGTGATTGTCCCAGAGACTGCCTTCTATTGTGTGTTCCATGGGGATTTCAGAACAGTAATCCCGACAAGTACTTTCTGGTGTACAGTGAAGGGCTGATGAATGGCCACTTTTTATAGCGAATTATATAAAGGCATTTATTGTGTGCCTGTGTTCCTGTTGCTTTTTCTAACATAGAGGGTCTGTCAAAACTCATAATCAAGATAAGGCGGGAAGCTTGAGCTATCCAAGAGTTAATCAGGAAGTTAGCTCAAAGCTCCGTGGTGGCGGATTAACTTGCATATTGCATAAACCTTCAAGTTGTGGTTTCTGAATACATATATATATATTAAACTGAGGGACTTTTGTCAACAGACTTTTAAAAAAAAGGAAAAAAACCAAAGTGTAGTTGAGGCGGGAGTGTTTGGGAGGGAGAAGACAGACTACAAACGTGTCTCCTTCCATTCTCTAGAGAGAGCGGGAAAGTGTGTTGACATCATGGTTGGTCACACTGTCGCAGAGGTAGTAGAGAAGCACATAGATGTCCCTTTTTGGATGCAGAGTCACCCTCCTAAAGCATTCTGGGTTGCAGAAAAGTTTCTGTGACGCTAGTATTTGTGTAGTTATATTTTGTTATTTAGGGTATGTCTCCATGGCACCTGTGAAAACCATCTGTGTCTGTATATCAAGTCCTTAGTGACATCAACTCACCGGAGAAACCCTCTCTCCTAGGTATATGATGATGAGGGACTGCTGGCATGCTGTACCCTCACAGAGACCCACATTCAAGCAGTTGGTGGAAGACTTGGACCGGATTCTAACTCTCACAACCAATGAGGTAAAAGCCTCCTTCCAGAAGCCTAGAGACCTGCTTGCCTTGGGAGGTGCCCATTTGTTAAATGCAAGCTCCCCTGTTGGAGCCAGTGGTAGCTTTTATCATTTTTGGGCAGGAGTTGGGCAGAGTTAAACTGTGTGTTCCTTTTCAGTCAGTTTTTTTTTTTTTCCCTCAGAACTGAATTTTGAGAATTCTGACTCATGAGGCTGAGGCCTCCTGAGTTGCCCTCATGGCAACCGGTGGTGCTGTGTCACCCAGTGTGTGTGGCGTGTGGAGAGGGAGGAAGAGGCGGGAATGTTCTGTGGTAGTGCTTTGGTGTGTGCGGAAGCACTGGTATGTAATATGAGCCTTGGATTCTATGTCCTGGTGGTTGGTGTGAATGCTGTCTCTGCTCAGGGGCTGACCAGCTTGATGGAAGGCAGTGGGAGTCTGTCGTTTCTGTATGCTACTGCCCTGGGTGAGCCTGTCTGGAAAGACATGTGGCTTGGGTCTTTCTGTGTGATATCCTGTATGTGCTGATATGTGCGTAATAATTCTGTTATGAGTGACTTAGAGGATTTTTAAGTTGACAGTTGGTGCCTGTTGTTAAAATATTCACCCTGGGGCAGAGTTGAGGGGTGGTAGCTAGTTGTGGGTAGAGTGATAGCCACACGAGCATTGCACTCTCACCGGAAGCCTGGTGTGATGGTGTTCTCTTGTAATCCCAGCACGTGGATCCCTGGGGCTCAATAGTTAGCTAATCTAACCTCACGGGCAAACTTCAAGCTCCAACGAGAGATCCTGTCCCATAAGGCAAAGCCTCCATATGCACGTACACCCACACACGTGAATACACCCAGAATATGTCAGTTTTTGTATTTATAATTTACGCCAACCAAAGACACCATTTTCTGTTACTCTTTGCCTAAATACAGCCATGTCTCTGGCTTCAACGTTAACCGAATGACCTCTAGGGTTTTAGGAAGAATTTTGTACAAGCAGAAAAGCTGAGAGAGCCTCACAGTCCAGGGAAACCTCCTGCTAGGAATTGGAAATGAATGTTGAGATGTTCCCTGAAGGTGCCGAGCAATATTCCCTTATGACAAAAAGGTTGATGTTTTCACAACAGTAGATAAAAGTTTTTAATATCTCCCAAATACTTAAAAGGAAAAGAATAGAGTTAATTTCTGTTTTAAAAAATAGAATGATTAAAGAGAAAAAGAGAAACAGTTGAATGTAGAGATATAAAACCTTCCTGTGGCAACTTTATCTCGTGCTCTTGGCGGTGGCTTGTGCTGGATGAAGGGGGAGCTTGCATTTAAATGAACACAGCTGACCTTCAGAAGTTGAAAGGAATAGTTCAAGTGGGGGGGGGAACCCAACTTTCTTCTCCTGCCAAAATTGTTGTTTCTAGCCTAAGTTCCTTTAACCCTAGGCTTGGAATCCAGTGATTTTTTTTATTTTCCTATCAGATCTGAATAGTTACAACTTCATTTAGAAACTGGGAAGGGTACTAAAGTTTTCATTTAATGGTCCCAGGTCCGTACTCAATGTTGTGTATTGATATATTTATGTTTTAAGTGGGACCCATTTCTACTGAACTTTATATGCGTATCCTAAAATAAGAGAGCAGAGTGCCATATTGTCTAGCGGATATAAAAATCGAAGTTTCTTTCCTTCTTAAAATCATTACCACATGCTCAAGAAAAATGGTTCCATTTAGGACAAAATTTCATTTTTATCATTGTAAGCAAAAAGTCCTCTTTTGATGTGGTGGGTGTGTTTGTTTCTGGTTGTGCGGTTAATGCTGATGTTGTTGGAGCCGACACATCCCCCTTCTGGGATGGCGACTCTTTCTCTTGCCAGCCCTGGTGATGAATTATGGTGGTTTTTTGTCTTTTAAACCGTACGGTCGCCAACATTCCATGGACTCTCTGCTGATAACGCTGGGGCTGTTTATGCTGTAGTCTGCGCTTTTTGCCCCCTCTCAGCAAAACCACATGTCATAGAGGAGTTGCTGGCTTCTGGGTATGTAAGCCAAGCTACCCTACTGTGCCAGTGCCTTTAAGCAGTGAGACAAGAAAGGCCCCTGTTTAGAAATCTTTTCAGAGCTGGGGATGTAACTCAGTTGATAAGAGTGCTTGCTTAGCGTGTACTCAGCCCTGGGCTCCATCCCCCAGCCCTACGTAAACTGAGCATGATTGTGCCCACCTGTGATCCCAGCACTCAGGGAGATAGATGCGGGAGGATTAGGAGTCCAAGGGCATCTTCAGATACATAGCAGGTTGGTGGCCAGCCTGGAATTCTTGAGACCACGTCTCAAAATGGAAGGAAGGAAAGAGGGAGAGAGGGAGGGAGGGAGGGGAAGGGAGGGGAGGGAAGGAAGGAAGGAAGGAGACACCTTGAATTCTTGAGACCATGTCTCAAAATGGAAGGAAGGAAGGAGGAAGCAAGAAAGGAAGGAGGGAAGGAAGGAAGGAAGGAGACACATAGACACAGAGAGATGCAGAGACACACTGAGAGACAGAGAAAGACACATTGAGGAAGAGACACAGAGAGAAATCTCTTCCTGGTTTCCGACCAGTGTTGTCTAGTACTTTCTGTAAGGGCCAGAGAGTAAACATTTTCAGCTTCAAGGCCATATGGTCTCTGTCGAAACTCTGTGGTCCCAGCATGAGAGCAGCCCCAACTCTGCATAAATAAATGAGTGCCTGTCTTCCACTAAAACTTTATGGACTCTGAAATGGGGAAATTTATATAATTTCATAGGAATTTATATCATTTCATGTCATTGGCTGGCATGAGATATGACTCTTAATTTGATTTTTCTACTACGCATGTACTAATGTTGAAAAGCAGCCTTAGTTTGTGGGCCAAACAGAAACATACAAGGGCACGCACCCTGCCCAGAGCTGGAGGAAGAGGAGTTTTGAGTGAGCCAGAGGGACCTCGGCAACAGCCAGAGTTGCTTTGGGGAGCAGAGGAACCCTTTTTCCTAGACTTTTCTTTCACAGCCCATTATGGATTTAACATTCACGAGGGTATCTAAGCCTTTCCCCAACCTGTTTACCTTGTTAACTCTGAGAGCTTCTGGGAGTAATGAATTACATCTGTTAAATTATGCAACGAACGGAGGAGCCTTCCCCTCAAATGATCCTAGAAATGACAACTGTAGAACGTGATTCAGAACATACATATTCATGGCCTGGCTATTTAAAGGGGTCCTGTTGTGTTTCTGCTTCGCTGAATCTTGAACTCCATCCACGAGCTCTAGCGAGGAGGGCTATGGTAGGTCACCTCGGTCCTGTGGGCAGAGCTGACCGCCCAGTACCAGCAGTTCACGGTGTGTTTGTCGTCGGCTACTTGCTGGTGGTTTCTTATAAAAGTTTGGGGCAGCCTGGAATGAATGGAGTTGAGGTCTCGGGGAGGTCTTTGTGCAGTGGGGGGTGAGCCTGGCCTTTCCCAAGTCTGATAGAGTTGTCTCAGAAACTCCTGTTTGAAATGAGATTCTTCTCTTCCCTTCTTGCAGGAATACTTGGACCTCACTCAGCCACTCGAACCGTATTCACCTTGTTATCCTGACCCGAGATGAAATAAAAACGTCTCTCTTCCCTTCTTGCAGGAATACTTGGACCTCACTCAGCCTCTCGAACAGTATTCTCCTAGTTACCCCGACACAAGGAGCTCTTGTTCTTCAGGGGACGATTCTGTGTTTTCTCCAGACCCCATGCCTTATGAACCCTGCCTGCCTCAGTATCCACACATAAACGGCAGTGTTAAAACATGAGCGAACGTGTCTTCCTGTCCCCAAATGGGACGGCACCAGGAACCTACATACACTGAACAGAGAGGCTGAGCCTCCAGAGCATGTGACACACCTCCACTTGTATATATATGGAACAGAGGAGTACATAATGGGAAGCATGTTTGGCACATGTGTAAAGATTTATAGAGTCGGGAACATGTCACCTTCCCAGGGGAGGAAGAATGTTTCTTGAGAAGTGGACAGCCACAAGCCACCACACCGCCCTCTCTGACCCACCGTGTGTCCTGGATTGTGCCCCGGTCGGACTCAAGGCAGACGCGCATTCTGCCTTCCTTGTTAATTTTGTAAGAATTGGAGAAAATATATGTCAGCACACACTTACAGAGCACAAATGCAGTATATAGGTGCTGGATGTATGTAAATATATTCAAATTATGTATAAATATATATTATATATTTACAAGGAATTATTTTTTGTATTGATTTTAAATGGATGTTCCTGATGCACCTAGAAAATTGGTCTCTCCTTTTTTTAAATAGATATTTGCTAAATGCTGTTCTTAGAATTTCTTAATTTTCACCGAGCAGAGGTGGGAAAATACTTTTTGCTTTCAGGGAAAATGGTGTCACATTAATTTATTAACCAATTGGTAATATACGAAATGATTAATCATTTATAGTTTTGTTTGTAATTTAAGTGGCATTTCTATGCAGGCAGCACAGAGGACTAGTTAATCTATGCTTGGACTTAACTGGCTATTGGATCCTTTAAGAAGAGAAATATTTACGATCTATGATTAATGTGGGGGGAAGTGACGTGTTCGACTTATCTGTGTTTCAACTCTGCTGTCCGATGATCATGTTTAGCCACCTCAATGCCCACTTACAAGAAACCTGTTAAGCTCTGTCACCCTCGTGTAACATTTACCCAGACTTCCCAAGACCAATGGTACCAGCGTCCTCATCCCAAAATGCCTTAATCCGCTCTCTGGGAACAGACGTCCATCGGAATGGTAGCAGGGTGGGTTCTGTCTGGCAGCTGGCCTTCTGCCTGAGTTACACATCCATCACGCGAGCCTCACCTCTCCTCCGTGAGGTTTAGTAACAGCTTCATGTTCTTCAGCCTCAGAAACTCCTTTGGGGACTCTCCGTTCTCTCCGAATATCAAAAGCCCAGTGTTACTCTGTTGAGAGTTTGGGAGCATCTTCCTTCTTGTAGAGGGTTTCTTTCTGGCTTCCGCCTTCGTCTGCCAAGACCTCACCCAAAGAGCTGGCCTGATAGCTGCACCCAACAAGAGACCGGTTATTGTTGATTTCCGTATTCAAGTATTGTGTTCTGCTTTGGAGACACCCACTCACTTTGCTACAGTCATGTGACATGAATGCAGATTACACTGATTTTTATGTGTTTTGAAATTGGAGAAAGTATTTAATAAAACCTGTTAATTTTTATACTGACAATAAAAATGTTTCTACAGATATTAATGTTAACAAGACAAAATAAATGTCACGCAGCTTATTTTTTTAATACTTGTGTCTTCCCCAATGGTTTCCTGTGCTTGGAGGTGTTGACAGAGTGCGTGGTGCTATGGATGCAGGAAAGGCAAATCTGGAAGGCCACATAGTGAGGTGACTTACCAGGGTTGCCTGGGAACAGCAGTTCCTGGGGCAGGTTGATCAGTGGAACGTCAGAAGTTGGTTCAACCCTGGCTAGGCTACTTACCGACACCTCAACAGAGAGAGACAATGTCCTTCCTGGGTCCTTTATACTTCCCAGAGAAGCAACGTGGAAGAGACCTTAAAGGTAACCTAAGGATGAAGAGGTGTCAAAGACAAGATCCTTAGACTGTCTGTGTCCTGGGACCTGCAGCCTTCTAGCCTGCCATCCTTGTGGTGCGTGGAGAGATGGTTTAATTCGGAAGAGTGTTTTGCTTGTCTGTGTGTGGAGGTCAATATGGCTCCGATATAATTGCTCAGGAGCCGCTTCTTCACTGGCATTGCAGTTGTGCGGGGTTGAGGGTCCCTAAACAGTGCTGTTCTGTTGTCCCTGTTAGGTTTGGGTCGTGGGGGAAGCCAGAGTTTCACTAGGCACCAGGAGGGTGGCATCAGGTCTTGGTCTTTGCTTTGGTTTCTTACTAGTGGACCGAGGTAATGACCCCACCCAAAGAATGTGGGTAAGGAAAGATGATAAAGCACGTGGGTGTGGCCTGGGGCACAGCTCGGTGGTAGCGTGTTTGCTTTACAAACTTCAGGGCCTGGGTTCCGTCTCCAGTAGAGCATTCGGAGAGTGAGGATGTGAAAACAGTCGGTCTGCTGCTGCCCGGCCATCCCCATCCTTTGGATGCCCTCAGCATGGGGCAGGATGGTGTTATCCATGTATTTAGACTCAGGCTCAGGATCTAATGCTCATTTGTCTCTGGCTAGATGAGCCTTCCGTACCTCACAGGACACCAAGGACTGCCATTCTTGGCTGTGTTAGGGCGCTAGGTCAGCCAGGAATCCTAAAGTAGTTATTGGCGATTTTAGTTTTAGAATCGTGTTTGAGAGATTTGTCATGGAGGGGAAGATAGGAAATACCATTTTAAAAAATACCTCAAAGAAATATAAACAGAGCTTGATGAGAATCCTGAGGTTCAGGGCCACATCCACACACCCCACCCCACCCCAGACCGAAGGAAAGATTTGGGAAGTAGACGGTTGTCAGTGAACCAGGAAATTAGTTCATCTGTGAAGAACCAAATGATGGTAGATGTTTTGGGTGTGTCCTGAGCCCCGTTGTTTCCAGGTAGGAGGGGCACATTTAGAAGGCTGCCTCAAAGTCCAGCTAATTGTGCCCTACGATAGGACAGGGAGGATGGACGGTCAGGCTACAAAGACAGCCCCTTTGGGAGAGTACTGTGGATTCCTTGGGCACAAAGGGCTTCTCATCCACTGCCGAGCCTCTTCCCCGGGAACTTCTCACCATCTGATGTTGGGGGATCGTCTTGAACCCCACACTCAGGAAATGAAAACAAATTCCCCCTATCATATGTGTGCACAGCTATGGTTCATAGACCCAACTACCATGCTGAGAGCAGCAGTTTGGGATTCCAGCTTGCCCTGGCTAATAGAAGCTTCTAGAAGGTTCCAGAGGGCTTAGGTAGTGCAGATAGAAACTTGAAACTGAACTGCAGGTTTCTAAGAGTCACCCAAGTGGGAAATAGCCTAAACAGTTAAGACTGTGGCCTGCCTGGTGCCATAGAAAGACCTGGCAGGTGAGCTGGGATTGAATCGACTTGTATGTATGTTTTGTACAGCTTGGTGTTGCTGGCCAAGTCCCTGGTTCTACTTGGACATTCATCATGGGTCTTACCATAAGGATGACCTGTAGAGGCTTAGCTCTGGCAGACGGCCGCCCTCTTCATGGGGATTCTTTGTGCATGCTAGTAGTTTTTGTGAAGTATGCTCACAATGTCATACAGCCTTCACTATGATCTAATATCAGAATGTCTCAGATTTAATTCCAAGTTTTCAAAATGAAACCCAGTACCCATGAGCAGTCACTGCCCAGCTCTCTTCCTAGCAATTCTCACCTGTCCTCTGATGAGACGATTCATATACATTGGGTCCTGCAGCAGGTGGCTTTCATGTCTGGTTCTATTTATTTAACATGTGGTTCATCCATATCGCAGTGTATCAGTGTGCCATCTTTATTTCCAATGATATTCTGTCGTGTGGGTGTATTACGTTTTTGTTCATCTACTAATGGATCTAATGAATAACCCTGCTTTTTAACATCCATCTATAGGGGTTTTCAGGGGTGGGTAGTAGTTTGAATGTAATTGGCCCCCAGAATCTCAGAGAGTTTTAGGAGGTGTGGCTTCGTTGGTGTGGGCATGGTATTGTTGGAGGAAGTGTGTCGTTGTTGGGGTGAGTTTTGAGATTTCCTATGCTCGGGAGACTGCCCAGTGTCTCCCTTGATTTCCTATTGCCTGCAAGGTATAGGACTCTCAGCTGTTGCTCCAGCACCATGTCTGCTTGCGTGCCACCATGCTCCCTGCCATGATGATATGGAACCGAACCTCTGAACCATAAGCCCTCATCTCAATTAAATGTTTCCTTTGTAAAAGTTGCTGTGGTTGTGGTGTCTCGACACAGCAATAGAAATCCTAACTAAGAGAGAGGGATCAAGTGTTTTGATTTCTTTTGGGTGTATGCCTAGGGTTAGAATGGCTGGGTCACAGGATAACTCAGTGTCTAAACTTTGGAGGAATTATCGTCTTATTTCCTAAGCAGTTACCCTGTTTTGCATTCCCACTAGCAATATCCCAATTTACCCACATCCTTGCTAATACTTGCTGTTGTCTATATTTTTATTGCATACTCCCAGGTGTGAATTTGTCTGTCCTATGGACTTCATAGCTGAGCAGGTGGGTACCCTTCAGATCATGGGTCAAAGGCATAGACAACGTTCTTGGGCTTTTCAGAGAAAGGCAGTATCTTCCAAATGAATTGGCCTGCCTTCCACACTTACAAGGTAGCTTCAACAATTAGGAGGTCTTATGGGTCCTCTTGGAATGAAAAGACTGAGTGTTGCTGATTTTGTCCTCTGAATGTAGCATCCAGAGTGGTTATGGATACCCCACTTCCCCCAGAGACACCCACTTGAGTTTCCAGCCCCTATCTGCCTCTGTTCTGCACGTCTCTCCCAGCATGTGTAGTTCTGCCCCAGATACACAGGGTCTTGGGAGATGCTGGGGCTCATAGAGTATAGAAGGTTAGCTTACGGGGATAGTCCATGCAGATATGGGGAAGTCATTATCCATGCTGGGTGACTTCAATGATGTAACTGGGGGTCACCTACGCTCCCGTATGTAACTGTTCAACTCTGCTCCTGTAAGTATGCCTAGTAGCTTGTGGTTAACCAAGCCATGCTTGGTGGTCTCTTGGTGTCCTATGTGGGATGAGTGGACATTTGACTATGTCTTCCTAACAAAGGCACACAACACTGAGATGTCAAACAATCCCACCCTTTCCCTCTTGGCTGAGAGATGAAGGAAGAAGCCTGCACTTGATGATGGGTAGAGATTTTCTGCTTCATCTCTACCTCGAATCTCCAGTTTTCTTCCAAATACAGCCTGGCAACCTTGAGCAGCCTGTGGGGACTGATAAGTGTTCTATTGCTCGTGCATGCACACTCGGGCCCTCCAGCCGTGTTTTCATGCTATTTATTCAGTTATTTATTGATGTTTTTAAGAGATGAAAGCCGAGCTTATCTCCTCCCACACTTCATCCTAGGAAACCTTCAAGGGAATTGGCAGTCTATTCTGGGCAGGGACAGGAGAAGCCTTCCGCTTCTTACCTGCCATTCTGAATAAGCCCCCTTTGGCTCCCATTTTCTTGGCATTTTGGGGGAAGTTTTGAATGGAAGCCTCAAAATTGCTTTGCACTTCTGACTCAGGAGTCATGAGAGGCACAGACAGTCAGTGCCAAATATTTTTGAAGTGGAGCCTCAGGTCATGGAGCATTAATTTTAAAACATATATGTGGACAAGTGATTTTGCTTCTCCACAAAGAACTCTGTGTCCTTTGGGGGATGTCTGTTCAGGCACTTGGTCCTCTTGTAATTCTTTTGTTGAGCATACTTAGGTGAATTTTGCCTGTATCCATTGCAAGTCAAAATCTGTAGCATGATGTACTTAGAAGGAGACAGAACACATCATTCGATAAAGAAGGAGCTTAGAATGGCGGTGTACTGCTATGATCCCATCATGTAGAAGGCTGAGGTAAGACTATCTCAAGACTGAGGTCAGCCTACCCCACATAGAGAAGCCCTATCTCAAAAATAAAACAAACAGAAGGTTGGCAAGATGGTTTAGTGAGTAAAGGCGCTTGCTACCAAGCCTGACAACCCGAGTTCAATCCCCAAGACTTACATGATGAAAGGAGAGAGCCGAGTCCTTCAAGTTGTCCTCTGACTTACACTCCACATGTATAGCACATGTACATACGTGTGCTTGCACGCACACACACACACAAGTTAAAAACACCAAGGCAAATAAAAAAGAATAGTAATGTTTTCTTGATTCTAAATGGGGTAATAAATGATTTCCATGTCAAATGGAATTTGGGTTAAATAGGATTTTTATATGGGATGAACCAAATTATCCCTGTTATATGGCACTCAACTATTAGCTGTTCTCTCTTTTTCTCCCTCCCTCCCCCCCCGCAGGTATTGAGATAAAAATAAAGATAAAATAAGTGTATATGTGTGTGTGTGATTATTACTGCTAGTTGGTTATGAATATGGCTAGGACCATGTCTCTCTCCCATTCCTCTTTTTTTAAAATGCGTTTATTACTTTTTATGTCTGTATGGCATGCACACACCATAGCACACTTGTGAAGCTCAAGGGACAACTTGGTGGAAATAGTTCAGTTTTTTTCTTTACATGGATAACAGGGGTCACATGCAGTCATCAGATTTGGGGCCTTCACCCAGTGAGCTACCAAATGGGTTCTTCTGAAAAACAAACACAAACATTTACTGTGTTCTATATCACTGAAAATAATGATCAAAATCTTGAGTAATCATGATGTTTGAACAACAGTCAGCCTGGTGTGATCACCATTTAAACAGGCATTATCTCTACGACATAGCCAGGCCATGAACGCTCCACCAGGTCTCTGAAGGACCATTTTCCACTTTGAGGATGAAATAGACCAAGCTAGTGAATGGATTTTCATACCATGGTCCAAAAGCTCAACCAGATGGGAACTGCATTTCTTGATGTTTCTCTAGGGCAAGACTCTAGTTCCAGGGGTGGTGTTGTGATGAGCAAACCAAAATGAGGACTAAGACGAAGGGAAAGTCTACATTAAAGAATCAAGCAGCCCGACACACTTCAAGTCAGCCGCTGACTCGGCTGTGTGGATAGACTGCCATGTGCGAGGCGGGGTTTGGAGAGCCTGGCATGAGCTGTTCTCTCTATGGGAAGGTCTCTGAGTCCTGGCTAACAGAAGAATATCTTGGTTTTGTTTGTTTTTCTTTTCTTTTTAAATGCAGGGCCTCACACCTCCCAAGCTGACCCTGCACCCCTGTGTAACCTTGAACTTCTAATCTTTCTGCCTCTATCTCCTGAGGGCTTGGCATTGCAGGTGTACAACTCTATCCCTGGTTTATGTGGTATTGGGGAGTGGACTGCATAAACCAGGGCCTCTCCATGCAAGATAAGCCCTGTATCAACATCCCCAACCTTCTGGCCGAGCATTCTGTGGGAAAAGGCAGCTGGAAGGGAGGGCCATGCAGACTCAGGGTGGCCCCTTCATGTAGAACTCTTGCCTTGCTGTTTTCCTATGGGAAAGCTTGTGAGTTTCTCTGTGCATGTTATCACTGTAGAGAAGGCAGTAGGAAACCTCTTTCCTGCTGTGAGCTCTTCTCCCCAGGAGCCCAGTCCTTTGGTGGCCTCTTGCTGCCTTTAGGCTGAACCAAAATGCAGAAGATGTTTCATGTGTTGTCACCATCCACGAGCAGCCCTGGTTGCAAGGAAGAGAGGCAAATTCCAAACACTAACCTATAAAGCCCACAGCAAACCCCTGGGCGGGGAGTGCGGTAGTGGGAGAGCTCGCTCTGTCATGCTTACATCAAACGGTGACAAAGTAAGGTCCGTGGACCTGATTGGACCTCCTGCCTGCTTTTTGTGTTTACTGTAAGCGAAGAAAGACTTTCATCCATCTTAAAATGGATGAAAAATATATATCTGGTGATATATACAAAATATATAAAATTCCAGTTTTAGCATTCATAACTAAAGTTTTATTGGGACCTGACCATACCCCTTCATTTACATAATGTCTAGGGCAGCTTTGGTAGATGTTGGCAGAGTAGATGGTTGAACAGAGATGACCAGCAGAGCTGAGAATGACTATGCTTGCCACCCATCCATTGTTTGACGGCCCCTGCTTTAGATAGGACGTGCTGGTGGGATGCTGGGCCCCTGAAGGCTTGTAGGCAGGACTTTTGAGGTAGCAAGATGCTGAAACTAGATGATGCTTCAAGAATGGCATCCAGTTGAAAGGGAGAGCTGGTGGGGTTGAAGAGATGACTCGGTGGTTAAGAGCGCCTACTGCTTTTGCAGAGGACCCTGGTTTGGTTCCTGGCACTCACACCATGTAGCCCACAGCTCTCTGTAACTCCAGCTCCAGAGGATCTGATGCCCACCTCTGGTCTCCATGGAGATCAACACTCATATGATATACATATACATACATACATATAAAAAAAGTCTAAAAAGAGAGAGATGAGGGGTGCAGTGAGCATCACCAAACATGCCTCTCTGGCCAAGCAAATGTTTCTAAGGTGCCTTGGAGATAACCGATGGCCCATGTGTATGTCTAACCCAGCCCTCCTGATACCATCTCACCCCTGGAGTGCCAGGTAAGCAGCATGCCATTGTTCCTCCAAAGAGGGTTGCCGCAGAGATCTACAAACCCATGGCTAAGTAAATAGCACTGTTCCACCAAAAGGAGAGAGGGCAAGAGGTTGACATTCAGCTGCGAGGGATGCTTGTTTGGCAAGAAGTAAACCAGTCCTCTCTATTGAGGGACTACTTCGCCCTGTAACACCATCTTCCTTGACTGGCCTGGAGAGCGGGGGTGGGGAGGTGGCCCTCTCATGGACTTGCTGGCCCAGCTGGGGTTTCTATCACTGTGGTACTGTTGTGTGTGTTCAGATTTCTGTGGCTAAGAGGTCTTTTGTTGCCTTTCCTTCAGAACACAAAGGTCACTTAGGGCAGATTTATATTAGAGCCACTGTAGTTCACCTGGACACATAACTATGAGTGTCTTTTCTTTTCTTTTTTCCTTCTCAACTAGTACAGTTAAAAGCATCCACAAAATTTCAGTTGCTGAAGACTTAAAATGACCCAAGAGTCACTTGCCCCATAAATCCGCACGCAACTCCCCCATGTAAACAGATCCACAGAAAACCCTCCATAGGCTGTAAATGTGTACAGGTGATGGAGACTGATAATCAAAATGGTCAGATCTGGTTTCAACCATCCCTTGTCTTCCAAATGAGGCTGAAAGCCAATCAAGCACTTAGCTCTTATTTTACTGACCTGACAGTGGGTAAATTTAGTCAAGTGCAGGAGATAGGAG
This sequence comes from Microtus pennsylvanicus, assembly GCF_037038515.1. Classification (NCBI taxonomy): domain Eukaryota; kingdom Metazoa; phylum Chordata; class Mammalia; order Rodentia; family Cricetidae; genus Microtus; species Microtus pennsylvanicus. The sequence goes on along the minus strand of NC_134583.1, from coordinate 71,532,189 downwards.
ATGAAGGGGTGACCCCCTCATAAAAGAAGCTGGGTACACACAGCCGCTCTGGGGAAGCTGAGCCCTGTGCAGATCCCCGGGGTGGAAACTTAGGCCCTTTTCAAAGACTGGGTGGGCTCCAGGGAGAAGGTGAAGACGCAGAGAGCCCAGTGAAGGAATGCTTTGTTGGCCTCTCCTGCTTCACAGGGCACCTGTGGACTGGGAAAGACCCTGGGAGGAAACTGAGAAGGGGCATTTAGAGTTGTCTCTGTGAGCATGTGCACATGTACTCTGTAGACCAAGCCTGAGGAGGGGGCATTTAGAGTTGTTTGTGTGAGCATCTGCACACACACACTCTTGTAGATCAGGCTTTTACAGCTTCTCAGAACAATAAGAACATTCAAGAGTCTTAGAGTGGTCACACCATGTAGGGCCAGCTGGTTACTTACGATCCTTAACACGACCCAGAAACATCTTAACAGGAGAGTTCAGATGGGTTTGGCGAGCAGAGAAGCTGCTGAGAAAGGACAGTGGGTATAGGATCAAGGGAGGCATGGATGGTTCTAGAATTTCTTTAGGGCTAAGTTGGCTTAAGTCTATATATAAAGGGGTTTGGGGAGTAGGGGGGTTTGGCTCAGAGCACTTTTGTGTATCAAACACACTGTTTGCATATAAACCACATGGTTTAGGTGGTGGTTGAATGTGAGGGTCTGAGATAAACAGAGAGTATCAAAATCTTCCCTGACACCCACTTTGACCTTGCCGCATCTGGAGTCTCATTTAGCCTGAGTGTTTTGGATCTCAGTCAATCACATCCCAGGTCTGACCACCCCTTCTCCTCTTTCTGCCAGATGAGAAGGAGGATGGGGTATCCTTCCATTGCTGCCTACACCCCTTACATTGCCTTGTGGAATCATCTGGAGGGCCAGGCTGACCCTCAGAGGAAGACAGACAGCACATGAGGCTTGCAAAACTGAAGTGACCTCCAAGTCAGAGACAAAGGGGACTTAGGTCAGTGTTTAATATTGGGCCCGCAAGGGAGGGGCTTTGCTATTTGCCAGAGCCAAGGGTCTTGGTAGATCCTAGCAATAGGCGCAGCCTGTTTTTGTGAGAGCAAAGGCATTTTGGAGACAGGTGAGAATGGGATACCTTAGGGTGGAGGAGATCACGGAAGGAGGAAATGTTAGGTAGAGAGACCGTGGGGTGGTGCCTGGCTCTTGCAAAGTCAGCCTCATTCTCCCTCGTCTTCTAGGTCTGCCCTTGTGATTCTAGCCCTGGCTGCCAGGATAAAAATACATTAGAATGTGAAGCTTAAGTAATAGAAGCTTATTTTCATACAGTTTTGTAAGCTAGAAGTTCAAGGTCAGGGAGCAGTCTGGTGGGGTCTGCTGAGGGCTCTCTTCCTGGCTCACAGATGGTCATAAGTTTTTGAGTCCATGTGTGTTCTTTCTTTGGTGCTTAGTCATAACGGCAGAGAGGGGGGAACATTAGAGGAGAGAGAGAGAGAGAGAGAGAGAGAGAGAGAGAGAGAGAGAGAGAGAGAGAGAGAGAGAGAGAGAGACTCTTCCTATGGGAACACCAATCCTCCTGGATAAAGCCTGTGATGTCTAATAGCATCACTTTGACAGGATCTAAAATCTCCTAGGAGACAGATCTCGGGTCACACCTGTGAGGGGTCATCTTGACTAGACTAATTAAGGCAGGAAGACCCGCCCTCAAACCGGTGGCACCGTTCCCTAGGGCTGGGTCCTAGATTGCATAAAAAGGAGAGCAGCTAGCTGAACTCGGACGTTCATCATTCTCTGCTTCCTATCTGTGGATACAACTTGACGAATTGCCTCAAAATTCTGCAGCTCAACCCGTATACTATAAGTCAAATGAACCCTTTAATTTAAGTCGCTTTTGCCATGACGTTTTATCATAGCTAAAGAAAGAGTCACTAAGATAAGGTCCCGCCTGCGCAGACCCTTTTCACCCTTAGTGCAGTCCTGTCTCCAAAGCCTATGTTCACATTAGGGGTTGGAGCATCAATGTGTGACTGTGGTGACGATGGAAAGGTGTGGTGTGCTCAACTCAGTATTTCTTCTTCTGCGTAGCCCAGAACCAGTCTACAATGGCCATGCTCGCAGTTTTGAGTGGGCGAGTTTATTGAGTATACAGCAAGCTGAAGTGGAAGACTAAATAGCAAGAGGTAGTTTGATAGATGATGGATAGAAAGACATCATCAAGTCAGGGACGTAAAGCCTCCTGTAAAAATCAACTGAGGAAGCCCATTGAGGCAATCATCTGGGGATCCCAACAGAGAGCCCCCAAACATAGTGACATCATGTCCCCTTGGGCAAGACATCCTCCAAGTCAAAGAACAAACAGCAACAGAGAGAGACAAAGCATCCCATCAAGCACTTACAACATCCAGCAAAATCCAACTGGATTTCATGATGGAGTTTTCCCTCCACAGATGAGCTTCCGTGGCTGAACTTTGGGCTTCCCTGACCCACTGGAGGTATCTTTATACTGTGGGATAAAAACTAGTAGCCCCTGTTGGAAATGTTTCACTTTTAGCTGTTGTTAAAGATATACTATGTTTTTATTTTGGGGCTCTTTTGATGTTCTTTCTCCTCCCTGTCACAGAGGGGAAGCCCGTCCCTAGACAAGAGGCTGTGGAAGACACACTGAGACAAACATGCATGGGGCTGAAATACAGGAGGGCAACCCCACTTTCAGAGCCGGCTTTTCAATGCGCTCAGTTTACTCATGACAGTTTCCCAGAATTACACCACAGAGGCTGCTCTTTCTCGCTTTTTGTCCCGCTGTCATGTTTAGTCCTGGATATTATCCGCTGAAGACACACAAGCTAGGTTTCCTCACAGACGAACGTGTGAGCTGTGGGCACTCCCAGACCAGCGGGGTAGCTTTTGAGCAACTACAGCTTCAAGGCTAACATTTACCTCCTTCATCAGACACACACTGTGTGGGATGCAAGGAGACCCTTCACTTTCTAAGACTGAGAAGAGAGGGTACAATAGCCAGGAATCTCAGCATCAGTGAAGTCTGAAAGTTGTTCTTCAAAAACCCACCTCAACCCCCACCATCCAGGTGACCCTGGTGAAACGCTCAGGCCCTGCGTTGCCAGATTTCTCAGGCATAGCATAAGGGCAAGATCACAACCCTAGCGCAGCTTTCTAAATGGCTGTTCTCGGGTAACCTTGAAAAATCCCTGGTAAGGGGTCTGATACATAGGTGTGTGTAAACAAGGAATCCGAGTAGATCAGCTGGGGACATAGCTCAGTTGCAAGGACCTGGGTTCATCTTTAGGGCTGCAAAACAAGCAAATGTACAAATATAACAGAGGAGTTTATAGGTTGGGTGTAGTGACACACATCTGCTACCACATTGAGGCAAGGAGACTGAGGGTTCAAGGTCAGTCTGGACTACAGAATGAGATCCTGTACCAATAAAAAAAAAAAGGCCAACTACTGTCCATGGGAAGGGCACCATGGCCCAGATTTAAGCTTTCTTCAAGATTTTGCTTGAGGGTATAGATTCCTGGGACACAGTGCATAGGCTAAGGGCAGACAGGAGCTCTCCCCACTCCTACCACACCCCTTCCCTAGATCCACCCCTCCTCTATTTCCTTTCAGAAAAGAGCAGGCCTCCCAGGGTTATCACCTGGACACAGCATAACAAGTTGCAATAAGTCTAGGCACAAACCATCTTATCGAGGCTGGGTGAGGCAACATGGTAGGAGGAAGAGGGTCCCAAGAGCAGGTGAAAGAGTCAGAGACACCCCTACTCCCAATGTTAGGGGTTCCACAAGAACATCAAGCTAACAACCATAACATATTTGCAGAGGACCTAGCTCAGACCCAAGCAGGCTCCCTGATTGCCATTTCAGTCTCTTTGAGCCCCTATAAGACCTGCTTAGTTGATTCTGTGGGCTGTGTTCTCTGGCTCCTACAATTCTTCCTCTCCCTCTTCTGTGGGGTTTACCTGAGCTCCAAGGGGAAGGACCTGATAGAGATCTGATTTGGACACTCTGTCTGTGCCTAATGTGGATCTCTATATCTCCTCCCATCAGGTGCCAGTGGAGCCTCTCCAGTGACCACTGTGCTAGGCAATGATCTATGATGTGGGAGGTCCTTCTGTATATGTGTTACTTTTATTGGCTAATGAATAAAGCTGTTTCAGCCAATGGCTTAGCAGAGTAAAGCCAGATGGAAAATCCAAACAGAGATAAATAGAGAGAGAGAGAGAGTAGGTAGAGTCAGAGAGATGCCATGTAGCTGCTGAAGGAGACAGACACTGGAACGTTCCTAGTAGGCCACAGCCTCACTGTGATACGTAGATTAATAGAAATGAGTTAATTTAAGATATAAGAGCTAGCTAGAAAGACACCTAGGCTATTGACCAAACAGTGTTGTAATTAACTACTTTCTGTGTGATTATTTGGGTCTGAGCAGTCGGGAAACGAATGAGCAGACTCTGCTTACAGATCTATGAGTATTTTCTAGTGACTTTTTAAAGCTACTGTCTCCTATATTTGTTCCATGATTTCTTTCTCTCCCTCTCCCTCTTAGCGACCTCACTTAAGTAACCAAGACAATCTTAAAGTGGAAGTTTCTTGAGTATACTAACCAATATTGAAACCGGAAAATAACCAGACAGGATTCAGTTGTAAATAAGAAGCAGTTTACATTTCTTCATGTTTTCCTTGTTTCTCCTGTTTTGACCTGCCTGGCTTGGCCCTTCTGAGCCTCCAGTTCCTCCTTTTCCAAATGTAGATAAAGATATTGCTAAAGTCCCTACCTTCTGAGCCTCTTGTAGAGATAATGATGAAAGATACAGCTGAGGTCTGATACCTATGCAAACATGTATCTCACATGGTGTGACTTCATCTTCTTAACTCACTTTCAACCACTTTAGCGAGAGTCTTCATGACCCATCACCCAAGACTTGGAACATTGTACCCACGGCTCCATTGACCTGAATTCTTGAGCCATCAAAAGCTAATGACCTTCTCTGCTTTGCAGAAAATACCTTATTCAGTGAATGGGTCTATTAACCATGGGTAGAGAATACTGGCTGAAGACAGTACTTGATGTCCACCTTGCCTCTTTCCCTCTCCTCATAGATTGAGAAACTGAGATGGAGCTACATAGGTATTGGTGGGTAGATGAGCTGCAGAAGGGACTCAGGCTGGGAGCTGGCTGCACCCTGATTCTGCATGCTGCAAGGCCTCTCTTTCCTTCCACTGACGTGTTGAAATTCTGTCTTGATAACATTGGGAGGCAACAGAGCCCAGATCTTGAAGGGCGCCAGTGTGCTATGCTTTGTTTGGCCCGTGTTGTGTCTAAGATATTTTGGAACTTGTTCTCAATGTTAAAATTTAGAGGCCTTCAAGAGATTGTGCATATTTCAAGGAGTCTTTTAGAAATTTCAATGCTGGTGCCTTTGGCTCACTTTTCCTTTCAGTTACAATCCTTGGGTGTGTGGAAGACATTATTCCTTTTAGACTGGATATAACGTCTCATCTGGTCAATGCCCACATAGTCAGCCGACCTCACTCCTGGAAGTGTCTTTTGGTCTTTATGAACATTTGAGCCATTCACTCCTGAGTGGAGCTTAGTGGTCCAAGGTCTTTGATGATATAGGGCTCACAAATGACATCTGGACAAGAAGAGATTTTTGTCTGGTTGTCTTTTCTTTCTCACAAGTAGTTTCCTGGGCTTCAAATAGAAGCAAAGTCAGTGAGAAACCTCAGGTTCACTGGAATGGTTGTTGTACACGTGAACCTAGAACAACAGTGGCCATCTGAACAATACGGGCTCCATCAACATCTCATTACAGATAAGGAGGGACTCGTCGGGCTCTATTTCCCCTCAAGGAGTTATATTGATAGTTAGTGGTTGATGGTGAAGAGGCAGTCATAGTCTTCAGTAGCATAGCCACTGGTAAACTGTCCCTATTCAAGTAGAAAAATCCTTCATGATCAAGCAAGAAACCCTAGTTCAATGCAGTGGACCACAAACAAAACAAAAAGATAAGACATAAAAGGGAACAGGGCTTGGTGGGAAAAAGAAGAGGCTTTCTGAGTGGGGAAGGAATGAGAGAGGGTGATGGGGAGGGAATGAGAGAGGGCAATGGGGAGGGAATGAGAGAGGGTAATGGGGGAGGGAATGAGAGAGGGTGATGGGGAGGGAATGAGAGAAAGTGATGGGGAGGGAATGAGAGAGGGTGATGGGGAGGGAATGAGAGAAAGTGATGGGGAGGGAATGAGAGAAAGTGATGGGGAGGGAATGAGAGAGGGTGATGGGGGAGGGAATGAGAGAGGGTGATGGGGAGGGAATGAGAGAGGGTGATGGGGAAGGAATGAGAGAGGGTGATGGGGAAGGAATGAGAGAGGGTGATGGGGAAGGAATGAGAGAGGGTGATGGGGAGGGAATGAGAGAAAGTGATGGGGAGGGAATGAGAGAGGGTGATGGGGGAGGGAATGAGAGAGGGCGATGGGGAGGGAATGAGAGAGGGTGATGGGGAAGGAATGAGAGAGGGTGATGGGGAAGGAATGAGAGAGGGTGATGGGGAGGGAATGAGAGAAAGTGATGGGGAGGGAATGAGAGAGGGTGATGGGGGAGGGAATGAGAGAGGGTGATGGGGGAGGGAATGAGAGAGGGTGATGGGGAGGGAATGAGAGAGGGTAATGGGGGAGGGAATGAGAGAGGGTGATGGGGAGGGAATGAGAGAAAGTGATGGGGAGGGAATGAGAGAGGGTGATGGGGAGGGAATGAGAGAGGGTAATGGGGGAGGGAATGAGAGAGGGTGATGGGGAGGGAATGAGAGAGGGTGATGGGAGAGGGAATGAGAGAGGGTGATGGGGGAGGGAGTGGGAGAGGGTGATGAGGAAGGATTAAGAGAGGGTGATGGGGAGGAGGTTGTGATCATAGTAAACCTTGTATATATGTATGAAATTGTGAAAGAATAAATGCATTAAAAACTAACAGACATCCCTGTCTATAATGCAGTTCTTTCTTTAACATCCTGGAAAAATGCAAACTCCCCAGGACTCTCCTGCCTCCCACCCAGCTGACCTAGTTGCAGGGGAAAGTCTGCTTTTCTCAGAGCCCAAACTGCACTGGTGTAGGACATGAGGAGACTGCTCAGCATTTCCATGAAGAACACTTTCCAGGCCCCAAAGCCCAGCCATAAAGATGCGTTTTGGATGAGAATTCGTCCTTCCCCCGCTGAACCTGGGACTCTTTATTCCCAGGCCCTTGAAAACATCGTCTCCTCTTGAAGTTCAAATCCGTGTGGTTTGCGGCTCCCTAGACCCTGCCTGGGGTTTGGGATTTCACAGTGTGCCATTCTTCCAGCCTCTAATTTTAAAGCCATCACCCCCTCGATTTGTTCCATGGTTAAGGTTGGTATTTTCTCCTCTCTCTTTCTCTCTTTTTCCTTATGAGGACAGGGTTACGGAAAGGAGAACTCGCCTTTGCACTGAAGACACACACTGGACTTTGACAGAGTCTTAAAGTAGTTGTTTCTTAAGTGCATTAATTAATGGTAGCTGAGGAGACTATCTGGGCATGCATCAGCCCTCCGCGAGGTGTGGTCTGCATTTGTAGCTGTGTTTTATTTGTTCTCTGAGTGAGCCTAGGGATGCATTTGTAACAATCTGGATGGAATGATCAGAAAATGGAGCTCCTGGCCTTGTGGAGGCGTTCTCAGGGAAATATTTGAAAGCTGACTCTGTGTCCTGCAGTGACTTACTGTTTTAAAGAAACAGGAAGCACTAAGTGTGAAGTGGTGGCGTGCAGGACACATAAGGGTTCCTGATATTTGTCCATGGGCTTCATTCAAACAGCTCCTATTTCTTGAACTTTCTAACCTGTCAAGATGTCTTCCCCACCTCCTAAGCTAGAGACTGATCATCCCCTCCCCTGCTCTCTCTGTTTAATATTCAGTTGACCACCACTTCCTGTCTATCCTCCTACAAAATGTGCTAAGCCCAGACCATCTTTCCCATATCTCCATTATCCAGTCTCGCCTGTATCCTTGTGGTATCCGGCCTGGGCTCAGTTTCCTAATTGGCTTAGCCTCCCTCATCCCTTCCTCTCTGCCCTACTTTCCGCTCTGTTACTGGTTTCAGGTTTGTTTTGTTTTGTTTTGTTGTTATTTACATCCTACAGTCCCATTCTATTCTCTTGTTTAAAAATGTCTGTTGCCCCTTGCTGCTTCAGGGCAAAGCCTAAATCAACGCATGCTATACAACCAATTTTCCAGGCTTGTCATATCCTTCCCCTTCAGAAATGCACCTTCCTCTTGCCCCGAATCCATCACTCCATGGGCAAGCAAACCTGTTCGTAACACAACTCTGTTCCCTCCCTCTAGTTTCCCCCTCCCAACACCCTCCTGTGGCAAGAGTCAAGGCCTTTGTTGGCCACTCTACCCTTCCGAGGTCTTTCCTGTTCTCTTCTAGGCAGAGTTCCTGTTTCATGCAAAGCTCAGTGATAGCATGTGTTGTGGACTATTCTTCTTTGAGTCTTTTCTTCTCCAAGACTATGGCCCCATGGAGGACAAGGTTGTGGATATGCAACTGATCTGATAGGTCATGACCCATAGGAGGGGCTTCATCTATGTTGTCTGAGTCAAATGATCATTGCTAAGATTTATTTGTACTTCTCAGATATCTGGCAAGCATTAGGGTGCCCTATACATTCTAATATTCACAGCCACCTATGAGAGATAAATGCTTACGTTTGCTGATGAGAAAACGGAAGCACAGATGGGGAACAGGGCTTATATAGGGTCACATGCCTTGTTTCATTGAATTCAGACGTCTTGAGCTCAGACTTTCCATGCAGATTAAAGTCTAACATGATTCCTTTTTCCAGTAAATGAGGCTCAAGTCAAGCACTCTGATCATCTTTGAATACAATTGAGATTTAAATTTGAGAGCCACTCCTGGTCCAGGATTGACACCTAGGACTGTGGACCAAATGCTAAGTCTCTGTGTTCTTCATCTCCTCAGCTAGTAGACTTGGATGAGTCAGTGCAGGCTCAGTCTGGAAGGCTCAGGGAAATCACTGCACATGTGAACCTTTGATCCCAACAGGTACCTAAAAGGAAGTGCCAATCCCCAAGGACAAACAAAGAGGCATATTAACATCACCACCAACTACATCATCATCATCTTATTATTATTATTATTATTATTATTATCATTTTTATTGTCTTCATTCTTCAGGAGTCTCTCTGAGGTCAGACACAGACTTCATGTATCAAATTGTTGTAGAACAATGTCTTCCGGAGAAGACCCTCAAGATGAGGCCTGATGATGTTCTCTTATAGAAGGAGATGCTAGAGGAGGGTCATTAGAGCGTCACCATCAATTCTATATGCTTCTTCTTCTATGTCCCTCCCAGCTGTATGTAATTCCGCCCCAGCTGTACTTGATCTCATGCTCCTGACAGGAGATGGTGTGTGTAGAGTATGGAAGATTAGCTGAAGGGGAGCTTCCGTCATTACAGCTATGGGGAAGTTGTCATCCGTGCTGGGTAAGGCTCCTTACTGGTGCTGTTGATTTAGGGTCACTCACTCTCGTGGTAGTAACCCTTTACCGAGGCCAAATAAACTTGTTGGTTTGTCAAGATGGACTTTAGGGCAATTGTACTTTGGTCTGATGTTGGTGCCCCCTCTGGGGGAGGTAGATGCTTGTTCACATTTTCTTAGAAAAAAAATAATAAATGTCTTTGTGTTGAAGACCATATTATAGTTTTCTGTATATCTGTTGCAGAGCGCAGATTGATACATGGAACACACAGGTGACCCGAGAGTGTTACTGAAGTATTCTGCAGGAATACCTATTATTGCATCCCTCCTCCAAGTACTGTGATACAATCCTTTTGTCTGTGATGGTTAGGTGTTGTCCCTGATGAAGGAGAACAAGGTGTTTCTCTAGAGTTTTCCCGTGCTCACCAGGAGCCTACATTTCAGCAAACACCACCACCATCTGAGCTCTTCAACAGAGGGTCCAAACAGAAATAGCCAGGTGTGCTGGAGAGAACAGAGCCTCCTTGGGCTCCATGATGGCTCTGCCATCGCCCCACCCCATGGGTAATTACTGCTCACCTCTCAGGTATAATTCTCTCCCCTGACTCATCCCAACAGCCCCACTGCTGTGTGATCTGTTTCTGGGGATGCTGATGAACCCTGTCTCCAGGGATGGAGCCCAGGACCTAATAGGCCTGGCCTATTACCGCAAAGGTGGCTATGTAACTATTGGCCAGAACGGGCCTGCGATCTAGGTTGGTCTAATTAAAGGACTTGGGATGTGGTGCCCCCTCTTAATTTAACCCTAGGGACTGGTTGGAAATGCAGATTCTTAGGCTCCTCCCCAGTCTGTTGAGCCAGCTCCTTCCAGAAGACTCTTAGTAACCTTGGCTGTGAGGACCACTTCACCCCCATTCATTTGCAGATGGCCAAAACATATGCCCACAGTCAACTGGCTAGTGAGGAGGTGGCCAGGACCACACAAAGCCAAGGAAGTTCTCACCAACTCCTTCAAGAGCCGTCTTGAACTTGTGTTTTTGTAACCTATAGAGTTACGGTAGGAGCTGAAGTCTCAGCCCTGGAGGCTCTGCGCTCTTCATGTTGACATTCATATGCTGAGAGGTCCTTGGAGACAGATCCAAAGGCAACCGCATTTTGGAGACCTGAGAGTCAGCCAAGGGCTTTACTATGCCCAAAAACACAGGGCTACACGGGACCGAGCCCCAGTGCATTCTGGGTGAAGGCTGGCTGCTGTCACTTCCTGTGTAGAGTTGCAAGTAGGTCAGCTGGCTTCTTCCAAGCTGCTCTGGGCCTCCGTTTTGACTCATTCCCTGTCCTAAAGCTCTGCTCTGAGCCTCTGAGAGGTAGGTGTGCGCACGCGTGTGGGGGTGCACAGCTGGTCCCTGGCCAGAGTCATGGCTCCAGTCTGAAAATCCAGGCATACCTAAGTTGTCTCTCTTGGCTCCCCAACGCCATATTAGGCTGCCCCCTCGGAGGGGTGGAATCTCTGACTCATCCTCCCCTCCCCCACACCCCTCCTTCTGCCAGTTTGGGCCAAGATTAGAATTCCCTCAAATCTGTGGGTTCTAAGGTTTATGTGCTGTTTCAACTTGGCAGCCAACCTCCTCTTATTTCAAGAAGCCTTTTCCTGAAAGGGGCCTTGGGAGGCTGGGCTTGGACACCCCAGGTTTCTGCACAGCCAAAAAGCACTGAGGTGACTCTGGTGTGTTTGATCAGCAGGACGCCGATTGGGGTTCTCAGATGCCTCCTGGGATGAATGGGTGGTGAGCAAGGAGAATGTTTCTATCAGGACTCTACCCCGGATCCCCGTCAGCTACTCCTGACTACTCTGGAGCTTTGGACTGTGTCCCCAGCCCCCACCGGCCACTCCTGATAACAAGGAAGCATCCTCTGTGTATTCTATCAACACCACTCCATTGCCACAAGGCAAGAAAACATTGCCATTCTAGAGATGAGGAAAGAAGTTTAGGGCAATGGGGTCCTCAGACCTAGCCAGCGCAGGAGGTGGTGTCAGGCCTGGAGCTTTGGCCTTGCCACAGTTGGACCCCACCACTATGGCACGAGGAGCAGCTAGATGACTGGTCACCTTGCCTTTGCCCTAGGATGTAGGCATGTCAGTTTGGGCCTTCCGGGTTATGTGCAACAGAATGGGAAGTGGAAAAATGCGGCAGCAGCTGGAAGGGTCAGAGAGAAGGCTGGTGTGTCAGGGCAAATGTATCGAGGCTTGGTTGCCCAGAGAACACCCTTGGTGGAAGCAGATGGATTGTGGCCCCAGAGTCGCTGCTAGAATAGGGGCAGCAGCTCCTACTGCCTTCATTCTGCCTATACCTCAGGTTCCTGGGAGAGCATGCGCACTCTGCTGGGGGCTCTGCGAGAAGGCACATGTCCTGAATGGTGGTTCCATTAGACTGTGTCCAAGTGGCACAGGGCTCATTCCTCAGAAGGAAATCAGAACGGGGCTGCTTAGAGAGAGGGGAGGAGAGGGGATGTGGGTTGAAGGGCCAGCAAGCCGGAAATGTCTGTGGCGCTGGAATTGCCCAGGCACCTGGGAGGCTGCTGAGCTTCTCTCTGTGGCACACTGCTCTTGAACATCTTAAAGCCAGGGGCACTCTGTTGAGTGGCACAGGCCTGAGAACATCAGCCTGTGCAGAGCTGACCACCATGCTGAGAGACGGCTTGGTTCAGCAGGCTAGTGGCCACAAAGATGCTGACCCAGGAAACTGAAGCTCTGCTTCCTCCTTCAGTGCAGGGTTTGGGATGCAGGCCTCTGAAACCCCACTCCTGTTTGCTTGAGGTCTTTGGGAACCACCCAAGGCTGGCCCTGGGGAGCTGTGGGCAGCAATTTTGAGAACTCCCCCCGCAGGAAGTGCTGGAGTTCAAGTTAGGAGCCAACCAAGCTCTTCTTGGCTGCCAGGAAGTGCTCCCAAGATGAGGAAGGAGAGAAGAAAACTCGGGGCCTTAGGTCCAAGCAAATTATTACTTTAGAGCGGGAAACCAAGGCTGTGCCTTTGATTGACTACCCGCTGAAAGAACACACAGGTTCTGTAAATTTCCCCAAGGGTGTACCTCCCCCCACCCCGCCCCCACTCTTCTATCTTCTATCCTTACGGGTAGTCAGGCTATTAACCCTCGTTTATTAAGCATCTGCTAGGCGTGTGGTTCCACCAGGACTCAGGAAATCTACACACTACCTGAATGAACAAACAAACCAAAGGAGGAGGACACCACTACTCCTAAAGTACGGAGACTTTGACTGTAGATGAAGAAGAAAGCAAGCAGAAGGAAGAAGAGTCTAGGCTGAACATGGCTGGCAGACTAACCCGACCATGAGAGGACAGAGGAGGAAGGTGAGCAAGAGGGGAGCCATCAACCAAGAGTCTTGGCATTGCCAAAATGGCTGAGTAACTTACAAAAGGATCAGGCCGGGGTGGGGGGAGCCAGCCCCTGGGAGGGAGAGGTTTAGAAGGCGGAGCCAGGAGTACTGGGAGGAGCCATGGCTACTGGGTGAGATTTTTCTTGGGTGTGAGACCTAACACCACCCTGAAGGAATGTACAACCAATAGGAAGGAGAAATTAATTAACTGCAGCAAAGGACTGCAGGAAATGGCGCTACCTCAGGGACTCAGACGTCTCCTCTCTTTAAACCCAAGCTTCCACCTGTGACCTGAGAATAAGGAATATGAATAGAAAACGGTCGTAATAGAAGACCTGAAGAACGGAGCCTCAGAAGAAAGCCAGTGGGAATTAGTGCAAGTGTGCACACACGAGGGTATGTGTGTGCGCGTGTGTGTGTGTGTGGACGTGTGCGTGCGTCCACGTGCGTGTGCAAACAGACAAGGGCTGAGCTAGGATCTTCCTCTTTTCGTCTCTGGTAGGTGTTTTTAAGATCCGGGTGTTAGCAGAACACATATTGCAGGGAAGAGGGCTCCTGTGCTTCCTGGGTTCGTGTGTGTTCTCACGCTTTTGCCTTGGCTAAAGTCTGCAAGAGAGGAGGACTCAAAACATTTTCTTAGCCGTGGCCTCCCCACCTGGGCCTGGGCCCTCTGCTGTCTGGCAGCCCTGTTAGCTATGCTTGTCATCCTCCACGCCCCAGCATAGAGGCCTGCCCTGCTCCCCTGCACACTTTGGCAGCCTTTTCCAGGCAGGTCCCAGGAGCCCCTGCTATACAGATAGTGTGGAGTGCAGCCTGCGGCCGGCTCAGGAGATTGGCTCAGCCTGGGCCACTTAGCATACTCTGAGGATCTTGGATACATCTATTTGATTAAAATAAAATTAAAAAAAAAAAGTGATTCACTATGCCCAGTCCTAATCGTTAGGATAAAAAGAAGAAAAGGAAAAGGAAACAAGGAAAGGAATGTAGCATCCTTGGCTCTTGGCTCTTTTCTTTTACAAACGCAAATACAGTCCAAGGGAAAGGCCTGGGAAACCCACTGATTAGATAGCGAGGACGCTCTCTATCAGGAGGGTTATCTCTGTTCTAACAAAGCCCTGTTGACCTGCCCTCGTGAGTGTCCCTCACCCAGGCCAGCCTGGCCACCTAGCTGAACTCTGAGAGCTGCTGTTGTCTCTAAGGTATGTGGGCTGCGAAGGGAAGGAGCAGAACTGTGGAGCCTTGGTACATCCAGAATAGCAGAACACAGGCAGGGTACGGGGAGACTGGAGGAGGCCAGTGTGGGTCAGGGGAGACTCAGGGGCTTGGTTGTCTCAGAGCAAGCTGAGGCATTTCGGGAGCTGGGGTTGTGGATCAATGGGACAATGTTTCTCCGGCATGCTCGAAGCCCTGGGCTTTGGCCCCAGTGCTGCCAAAGCTGGGCATGGACATGTGAGAAGGGAGTGTTGTGAGGAAAGGGGCTCTCCAGTTCTCTGGAGCTAGTAATTCCCAGGAGTACTAGCATTGAAGGAGTTCTAGTAGGCAGAGGAAACAGGAGAAAAGTCTAGGATGTTGCCGGGAGACCTGCCTCACCTTCAGCAATGTGAAGGTGGGTGAGAGGCACTGGGACTTGGCTTCCTACCACTTCCTTCCCATTTGAGATAGAGAGTTGAAATCTTTACCATGTTTAATGATGAAACAACGTTCTACAATGTTCCACTGCAGGGCACACCTGCCAGGGCAAAGGACCCGGTTTCCCAGCATCTCTGTGGTGCCCTCCAGGCCTCCGATTACACAGGGCTTGAATCAATAAGCAGGACCTGAACAATCAATGAATGAGTGGAGACCAGTGTGTCTGGGATGAGACAAACAGACAAGGTTGAGGTACAGCCCAGAAGGCAGCTGGTAACAGGATGTTTATAATATGCCCAACTCTGGCTAATGGTAGCACGGCTACTGGAAAAGCCTGAATTGGGTTGTAATTGCGTTCATGTTCGTAGGAAAGCATCTCTCCCCGGGAGCCTTTGCTCACTATGGACCTGTGTGCATGGCTGTATGTGATGTGCACCTAGATGTCTGCCAGCGGGTAGTCTGTCCTGCAGAAAGACTTGGACCACACTTCTTCTCAGCTGCATTTGAACTCTTCTAAACAGTGGGCAAGATGACTCAGTCGGTAAAGGATCTTGTCACCAAGGCTTACAACCCGAGTTCAATACCTCCAGACCCACTTTGCTCTGTGATCTCCACAAGTGCACCTGTCATATACATACCCACATGCACACATATGTGTGCATATAAAATACATAGATATAATAAAAATATGTTTAAAAGGATTTTTTTTAACTTTTTGAAAAGTTCTTTATTGTCTGCGTTAACAGAAGACAGCTGGGATACTAAAACTGCTTATGTATTTAATCTGTTGTGAGAAGGCATATCATATAGACAGAGAATTTGTTCATATGTTGTTTCAAGAATGAGAATGGATGGTATTTCATAGTATTTCTATGAAAACCATAAACTCATGAGCCCTGGCAAGGGCCCTGGGAGACCCCAGTGGATGCCTTGGTGATGCTTTGAGAATGGTTGCTTGGCATTGCTATGCTCTGTCTTCTCTCAAGCTCCCCCTGCACACCCCCACTTTCTCTCCCATTCAGTTCAGCATAACTTGGATATCACCTGCACCCAACCCACTCACTCACAAGCAAGGGTGCAAGATGATGCCTCCACCCACTGCCCTCACCTTCTTTGGCCAGGCCAGAGCACCCACTGAGCTTAGCTCTGTGCAGAATCCTGGAGAGAGTCACAGCAGGGATCGAGGAGTCTTGCATTCTACTCAGAAATTGGGGGAGTAGGGATTGAATGCCTCTGACTAGGCCTGGTGAAACTCTGTGAGCTCGGCTTTATGATGATCCCACCTGAGCCAATCAACATCACCTTTTAAAGAGGAAAAAGGAGAATATATATATATATATATATATATATATATATATATATATATACATTCACCCAGCAAAATTGGATATAGAAACATAGTTCTGCCAGTGTAGGGGCAGAGAGGGTGACAAGGTAGAACATGGGGATTTTAAGGTTGGGGTTTTTCTATACAATCATATAAGGATATATGTTATCATCCATTTGCCAAAACCCACAGAATATATAGGACCAAGACTATACCCTAATGAAAACAATAGGCTTTAGCTAACAGTTATGACTCCATATTGGCATGTTCATTGTAAAAGTACCACTTCAATGCCAGTTTTAATAAAGGGGGACATAGGATGTTAAGGTATCGTCTAATTTTTTTTCTAAACAAAGAGCAAAATGAAAAGGCCATGGAAAACATTTTGTTTAAAAAAAAAATCGAACAAAACCTCAAAGGCTAAGGTCAGGCTGAATCATGATCAGGGGCCCTGTATGGTTGGAGGGTTTCTGTGGGTCAATGGAACCCTCCAGACCAGGGTTCTGACTGGGCCACCACACAGGAAACTGTTCCACTCTCAAACCTGGTTTCCCTTACACATCATTCTCCTGAGACATGGTTCCTGCAAAGCATTGTTCCCCTAGACATCATATCTTCTAGGATCTGTCTCATAAACTTAGCATCCCAGACTCTACAGTGGTGGAGGGTTGTGGTGCCATTCTGGTGGTGTGACCAATTATTAAGGAGAGTTGAATGATGCTGGCTTTGTTCAATGAGGGCATATCTCCTTGACCATCTTCATCAGTAGCACAGGGCTGGGCTCTAGGGTAAAATGAAACAAGAACAATGACGTCACTTTCCATGGCCTCCTATCCTCTCAGTGAGGATCTTGAGGGTGCTCAGCTCTTCTGTCCCGGCTCCTTGGGGCTTCCTGTGACTAGGAATTCAACTAAAGATAGGGTAAGTGGGAAGCTGTGGTGATTGCTGGGGGACGGCTATGATGGACCAACAAGTTTTTGTTCTCTAGAATGTTTTTCTCCCTCTTCTATCATGCCAGAATTAAGGTAAGAAGGTGGAGCCTGCTTTTGGTATCTTGGGGAATTTGTGGGCACAGGGCTGGGATGAAGATATAGCAAGAGTGGTACCCAGAGTTTCTGTTCTCAGTAGACACTGACTCTTGGTCTTATGCAGATGTAGGACTGGCCTCTGTGAAGGATAACATTGGGTACTCAAGGTACCTCTCTCCTTACCCCAAGTGTGCCCCACCCTGATCTATCATATACCTTGGTGGCTATTTTATCGTTACCTGTTACCTGCATCCATTACACCCAGTCTTACATATTCTAAATCATTCACCATGTGTGGTCATGCTGATTCTCTTCACACAACCTGCATCTTCTTTCCCAGTACCTTCAGGACTGGTAGGTTCAAGACATAGGCTTGACTCTGGGAGGTTCCTTCTACATCCCAAGGAATCCACAGACACAAACACACTCACTGACACATGCACACTCAGGAGACAATAACTAGTTGTTCTGAGATTGGAAGCAGAGACCCTAGTGACACGGAGTGGGGGAGGTCCCCCCAAGGGAACCCTCAGAAGACCCTTGTCACTCAGGGTGGGAGCTGCCTGGGGGTCGTATAGGAGGACAGGCACTTCCTTGACCCTCTCAAAGAATTTGCTTTCTTTCCCCTCTTCTTTGTTCAAACCTAATCAGTGATATTGTAACTCTCAATTTAATCATTTACCTAAATGAGTTGTATTTTTATCTCTGCAGGAGTCTGGCTGAGCAGCAAGAAGCAGCTGGGACGCTGAGTGAGAGGGAAACTCATTCCGAGATAAGATGGAGACTTACTTAAGTTATGTTTTAAAATCATAAACCCTTGAGTCTCCTGCTGGAGATAAGCTCTGTGTAGGTCTGGAGAGCTGTGAGAGCCGAGAGGGAAGGGCCAGCCCCAAATCCCTGGGACAATGGCTGCAGCCAAGGCTGTAAGGTCCTGGGGTTTGCAGAGTTCTCCCCGGGGCCACAATAGATGCCTTGCTATCTTGGATTCCTGAGCTGGGGTCAGGTTAACTATTAAAAGAGGGCAGAAAGTATGTCTAACAAAACTTGCAGTTTATTTAAGGCATGCCCCCATTCCACCACTTCCGTGGGTCCATCTCAGCCTCCAGCTCTTTTCTGGAGCTCTCAGCCGTTCTATTGTCAAGTCACTCCAGGCAAAGATTAATGGTATTTCCCTTCCTGGTGATGCGTAAGGGCTACCTCATTTTTTGCAGGGGAATAGATGTCTATCTCTCACAGAAGCCTGGTCTCAAACCGTCATGGTCTGGTCTGGTCTGGTGTGTGTGTGTGTATGAATGTATACATGTCCATAGAGGTCAGAGGACAATCTTGGCTTACATTTTTCTGGTACCATCCACATTGTTTTCTGGGATAAGGTTTCTTACTGGCCTGGAACTCACCAAGAAGGCTAGGTTGGCTGGTCCGGGAGCCCCAGGAGATAATCCTCCTGCCTCCACTTCCCCACCCCTGGGATTACACATACCTGTCACTTCACCCAACTCTTGGAATGTATGCTGGGGATTGAACTCAGGTCCTTGTGCTTGGGTGGCAAGAACTTTCCTGACTGAACTGTATCCCTGGCCCCACCATGGTCCTATTGCTCTCCCCTCACGAGCCCTTGTGCAGAAACTCAAGGGCGGGTTGCACAGGTCTTCTCAGGCACAACAGACCCTGCCTCATCCATGACTGTGCCGTCTCACAACCTTTGCGTGCCTTCAGTCTTTATAGCCTGCTGGAACCGCTTTCATCTGAAGGGGGGAAAAATCACATTTTCCTTGAAGATACTGATCATGTAGAGGAAGCAACAATGCTCATAAATAACTCCTCCAGCCAAATTTAAGGCATACATTAATTATTACATTTTTTCCCCCATGGTTCTCTTTCCCCTATCTCCAGTTCTCATCTGCTCTTTGAATGGGAAGACTACAGCCTGAAAGGTTGCTAGCATTTTCTTGGTTAGCCAGCTACCCCTTTTATCAGATGAGACGCTTTGTCTATAAATGGAAATTTTTCGTTTGGTCCAACTGGTTTGGGATGATGTTCTCAGGATCAAAGGATTTACGTTTGCATTTATTTATTCGTTCTTAAAGAAAAAAAAAACATTTCTGGGGCTGGTAAGGCGGCTCAGTGGTTCAGAGCACTCTGCTCTTCCAGAAGACCTGGACTTGATTCCCAGCACACACATGGAGATTTACAATTGTAAATCTCAGGACATCTGATGCCCTGCAGGCATGTAAATGGTGCCCATACAAACACGAAAGCCAAACACCCATGTACATAACAGTTCAAAAATCACTTTTTAAATTAGTGGTTTTGAGTATTTCATACATAAATACTGTATTTATATAATTTCCACTCCTCCCTTTCTCCCCTTCCAGCACCTCCCATGCTTCTCCCCAATGCCTTCTTGAATTTATGACTTTCTTTTTTTATAATTAATACACGTGCACACACACACACACCCTATTGGGTTTATTTAGTGTTGTTTCTCTATGAGTGTGTTTAGGGCTGACTACTTGGGGTTCAAGAAACTCATCCCTGAAGAAAACCGGTTCTCCCTCCCTGAGCAGCCTGTATCTTTTCATGGAGAGGTGGGGCCATGTGACATGTCCTCCATCTGTACTGGCATGCTGGTCAGTGTGGCCATTATCCAGGCCTTGCTTAAGGCAACACTGTTGTGGAGATGTCGTGGATTCAGTATTCCTCTCACGTCTAGACAGCTCTGTCTCTATGTCGGTTGGTACTTTGGTCTTCTGGCTCTAAAATCTTTCTGCCCTCTTCCACTATGTTTTTCAGTGTAGGGGTTACATTGTAGATATACCTACTGGGGGTGAGCTCCCTGTGGACACTTACTTTCTGCACTAAACATTTTTTAAAAATATTTATTATTATTGTTATGTGTGCATGATGTGTGTATATGGACATATACATGGCACAGCACATGTGTAGAGGTCAGAGGACAACTTTGGAGAGCTGGTTTTCTCCTTACACCTTAATGTGTGTTCTGAGGATTGAATTTTGGTCATCAGGCTTAGGAGACAAGTACTTTAACCCACAGAGTCATCTTGCTGACCACATTTCTTTTTAAAGACCACCACCACCACCACCACCACCACCACCACCACCACCACCACCACCACCACCACCACCAAAAACCAACAGCAGCAGAAGGCAGGCAGGGGATGCATGCGTGTAATCCTAGTGTTTAGAAGGCTGAGGCAGGAATATCAGCCTGGCTACACAGCAAGAGTCTATCTGAAACAAAACATGGGGGCAGAAGACGTCATAGCAATCAGACTTAGGCCTTACTGCTCAGAGTCCTTGTGCTGCAGGTCACAGAGACCTGATAAAAGAGAACTGTGGCTTTTTAGAGCAAGCAAAGGACAAAGCATGAGTTCCTGAATCCCAATCTCTTTCTAGAATTTCCCCTTTCCCCTAATCAGAAACTCCTGTCCCCATTAAACAACTATTCCTCACGCCTCCTCCCCCGAGTCCCTGCAGAAACCATTCTTCATTCAGTCTCTATGGGTCTGCTTGTCTCAGGCTTCTGGAACGTGCTGCCATTCAATTTCAAGTTCCCCCATGCTGTAGTGGGTAGAAGAACTTTTACTCCTTTCCATGAGCAAATGCTGGACGTGTTCCTTTTGTCTCTGGGTCCATTTGCTCTGGAGGTGGGCAGTCTAGCATTTTGGTTATGATGAGCAGAGCTAATGTGAGCTTTGATGTGAACGAAGATATTTGGGCGTGTGGAGAAACATTTTTATCTTATAAAAATGATGCTGGGAAATCTTTAAAGAAAGAAAACTATACAGAAAAGGAAGCTTCCCAGCACAATGGAGGGTCTTTGGTGGCATGGAGGAGGCATGGGCTCCAGGGACCTATAGGCTTCTCTTCAGTGCTGTGCCTATGGCTCCACAGTCTGAGGAAGCCATTTGAGCATTACAACTGACAAAAGGCAGACAAAAAGGTGCTGAGATGGATATGTCTGGGGTGTTTTGAAATTCTGGTGTTTCCAAAATTCATGTAGCCACCAAAGAAATACCCAGCAGGCCTTTGAGAGTCCTGTTGTCAAACTCCTACCCAGCACGTACAGTAGCGAGGTTCGGAGATCTACAACTTGATTCAGATCTTCAGGAGACGTGGACAAGGCTGTTTAAACTCATCATGTGACCACAGGTGTAGTAGGAGCTGCGGGCCTCTTCCCACAGCCCAGCTCCCAGCCACCTGGCTAGCTTATACCCCGAAATAACAACACACAAACTGTATTCTTTTAAACACTGCTTGGCCCATTATATCTAGCCTCTTCTCGGCTAACTCTCGCACCTGGACTAGCCCATTTCTAATAATGTGTGTAGCACCCCAAGGTGCGCTTGCCGGGAAGATTCTAGCCTATGTCCATTCTGGGTCGGAGCTTCATTGCATCTGCCTGGGAGAGGGGAGCATGGCGTCTGAGTTACTTCCTCTTCCTCCCAGCATTTTGTTCTGTTTACTCCACCCACCTATGTTCTAACCTATCAGGGCCAAGGCAGTTTCTTTATTTAACCAATGACTTTCCTCCATCACACAGGGGTGACCCTTCGCTCAGGGTCTGATCCACAGAAGGATCTGGATAGATGCTCTCCTTTTCTTCTCCCCTTACTCACCCAGGAAGAAAGATCATGGACAACCACATCGTAAGGAACACTTGCAATAGTGGCCATGCTACCGTGCTTAGCATTTCTGTGTGTCTTGGGATCCGAACATCAGTCCTCAAACTTGTCTAGTAAGTAAGTGGTTTATCTGCTGAGATACTGCCTCAGCTCAGCAACAGCGAAGCGTCTAATCACAAGCTGTTTCCTCTTCTAGACAAGTTACCATCTTTGCCTGTAAAGAGCGTTGGCAGTTTAGGTTTAAAAAGTCACTTTCTTCATTTATTTCTTGGCCATAGATTTGTGTGTGATTGCACTGGGTATAATGTAAGTCTGCTGGGGAAGGTGGTGACATAGAGGGAGGCAGAAGGTGCCCAACTACGTTATGTAGAAAGAGAATTGCTTGCCACGAAATCCCGAGACTTCAATGCAGAGAACTCAGTGAATTTATATCAAACAAATCAGATTAATGCTTTTTTGCTCCACACCCCTTTTCTTGTTCCTTTCAAATTATAAAAGGACCGGACAGAGGGAATCTTGTAACTGTAATATGTTCCAGGTTTGAATAAAGCGTATTTGTGCCTTATGAAAATCCTATGAGAAAAAATGTAATTCAAATTGGCTTGGAGATGTGAACTGTCAGATAGATTGAAGGCTGGATTATAAACCAAGACTAATGAGGGCCCTGCAACTCTACAGAGTCAGGGATGGCGTCCAAGAGAATCTCTGCAAGGTCCTACAGGGGAGGTAAACAGCCTATTAATTAAGGTAGCAGATGGTAGTAAATCGGGAGATGCTTCAGATTCCAAGGGCAGAAAAAGAAATGAGAGCAGGGAAGTTGGATTGGGTGGTTAGAAACCCCAGCACGAAGTCAATGACAGGAAAATAACAGGAGCTGCAGGTAGCCCTGGAAGCAAGCAGCATTTGCTCTAGCAAGGGGCTAGAGAGAGGCTCGAAATGTCCGGGGGGGGGGGGGTAGAGAAGCTGCTGGCGATGGTGGCTGGCGAGGTCCTGGTGTGGATTCAGGACCCAGAGGAATGCCTTGGGCACGTGTGTTCAGACCGAAGGCGGTCATTTCTGGCCAGGAGTCATCCTAAGGCCTCCCCAGAGGGACTGGCAGGCAAGGAAGCTGCCTGAGTAGAAGGGACTAAATTGGATGCAAAGCGAAGACATAAATTAGCACTGGGGAAGAAGAATCAGGTGAGCTAAGCTGATGAGACTGATTTAGCCCGAATGGTGAAATGGGTGAAGCTTGGGATTTGGATTCCAGCAGCACCCCTACCCCTCCAGCTCAGCCGTGTAACAGGATAATCATGTAACCTTACTAAGCCTCAGCCTGGGGGAGATTTGTGTGCAATTACCCTCAGAGCACCTGCACACCTTCCTTGCACTCCCATGTAACAAACTAAGCAGCGTAGGCGTTCAGGAGGGGAAGGTGAGGATGTTTGAGGACCCTCAGACTTTGATAGGAAGGAGTGATCCAGCTATCTCTGCATCTTTTGTGTTTGTTTTTGTTAGATTATATTGTAATTTAACCACACCATCTTCCCCTTTCTCTTTCCTTCCTCCAAACCTTCCTACACACCCGTTCCTTGCTCTCTTTCCAGTCCACTGCCTCTTTTATTCATTAATTGATGTTACCTACGTCCAGGTGTATACACAAATATTCCTAAGTACAGAAATACCTCTGCTCAGTCTGTGAGTTGCTACTCATATGTATGTTTTCAGGACTGGCCACTTGGCATTGGCTACCCAATCAGTGTGCTCTTCCCTGTTTCCTATAGTTCTTGCATAGGGTTGAAGCCTCCTTGGCTTCCCCTCACCCACGTCTGTCATTGCTGTCCTTGCTCAGCCCATGTTTAGGCGGTCACGGTGGCAAGGCATTATGTCCGCAGCTTCTGACATTACTAGGAGACAGCCTGTGGGAGCCGGAGGATTGGGGAGTTTGCTGCGACTGCCTCCTAGTAAGGTTGAAACTTGGAACAGAGAAGTTGGCCCCGCTGTCAACTTCTAGAGAGCAATCACATTTAACTCGGGGGGATAGAGGCTAAAGCCATCACATGACCTGAGGAAAGCATATGGTCAAAATTACCCTTGGAAAATCCCAGAAATCACCCATAAAATATAGTGCCTGTGTTGTCCTTTGAGAAGTTTTCCTCAGATGGCGATTCCTCTAGAGCTGGAACTCATTTGACGGGTTTGTTTTCCTCTGAGCTGAGCACTAAAAACAGCAGGGGGTGTGTTTGGGGGTGATGCTGGATGAAAATGTCTAACTTTTAACATAAAAATGGTACTTGACCCATGGGATGCCCTCAATGAGGGAGGGGGTAGTTGGGGGTTCCCTAGATCCAAGGGTAGAACGGAAGCTCCCAATTCCTGCTGGCTGCACACTTGAGCTAGACAGGTAGCCCGGAAAATCTTTATCTCGGTCCCTCTCCCTGTATCTCGCCCTCACTCTCCTTCTCCCTGTCCCACCCCCATTGGTTTGGACAGCTAGCATAGGCACCATCTACGGTACTGTGGTTTGATTCCCCGCATGCTGCAGGTAGCAGAACTTTGAAGACGAGGAGATTAACAGAGAAAAGGTAGGTTATTGGGGGATTTGCCTTTGAAGGTGACCTGGCCCCTTTCTGTACCTCCCTGCTTCCTGACTACATGCACTGAGCAGTTTCTTCCGCCACACTCTTGCTATGAAGTCTCATACTCAGCACAGACTCAGTGTTATAAGGTAATGGAACCAAGAGACCGTGGACTGGGAGCGTGAGCCAACACTAACCTTCCTGCTTTATAAATTCCTCGTCGCAGGTATTTTGTCATCGTGATGCAAAGCTGGCATGCAGATGGACTGACTTAAAGGATGGACTTCATTTCCCATAGCTGTGGAAGCTAGACGCCCAGGAACACGCACTGTGAATTTGCTCTCTGGGAAGGGCTCTTCCTGGTTCGAAGGCAGCTGCCTTCAAAACATGTCCTCACATAGTTGAGAACCAGTTCTAGTTTTTTTAATTGCACCCTGGGGACCCTATCTTAGGACTTTATTTAATTCTAATCCCCTCCCAAAGGCCCTGCCTCTTAATGGTCCTGGGGTTTGGTCTTCAACATACGAGGGAGGAGCCTTGTTTAACAGAATAAAGCTGACTGACTGGGAGCATGGGGGGGGG
Organism: Microtus pennsylvanicus; assembly: GCF_037038515.1. Lineage (NCBI taxonomy): Eukaryota > Metazoa > Chordata > Mammalia > Rodentia > Cricetidae > Microtus > Microtus pennsylvanicus. Next base: position 71,507,500 of record NC_134583.1, on the reverse strand, counting down.
GGAGGTCCAGCCTTGGAGGAATGCACGTGATGCAGAGTCTCTCTGTGGAGCTCTGTACTGGGGAGCTTGCCCAGGCCCCCTGCTCAGCAGTTATAACTGGGCACAGAAGACGGGGATGCAAAGCTCAGCCCAGAGCTGCCTGTGTGGAGCCCGGGATCAGGGAAACCAACCTGACTTGTACAAAAAGGCCATTGGCAAGTGCTGCTCGACACTTGCATGGGAAGAACGTGTTTGGCTTGAGTTTAAGGTGGCTCGGGTGTAGGTCTGCTTCTCTGCCTGTCTTCCCAGGATGCTAAGCCGTATTAATAAGGGCATTATGATAAGCGATGTATGAATGATAGCCTGTGGTCTGTAGTTCTGTATCAGAGAAATGCTTTTGATGTTACTTAACAAGTATTCTGGGGATTAGTCCTATTGATAAATAAAGAATTCCTTTTTGTTCTTGAGGTAAAATGTAAACTGTGCAAAAGTTACCATTTCAACTTTTTTTTTTAAATTGAGATGGGGTTTCATGCATCTCAGACTTCCCTTGAACTTGTTCTATCCTTGAACTTCTTACCCTCCTGCTTCCACTTCCCAAGGGCAGGGATGAGACGTGCCTGCCATCACACCCAGTTTTACGTGGCGCTGTCCATTGAACCCAGGGTTTCCTGTATGCTAGGCAAGCACTCTGCCAATCGCGTGGCATCCTTAGCCCACAACGACTATTTAAAGCACGTGTCTCAGCAGCTCCCAGAGAACTCACGGGGTTGTGCAAGCATTGCTGCTGCCTAATTGGAAAGATTTTTACTATCATAGAGGAAAGTCTATATCAGTGACAGCCAAGCCCAGCAGTTAGCTGGCTGCATCTCCTTTTAAGAGAAACATCTGTTAAGAGTTTGTGGTGATATTTTGTTTGGGTTTAACAAATAAAGCTTGTCTGATGATCAGAGTATAGAGCTAAGCCACCAGAGGCCAGGCAGTGGTGGCACACACCTTTAATCCCAGGACTCTGGAGACAGAGGCAGACCGATTGCTGTTAGCTCAAGGTTATCTTGGGCTGCACAAAACTGATCTAGTCTAAAAGAGAAACAGAGCTCACACAAAGGTGATCCCATTCCTTTAATCCCAGCACTAGGAAGGTGGAGACAGGAGGGATATGGCTAGGTGGAGGGGAAGAATATTAGGCGGAAGGAGACAGGAGCTCAGTACAGTCTGCAGCAGCAGTCTGAAGCAGTCAGTCTGAGGATGCAGTCAGTCAGAGAAGGCAGTCCGAGGACAGGATCGCCCCTTCAGTCTGCATTGGGAGAGGTAAGAACTCTCTAGTGACTAGCCACTCTGCTTCTCTGATCTTCCAGCATTAACCCTATATCTGACTCCGGGGTTTTATTATTAATACCAAGTAGAATTCATGCTACAGTCGTTCTTGCTTTCTCTCTCCCCCTTCCTTTTCTTTCTTCCTGGAGACAGCTTTTCACTGTGTAGTTCAAACTGGCCTTGGCCTCACCAGCCTCCTGTTTCGGTTCCCCAAAGCTAGGATCACACGACCATGATGCTCAACTTTATCCTCTCATGGTCTTAACATATCTCAACTAAAGTTGAGAAATCAGTGGTGATTAAGAAGTGTTTCCTGTGGGTCAGCACACAGAAGCTGTGCTCCAGAGGTGGCCAAGGTTGCACCTCATCCTGGCAGTCAAACTTGGCAGTGTAAAAATCATGCAGGTGGTACTGGTTTTGAAAGCATGAAGGGGTCATGGAGAACAGCTGAGGCTTGCACTGTGAGAGGTCAGGAGAGGCTCAGCAGAAAACCCCAGCATTTGGGAGATGCCAGGACCATGGGATGGACCACCAGAACAGCAGCAGCTGTGGAGTGGAGCCTGTGTTACAAGACAAGCCGTGTGTGCTGCAGAGGGTGGAACTGGAGAAGGGACCCAAGCCCCTTGGAAATGCCCAGACAGATTGTGAGTGAATCCCAGACACTTGGCATTGAATTATTTACAATTTTGGAGTTTGGTTTTGCTTGTTCAGATTGTGCTCTGGCTCTTCCCTCTTGAAGTAAGAACATATTTGATTTATTGTTTTATTTTACTGGAGCCCACAGTTGTGAGACTGAATTTTAAAAGACTTTGGATTTTAGAAGAGATTGGCTATTTTAAAGGGACCAAAATTGTAATGTATTTCAATTTGTAAAGACTGGGATTTTAAAAGGATATTTATGATTTTAATGTGAGATTTTGGGGATGAATAAAACGGGAAAGATTGTGGCTTAATTAATAGTGATGTGTTCATCGTGTTAAGCTGACAAGGGGTCAGTTGTGCTGACTTGTCTTATGTCGACTTGACATAAGCTAGAGTTATCTTAAAGGAGAAAACCTCATTTAAGAAAATGTCTCCATAAGATCTGCTGTAGGACATTTTCTTGATTAGTAATTGATGGGGGAGGGCCCAGCTCACTGTGGGTAGTGCCATCCCTGGACTGGTGGTCCTGGGTTCTATAAGAAAACAGATTAAGCAAGCAGTGGGGAGCAAGCCAGTAAGCAGCACTCCTCTATGGTCTCTGAATCTGCTCCTGCCTCCAGGTTCCTATCCTGTTTGAGGTCCTGTCCTGACTTCCTCCAATAATGAACAGAGATATGGAGGTTTAAGACAAATAAACCCTTTCCTCCTCAACTTGCCTTTTTGGTCATGGCGTTTTATTGTAGCAACAGAAACCCTAACTAAGACACTGTGTAACTCCAAAATGAATAAAGACAGAGGAAGGGTATAGATACATAGGTTCCAGACACATGCTGGCCAGCAGCCCATCTGAAATGGTGAGCTTCTGTCTTTGTGAGAAACCCTGTTCAAGGCAATGAGGCAGAGAGTGATAGAGGAAATGACCTGAATCCTGCTCTGGCCTTAACATGTGCGTGTATGGGTGCCTGTACCAGGACACTCATGTACAGGCACCAAACCAAAAACATACACCAAACACATGTACCGCACTTCACACACATACACACACACCACGCACAAGCACATCACATAACTCATACACACACAAGCACATCACACACATCACACATACACGACATCATACACAAGCACACCACATCACACACATGACACAGAAGGATAGCACATAACACAGAAAAACACAATACACACACAAGCACCCAGCATAAACACATCACACAAAAGAACATCACACACCACACCATCCACAAGAACATATTTCACACAAGCATACCATATCATGCACGCATAACACACAAGCACACCACAAATACACACAAGCTTAGAACAAACACAAACACATAACATATGTCACACACAAGCACACTACATCATATACAAGTACATCTCTCTTTCTCCTTCTCTATCTCTCTTACACACACACACACACACACACACACACACACACACACACACACACTCAATACCCCTCTCTGTTCCAGAGTCTATTAACTGGTTTTCTTCCTATTATGTTATTTGATTTACTTCCAACCCTTCTTACTTAGAACAATGAGACAACAGCATGCACGTGTAACCACTTCCTACATATGTAAGCATGTGCGTATTAAATCCCTGAAGGTAAGGCTGCAGAGTCAAGCATTGGCTGCCTAACTGCTCCTGCTGGAGGCTGACAGGACATGCCTGCCCTGCAGCTCTGGCTCAGAATGTGTTTGCCCACACTCTTACTAATCCATGCAGACCTCGGCCAACTACCCTGTTTGCTTTCATTAGGAATTTTGTCAGGACTTTTATCACTTCTTTACTGCAGCCCTTTCATCGCCTTCACCTAGATTCTCTGTTGTACGTCTGGTATTTATTTGATAGGAGATATTTATGAAGTTAAGGGGCTGTGTGTCTATAATATGTTTCTCATCTGTCCGTTGGCTTTTTAAATAGTCTTGTTTTTCTGCACAGGAACAGAGGTAATCTGTGAAGAATTCTGGTCTGCTAGGACCTGTGAGGTGTTACAGGAGCCTTTCAGAGCAGTGTTACTAGGTGATCCTGAAACAGTGTTACTGCTTCATCATATTGATGCATCCTATCCTGTGCCTATGGTTTCAACGCTCTGTTTAACTGTTGCTACAAATGAAGTTCTTCTGGTCTTCTGGTGTAAGGTAGGGATGCATTTTTCTCAGTGAGATAATTAAAGTAGTTGCCCTGTTTGTTTATTTTTGAGATAGGTTCTCATACTGTAGCCTAGGCTGCCCTACAACTGCTTAGGAAAACAGAGCCCAAAGGCAGATGGGGGAGAAGTTCTTCACTTTCAATATCTAGTTGTACGGCCCTGATAAAATAGCCTAACCTCTTTAACAGGGTTCCCTCATCTCCTAAGTGGTAGCAATTATTGCATGTAAACTGTTCAACAGTGGCACAGGGGATCTGCCCAATCTCCTGGTTGTTTACCAAGTCACCAGCATCACCATTAACTGTAATAGGGAGGCCACTAGTTAGTTCCCGGCTGCTTAGCCCCGAAATAATCACGCAGAAGCTGTATTATTTAAATCACTGCTTGGCCCATTAGCTCTAGTTTCTTATTGGCTAACTCTTACATCTTAATCCAACCCATCTCCCTTAATCTGTGCATCACCATGAGGTTGTGGCCTATCAGCAAAGTTTCAGCATGTTTGTCTCCTGCGGCGGATCCATGGCTTCTCCTTGACTCTGCCTCCTTTCTCCCAGCATTCAGCTTAGTTTTCTCCACCTGGCCCTGTTCCCCTATAGCTCTGTTATAGGCCCAAAGCAGTTCCTTTATTAACCAATGATATTCACAGCATACAGAGGGGAATCCCACATCAATTAACTGATAGCTCTAAACTTAGATTTGCCTCCCCCAAGCCTTGTTGACACAGATCACTGGAATGCACTGGCTTCCTTGCTTTCTCCCCAGTGTAGGCGACCTTCTTTCAAGACAATGAGTGACCCCAATGTGTCTAGCCTTGGCCGCTGTAAGGGGGATTCTGAGATTTTCTGTGCCCTATTCACCACTCAACTTTTACCCACTGTTTAATTTTTTTTTTTTTACATTTTAAGTTTATTTCTATGTTTATTTGTGTGTATTTGCATGGGCATTTGCCTGGGCACACATGTGCCACATCTGCATAGAAATCAGCGGTTGCCTAGATATTGCAGGAGTTGCAGGGACTCAGGACCAAACTCAGGTTGTCAGGCTTGGCAACAGGTGTCTCCACCCACTGAGCCAACTTGCTGCCCCCCTCACATTTTTTAAAAGAGATGTTTTTGCTTTTGGAGATTATAATTACACCATTTCTTTCTTTCCGTTTCCTCCTTCCAGATTCTCCCATCTCCTCAACGTTTTAACTAGATGAACTAAAAAAAAAAAAATTAAACCGTTTTTAATTTAGATGAAATGAAAACAGAAATTGCACGAAGCACTGAGGGAGAGTGAAATCTCGCTAAAGGTGAGTTCCCTGGTCTGTTAAAATTAGCTTGCCTGTTTGGCAGAGTGAACTGAAGTTCATAGTATAAAGATGACCAGAGACCTAAATTAAAACTTTTGTCTCAGGCTCAACCCTCAGACCTATCCTTGTAGCTGTAGTATTTGGTCTTACCTGCTATTGGCATGTTGGGCCGATCAGAAGTTTTATGATTAATTTTTTAAGTTATTTTCTCAGTTTTTCTTACGTAGAGAAAGGGTATTACTCTGGCACACCTCTGTGTGGGAGGCCCCTGAGCAGTGCCTGCAGTTTCTAGTACATCCCAGGAGAAACTGGAGGAGTTGGCCTCTACCCGGGAAACCATTACTTCCTTTTGCCCTGTGACCTATGGAGTGGCAGTCACCTCTGCCTCTCCTCAGCCTTAGGGAAGGATGACACAATTCAGTGGAGCGAAGAAGCCAATCTTTGAAACTTGAAAGGGGAAATCTATAAAGTGATAGGTTGCTGAGTCCCAGCTTTTTTCAGGATTGGGGGTGGGTTGGGCTAAGAAAGAAGACAGATTGATTTACCCATCTCTCAGGAAGGTTAGGGGATTCGAGTTGGAGGAGGGATCTGCACCTCCTCTTCCTGGAGACCTTGTTCAGATGGGAACTGGCTGCCCAGTGATCTGTAGGAGTCTGGCCTTCTGGGGTTGGCAAAATCCAGGGGTGAGTTGAAATTATAAACAAGTTACAGGTCATAGAACTCGAAATCCTCTTTAGAAAATAATTCAGAAGAGGTAGCAAGCAGGGCTTTGCCACAGTGGGTGAAGTATTCTGGGATTGGGCCAATCATATACCTTCACAAGTGCATTAAAAACCATTGTTGTGTTGTGTGTGTGTCTGTGTTGTTTTTGTCTTTTGAGACAGTCTCTAAGTGGCCCTGGTTGGTCTGGAACTCACAGAAATCTGTCTGCCTTTGCCCTCGTTAGTCAAAGATGATTTATTCATTGTGTTTGCTATCCCCTGTTACTAAGACTGGCTTTGAAGTCCCGATTCTCTGGTGCTGGGATTATGAATGTGCACCTCTGTGACGAGTCCAAAAAGATGCATGGTAGGGCATGTGAATTAGATCTCAAAAAGAAAGAAAAGAAAGAAAGAAAATGCCATTTTAGGGGGTCTGGAGAGACGGCTCTGTAACTAAGAGCAAGTAGTGTTCTTCCCAAGGACTGGAGTCTGTTTCCCAGCACTTGCACTGGACAGCTGACAACTACCTTTAAACTCTAGCTCAGGAGATCTGTCTCCTTCTGGCCTCCAATGGCACCCGCACTTACATGCATAGACACACATGGACATACTCTCATACACATAACTAAAAATAAAGTAAATCTTAACAATATTATCTTAAAAAAAAAACAAGAATGTGAAGCTGGGCATGATGGGGCACCCCTTCCAAAAAAGGAAATCCAGTTCCAGGTTCTAGGAGGGCTTAAACAAGAGAGAAGCCAAAGCAAAGGTTGGCTTGTGTTCCAGTGCTGAGCCTTCATAGTGTTTAGTTACTGTAGTGCTAAATGCTAAGTCCTTGTGGTGCTGAGCTCCAGGGTGACAAAGGAACAGATGCATGCCAGAGGGTCATAGGGCAGAGAGTCCTACTCGTAACTGCACGGGAGATAGTGGCCTTGGGGAGCAGGGCTGCGCAACCCCAGTCTACATTTGCTGCTCAGGCCTAGACGGGCCACTCAGGAACTTTGATACTACCCCAAAAGAAAAATAGAGAAAAGAGAGAGAATTAACAGAAGTCAGGTTTGCGAGATGGGATCAGCACATTCAATAAGCCTTATTTCCTGTGCTCCTGACTATGACTTGAGGTGTATGTGTGTGTCGCGCACGCCTAGGTGCTCTGGTTTGGAGAAGATCCATGATCAGGCTTCCTTCTGCCCCCACAGGTGGCAGGCAAGCAGGACAGGTTGGCTGCAGGGGACCCCACTTTAAGCCCTCTGTGGGTTTTTTTTTTATTTTTTTGGATGGAAAAAGTGTCTGCAGTCTGGGCAAGCAGACGGGGCTCTTTGGAGGCCAGGGATATGCCACTGTCATACTTATAACTGATTCTTGTTCGTCGTGATTCAGGCTTCTGTTCCTCACATTTAAAGATCTGAGCCCAAAGCATATTGGGAATCTGGGAGAGAGAGGAAATAAATACATCACTCTTTCTGACATGACGCCTGCTCATTGCTTTAGCTGTGGTTTTTTAGATGCATGTGTGTACATACCTGTGTGCATGCTATCACAGTTCTTTCCTGAAAGGCTCCTTTAATATCCTGGGCTTCTGCTAGTCTAGTTCTCTCTCTCTCTCTCTCTCTCTCTCTCTCTCTCTCTCTCTCTCTCCTCCCTCCCTCCCTCCTGTTAAGCCAGTCCCTTCTGGCGGGAGGGCAAGTGTGGTACAGTCTTCTATTGTGTGTGGGTAAAACAGAGCCCTATCAGTGGGGAAGTAACGATAACATTTGTAGTTGTGGAAGCGAAGATAACAGGAATCAGGTCTCTGCTCTGGGCAAGAAAGGAATGGCCTGAGCCTCACCAAGGCCTGGGTGTTCTGCTGAGTGGTGAGTCAAATGTGCTGATGTGTTTTTGTTTCTGGCCCCTTTTCCGTCCTGCAGTTCTTTTTAGCTAACACACTTCACACTCCTTCAAGACAGGAGACCCTACCCTAGATGGCGAGTCTCTATTGCCCCCCTTGCTTAGCTCCCTCTTGGCTAGTTTTCCTTACATACCGTGATTTAGTGTTTCCTTTCCTCTCCGGCAGGTAATCTGACCTCTAGAATGGAAGGGAGGCGAGCTAATGTGTTCATTTCAGCAGAGGCCAGTGGCGTGATAGCATCGGTCTGCAGCCCGTTTGGATGTCTTACAGAAAGGTGCTAGGCTGGGGCTGCCTTTGCTGGTGAGCTTTCCAAATCTGATTTCCCTGTGGGGGTTTCTGTTTCACTTCCCCCCAAAACAGCACACAAACAGATTGGCACCAGGGAGTTTTTAACAGTGGCAAGAACTCCATGCCCTGATTCCCAAAGCATAGCAGGCCCAATACACCACCCCGGGGAGAGAGGCTTTCGTGTAGTGGGGACCAAAGGCCTTAAAAGGTGAGCTACTTGTAGACAATATAAAGTTAACTTTATTAGGTTTCTCTGCCAGCTGACTTGTCCAGTTTCATTTGGGAGTTGTAGTTTGGTTTGGGGAGATGTGAGGAAAGAGTGGCCACAAAATCTTTGTTTGTTTTTCAAGACAGGGTTTCTCTGTGTAGCCCTGGCTGTCCTGGAACTCGCTCTGTAGATCAGGCTGGCCTCGAACTTACAGAGATCCACAGAGATTAAAGGTGTACACCACCACTGCCCGGCAATAGCCATGATACCTTGGTGTAGGCAGAATAACCCAGCACAGAATGGTAGCCCATTCACTTCTGCTGGCTGCCCCTCTGGCGCGTATAAGCCCAGATCCATAATTGTAGTTTTTAATAAAATGGAGGCTGAGATAGACCTTCTGTTTGGCCCAAAGCACTCCTATTTGTTGTAAAGTGGGATTTTATTTTCCTTTTCTGCTGGATTCCTAGGTGAATGACCCACGTTTCTTCCCCCTTTCTACTTCTCTCTATGTCCAGAAGAAAAGGGAACTACGAGTGTAGATTTGGGTTTCTGAACAGCAGCCACGGAGTCTACGGCTCACCTGAGGGCTGCGGCTAGGAGGAAGCTCTACCAGGAACTGCAATTTTGTTTTTAAATACGCACACGTTCCTTTCCCTGTCTCCAGACATAAAATTTTGAATTAAAAAAAATAACTTTGAACACAATGCAGAGGTTGATATTTTAAAACCAAATCCAATTGGTCCTGGGGTTGCTAAGTAACCGGTGGACTCCAATCGTCTGGGGTTCTAGGGTAGAAAGGATTCTGGGAGACAAGAAGACAGGAAGCTTCCAGGACTGCTTAATACCGTGGGCTGAGGGCAGCGAGCTAGGACAGGTGGAATCTCGCAATGCTCACTGTTGGAAGAGCGGAGCTCTTGTCTGAGCATGCATTTTAATTTGACTGTGTCAATTCTCATTATCTATCTACATGGATTCCCCTCTTCGGTTTGCAGAAATAATTGAGGAAAAAGGCCGTTTCACTCGCTGCATTTTTGGCATTGATAAAGACATCTGAAGCATTTCAGACAGTGTGGGAGCCAGTATCACAGGCGGGCTTTGAAGATGTTCTTTCAATTGAGTTCTGACAAACAGTGGCAAACAGACCAATTAACCCCAGAATCTAAGTCCTGGCTGCTTTCAACTCCTTTCAAACGAAATTAGCCCTTGATGCTAATGAAGTGGGTGTCAGACCATTTCAGATAGCAGCTGAGTAGATTGAGTCTTGAGTCGGTTGGAATGGAACCATTACGCTGCCTGGGCAAAAAGAAGCCTGGAGCTTGTGTGAAGTTTTGTTACAGTTGCAGTCTGAAGGATAGGGGAAAAAAAATTCCAAACTATAATAGGAGCAAAAAATTCCAAGTGCAATACTTAAAAAAAAATGTTGGTGGAGGAGGAGGAGAGACTGCGGGGAAGAAAGAAAAGGAAGTATCTGGGAGTGGCCATGCCTTGCAGGGTTTGCGGTTAGAACAAGTATTGTGTTTAGGGCTCACTCAGTTAGTGATAAGCCTCACTAATACGTAGCTCTTTGCCAAGGCAGCCTTTAGCTTGACTTGCTGATTCCTTTTCGATTTTTTTTAGAGCTCTGTGGAGAACGCCCGGGGGCCACAGGCTCTGCAGGTCTGTAGATGAATTACCAAGGCCAGGGGTGTGGACCTGTGTTACCTGGATGCTGACAGGAAGAGCAAACGGTTTGCCAGGGGGAACTGTTTTCACGAAATGGGACCACACGACTTAGACCTTGTGTGATTTTGCTTAAATGTCCATTAATTTCACAGAAGAAATAGAGCCTTTGTGGGTGCGCCCTCTGAAACCAGAGGACATTAGGGCCTATTCTGCAAGCATCTTACCAGCAAGAGTAGGAAGGGGGTGGGAGAAATCTAGATGGCTGAGAAGAGAACAGAAAGGAACAGTGTTCCATGGGACAAGAGGCTGGGGCCATCATCACTGGGATTACTTGGAGGCAGAGGAGGGGTCAAGCTCCTCTTCCTCTGCAGCTAGGCTGTGTACGAAATAAAAAGCAGCGTTTTAGCTTTAAGGAATCTCATCGATCCTCTTCCATCTCTGACTTCCCCAGTCTGCAGAAGTCCAGAAAAAAAGGGAGACCAGGAGGTAGGTTGCTGGCCCAGAGGAATGTGGCTGAACACCGAGACCCTATTCTCCTGCCTTACCTGGTCCCTGGTTCTTCCATTGCAGTGAGTCACCTGAGCACTGAGTAAGTGGCCTGCTGGTGAGGGGTGATGGCTGGTTCTGACTGTCAGCTTGACAGAGTCTAGGATGTCTTGGGAAGGATGTTTCAGTGAGAGATTGTCTGGACCGGGCTGTCCTATGGGTGTGTCCATGGAGGATCAGCTTGTCTGTATGAATTGAGATGGAACGACCTCCCCACAGTGGGTGACATCAATCTCTAAGCAGGGGGTCCTGAACTCTGGAAGAGCAGAGAAAGTGAGCCCAGTACCAGTGGGCATGCTTTCGCTTTGTCTCTGCTCTTGAGTGCATGTGACTAGCTGCTTCAAGTTCCTGTGGAGTGAATTTCCAGAAAGTCCTGGGCCATAACCTGGAACTGTGGGCCAGGTCAGCCCTTCCTCCCTTCAGTTGTTTCCGCCAGGGTATTTTCATTGTGGCAATAGAAAATCAAACTAAGAAAAGAATCAAAGTTTAAATGGTCGGGTCAGCATCCTGAACTTGTGACAGACGCTTTTTTCTTTCTTTTTATACGGCACTATGCTCTTACATTGGCTATGGGTTGAGGGATTAGGGCGTCTTCTGGTTGGAAGGCACAAGTTCAGAGTAAGGAAGATTTCTTCAAGTATGACTGAGGCCAGAGTATACCTTAGAGGCATCCTTCCTGCTCACCTTTCTGGATTTACTTTCTCAGACTTGACCTTGTTATTTTTGGTCCTGCTCCCCTCCCAACCATGTACAACTCTGATACCCAAATAGTAGGAAGCCTGACTTGGTACAACAAGGTATTCCTCCAGCACTAAGTACTAACCCTTCCTGTAGATTTAAGGCAGTTCTTATGTATCCAGACAAAAATAAAGTTCCAGACTAGTGTAGTCTTTTATGGGAGTCTACGTCCTTTGTCTACTACGTGGGTATCACCACAGTCTTCTGGATATCGGTCATCCACTCCAGCATCCAAAATGGACAATTACTTTATTTAGCTTCTTTCTTAATTCAATGTCTATTTTAAACAAGGAAGGGCAGAAACCAACTCTTCATAAACATAGGAGACTCTTCTTTCCCAAGGACCCATGAGGCATGGCCCATGAGGCAGCAAACTTAGAGAGGTGGCAGGCCAAGCCCCAGAGAGCAGGCTAATGTCTGTCAAATTGTGTACTAACCTTCTGGGCAACAAAGGTTGCTGCTGAGCTGTCCTCATTCCGTTCGGTAAGACCCCAAGGTGACACCAAGACAGGAGAGGACTTTCCCAAATGCCTGAAGGCCTGCCTACCTCATGTCAGTGTGGTGCCCCCCACCCCAGAGGGGTGTGATTGGAGTGGGGTTGTGGGTGGTAGAGGATTCCAGCCACACACGATTATCTAAGTTAACTCGCCCTTAGATTCTCTTTTTCTTAGCCTGGTGATCTTTATCCCATAGCAAGGACAGGACTCATCTTGTTTCTGTTCGATTCCTTGGTTGAGAATGGTTTTTTCCTACTAGGTGCTAGGGTTTGAACTCCAGTCCTCCACAAGAGCTACGAGTGCTCTTAACCAGTGAGCCTTCCTTCCAACCCCAGGCTCCCCCTTTTGAACATGAAGGAAAGAAGGTCCAATCAGCATTCCCTTCCAACCAGGCTTCTGCTTCTCTGTCACCTGCGGAGAGCAAGAAGAGTAGAAATAGGGAGATCTTGAGTAGAATGTGAGACTTAATCTCTGTGGTGAACAGAAGTTTGAACTCAGTGAGGAGACATAGTGGGCAGGCAAAATGAGAGTGCCGTGTGGTGAGGGAAGGGGGTGCCGTGTGGTGAGGGAAGCGGGTGCTGTGTGGGGAGGGGAGGGGGTTGCATGATGGCAACCTTTCAGTGTAGACATGAATTCTGATGCTTAGGAAAGTCAGAATCATGTAGTGAAGAAGACAGACCATGGGATATATTTGGTATTTATGTTGCCTCTGCCATGACAGCAATGGAAGAAAAATGGGATTTAGAATGCTATAGGAGAATGTTTGAATCAACTGCTGAACCTAAGCTGACAATGCAGGAAAAAGAAGCAAGGGGGAAAAAGGGTGGAAACCAGGGCAAGCGAACAGTGGACAGGGAGGCCCGAGGAGAGCCATGAGGAGGCACGAGGAAGGAAGAACGGCTGTGTTCTGAAATTGTGTCCCAATCTGTGACTGTATTATAAGCACGAGAGGCATTGCCTGTCTAGATACCAGGTAACTCCTTGGGAGTGGAGAATGAGGTCTGTGGAAACGAAAGGTCAAAAATTCAAGATGGCAGGCTTGGGAGGGCTGTCCACCTACAGCTCAGAGCTCCTCCCAAGGGTAGTGGTCTCACTTCTGATACAGCTATGGGATCAAGGTGGAGATGAACAGGTGCTCACGGGCACTTTTCCCCCCCATCTGCTCCTGGGCACTGAGTCTGAGGGGCCCAAGTCAACTTCAAGTATAAATGTCCTTCAAGGTTTCTTTGAATGCAGTGGCTCAGCCACATGGGTAGCTTAAGAATTGAAATGAGACTGAGAAGAACTGAAATGGGGGTGACTCTGTCTGATGACATCTGCCTTTGATGTTGTAAACACCTTGTTTTTGTCATACCAATGTCAAAGAGCATAATCTTCTAAGTTCACTCCATGACCTTTGGCTGGCCAAAACCACAATATTGTACCTGCGAGCTTCTTGAAAATGGAAAGAATTGTTCTGTCAGCTTTCACTCAGTGTGTTCGTGTCCTAAAGAAGCACTTCTGGAAGCACGTTGGACATCAAAGATTTATCATTCTTTTGTACTAGGCTCTCACTGCTGCAGGGCCTGAAGAAGTTACCCAACCCCCCCCCCCCATCCCCTAAAGATTAAAGTGAGGGAGTCACGTAGATCGCCAATTCTACTTTCTAACTCACAGTGAGTGATCAACACATGTGTTATTCTTATCTGACCTTTGTAGGGTCATCCACTCAAGTCTTATTCACAGAGAGCAGAGTTGCACACTATTTAAATGAGTACAGTTTTCTTTACTTCCCCAAATGTCAAAATGTTTTAGAGAATTATTGAGAAGGCCGAAGAAGCAGGCTCTAAGTTGACAAGTGCTGATGGGAGCCACGGACTCCTGCAATCCAAAGACACCAGGGTCCCCACCAACACCAGAGAGCAACCACATCCACTGTGACAAACACTAGCCATGTGGATGTCTCCTATTCCTGACACCCATGAAGCCAAGACACTGAAGTTGGTGTGCAGAAGCTAAATGCCTTCAAGGCCAAGTTCATCAGAAGGGAGAGTCAACAAGGCATTCCTTCTACCTTCCTCGTCATCGTGCTTGAATCTGATTGGGCAAGATGAACATGTATATGAAGACGTAGTTGCCGGGGCATTCAGGCAACTGAATATAGTTCTAGGCCCTACAACTCAAGCAGGTGTATAAGAAGAAGGGTAGAATGGGTGTTGAGTACCAATGGGTATTGAGTAGCAATACATCATGCTAGACGTGTCTCATAAGAAAGGTAACTGGCAGGATGCTGACCAGTTCTTCTTGGTATAACTACTGATACTCCCTGTGAGGTTAGAGAATACAGATGAGGAGAGGGCATGGGATGTGCCCAAACTGCTGTGGGATGATGCTCTTGTACACTGTAAAGATTTGTCACTTGTATTGGTTTAATAAAACACTGATTGGCCAATAGCCAGTCAGGAAGTATAGGTGGGGCAATCAGACTAGGAGAATTCTGGGAAAAGGAACGCAGAGAGGCAGTCACCAGTCACATGCAGAGGAAACAAGGTGGTAACATATTATTGAGAAAAGGTACTAAGTCATGTGGTTAAACATGGATAAGAATTGTGAGTTAATTTAAGTTGTAAGAGCTAGTTAGTAATAAGCCTGAACAATAAGCTAAACAGTTTATAATTAATATAAGCCTCTGTGTGTTTCCTTGGGACTGAATGGCTAAGGGATCAGGTGGGACAGAAACTTCCATCTACACCAAACTCTATAATTCTCCTCAGTTTCCACCAGCTGTGAGCATGGCTGATGTGCAGTACGCATCCCCTGGACACATCACCCTTTGTGCTCCCTGTCCTGGGTGGGGTTGGCATTAGTGCAAGGTGCTCTGAGCCAAGACTCTGGCTGCCCTTTGCTATTGACTAGGTGTGACCTCAACCTTGCTCCTCATTTGCCAACCAACAACCCCCTTGTCACATTTAGCAGTCTCTAAGCTTATGAGAAACACATTCACATGTGGTCACTCCATTCCAGAGCAGCATCGAAGAATCACATATCTCTTTTCAATATAAACATTGTCAAAACCACACTATTTGGGTCTGCATGGTTTCTGGTAAAACGGGCTGTTAAACCTCTGTCCCTGCAAACGTGGCCATAAATAGGCAATAAATCTTGATAGGTATATAGGACTGCTGAATTTGGACTCAAACCTGCTCATCCTCACAAGATCAAGTTCAGTTTGCTAGTTCAACCCTCTAACCTTGGCAAAGATTTATAAATGGAAAATTTTGCAGATTTCTTGGGGAAAAAAGTCTCAGAAAGAAGAAAGAGCAATATCAAATGTTAAAATGGAAGCTGAATTTCACTGTTGGAACCCAGGCCAAAATTGGGTCCTTGGTCTTTTGCTCTATGGAGGTCAGATATGAATTTCTGGATTCTGTCTTATTGACATTTCAAGGGACTAGAGCCATCTCCCCAAATGTGAATGAGAAGGTCAGTTTATAGATTCTGTTGAGAATTTCTTCAGCCTGGGTGACATTCCTAAGCACTGCCACCTGCTCAAGCGAGTCTAACCAGGGTATCCTCACAAGAATATTGACCAGAAGAGACTGCAAATGTCACATGACAGTCAGCTTTCTTCCACACTATACATTAACAAGCCTTTCTTTGAAGCACAGTCGATAAAAACTCAGAGGGAGAAATTGGGGTTCAACCTGAAGGTCAGAAAAGCAAAATAGCCAGCCATTGGCTCTTTCAACCTCAGTCTGAAAATGGCGATCCTGCCTCCAGGAATCTCAGAATGAGACTGTGCCTGAGAGCTGTCTCTTCCTGTTTTATAATCCTCTCTCTTTCTGGGAATTAAAGGTGTGTACCACTGGGATTAAAGGCATGCACCACCAGGTTTCTATGGCAACTAGTGTGGCTACTGGGATTAAAGGTGTGTATTACAATTGCCTGGTCTGTAAGGCTGACCAGTGGGGCTGTTTTACTTTCTGCTCTCCAGACAAACTTTACTTATTAATGAAATGCCACTGTTTCTCTTGAGTGAACAGGGGCACGAAGCTGTCTAGCCCAGAGCAGAACTCTTCTCTGGGAAGGCACAGTTTTACGGTTACACATTATAATCTCACATGGCTAAAGTAGTTATTTCAGTGCCTCTAGCCTGGCTTCCCTGTTGAAGAGAGGTGTCTGGGAATGAAGTCATTTTAAGAAATCCCAGGTGGAGAAGAGGAATTGACTGTTAATCCCATTTGACCCTCTTTCTTGCCCAGAGCCAATGGTGTGTCTAGCTCACCTCTTCCTGGGCTCTGGGAGGGTTTTGTGGGTCAGCCAGCTCCTCCTATTTGCACCCCATCCTCCTCGTGGTTTTCCTTTTTTAAGCAATCTGTATTGGGCTTCCTTATTCTTACAGCTGGTAGGATCTTTGAGAAGTGTCCCCGTGGTCTGTCAACATAGACATTTTACACCTTTAGCCTTGATACTGTTTTGTTCACCTTGGTAACCTACGCTCCAAATCATTGATTTGCCACTTCATTGAGCCCCTTCCTTTCCTCCAGTCACCCTCTTCTCTCACTCCGAGAAGTGGACAGGCCTTGGCTGGTCAAGGAGCCACTGGACTGGTGTGAGCAGCTTCCTCTCCAGGGCAGGAGGGTACCCAGAGAAGCTAGTGGGGAGTGGAACAATGCAGGCACCACAAGACCTCACAAAGAGGTGCTTCCAGCTGATGGGAAGCGTAAGAGGAGAGACAGGGTGAACTAGAAGAGCATAAAGTCAAGCACAGACCTTATGCCTTCCCAGTTGTGCCAAGAAACAATCAGCTGGGTTTATAGGTGTGTGTGTGTGTGTGTGTGTGTGTGTGTGTGTGTATCCATGAGCAATAAGAAGCATGGGACATACTCCTTAATGATAGTTTCACATCCATTTAGAGATATTCAGCAAATCCACTCAACACTTAGGCATAATACTAATGTTGTGCTGGGCAGAGAACAAATTTGATAATGAAGATGCTTCATGCACCATCTGCTCCCTCAACTTAATGGTGTGGGACTCAGTTTCCCGAAAGTGATGTCTTCAGTCTCCTCGGGCAGTGAGAATAGGACCCCTCAAGCTGAGTGGCTTTGACCAATGCTTTGGGTAGTTTCTGGTGAGGGCAGGGCTTGAACACAGCTGCTCTGTCCTTTCCTCTGAGCATGTGCAAAGAGAAAGTTCTCTTGAATGCTGCTCTCATGGGAATACTTACCCTCTGGATCAGGGCTCCCTCACATTCAACCTTAACTTCTTCTTAAAGACCCGCTCTTGTCTGAATGCTTGAGTGTTTGTGCGAAACCACACGTTATGTCTTCTTTTTTATTTGTGTGTGCATGTGCACCATGGCATGTGTGTGGAAGTCAGAGACAACTTGTGGGAGTCAGTTCTTTCCTTCTATTGTTTGGGTCCCAGAAATTGAACTCAGGTCATGGGTCTTGGCTATAGACATCGTTACCACTGAGCCATTTTGTGAGCCTCAGATTTTATATCTTGAAGCCTAGGTGAGGTCTTTAAAAGTAACAACTTGGATTATGGGGACTGAACTCTCAGGAGTGGGCTCAGTACCCTTGTAAAGCAAGTCTGAAGGAATCTTCTAGTACCTTCGACAGTGTGAGGCTGCAGCAAGAGGGACTGTTCCCACAGCAGAAAGGCCACTTTGTCAGACAGTGAAGCCATCTGATCTTGGACTTCGTGGCATTCATAACTGTAAGGCAACATATTTCAGTTTTGATAGCTACCCAGTCTGAGGTGTCCTGCTGATTCACCCCAGATGGACTGTGACAGGGCCTCATCTACACACACAGTCATGCTGGCTGCCATGATGTCTAGGGACGGATTTGAGGAGGAACGGAGTTTAACCCACAGCAGAAGAAATGGGGCTAAATGTTCTCTGAAAACAATTTTAAAATAACACAGAAGGAGGAATTTTTACAGAACTTAGGGATTTCCAGCAAGCAGACACAAGGCTTTGTAGGATTCAACACTACCCAGGTCACTTTGAGCTCCTGCCATCTACTCTCAAGTGTTCCCTTCTTTCCCCAGGAGCAACCTCTAGGGTTCATAGTTTCTGACCCTGCATCTGACCACTAAGGTCAGGGGATCGTCCAGGTCCTGAGCTGAAGCTGTTGAAAACTGAATCCTGCCCTCCTCAAGCATTTTGAGGAGCAGTGTGACAAGAACTGGCTTGTAAGGCCTGGGTAGTTTTTGTAGCTATCAGAAATGTAATTTTTTTCTCTCTTTTTTTAAATAACAGAGAATGAGTGACCAAGTTTCTCTATCTGCTTTCTCCCCCACACTTCCCTCCGTGGTTCTGAGTTGTTCTGTGGGCCAGGAAATTCCTGCTTTCATCTCAGAGCACAGTGTGGAGTCACAGAGCTTCTTTCTTTCCTGGTTGTGCAAAATTGAGCTGGGTGGGTACATCATGGTGCTAAGCTGTTCCCTGGGGCTGCCAAATTGAATCTTGGCTTATGTGCTTATGCCCGTAAAAGGTTGCTTCAGGCATAGCAAAAGGCCAGGCATCATCTTGATGTTTTACACACACACACACACACACACACACACACACACACACACACACACACACAACGTACACACAACATTATCCACCAGGCCCTGTACCACAGATTACAAACTTGAGGTCCCCATTCAAATGATGTTTGTTGAAGGAAACGGATTTGAAAATTCTTTGAATGGAAAGCTCTGCGGGTCTGGACAGCGTTCAGAGACGCAAGAATAACACTATCGCGAGGTTTTACTGAAAAGCCGGTTACCAGGAAGCTCAGGATCATCTCGCTGCGGCTTTCACTGAATACGAGGTTTCTAACCTCTCTTAGCTGGTGACGCAGTTGGAGCCACTTCTGATGATTCACTGGGGAGTGAGCCACCATCTTTGTCTCTTTTCATCCGCCCATCAGCTCAACCACAATTGGCTCATGCCCGTTCACGAGCTCCGGCCTAAGTGCCGGAGCACACCCTTGCACGTGTACGCATGTGCACCCGCTCCACACAGATTCAGCTGCCTTTCCCCTCTCCTCCCTGGCCACTTCTGCATATCGACCGAAAATTAGATCAAAGATGGCCTGCTTCACACCCGATGGCTGGAGAGGGTGGGAAAAGCTGATCCTGTGGGTTTCCTTTTGAACTCAAAGAATGCTGGAGTGGCAGTTCTGATGGGTAGGGGCACATGCTCTGTTTCCCCTGCTGTTAGGACTTAAATGATTGATTGTTTCCGTGTGGCATCTCCTACCAGGGGTGAGGCACGGGTGGAGCTGGAGGTGGGCACTTCTGGGGCACAGTTTAGGTGTGGGGAGGTCCCAGGCTTTTAAATCTCTCTCCCTTTCTGTGTCTACCTTCCTGTCCAGCAACTAGGAGCAACTTCCTGAGCTCTGTTCCTGGACTTCTAAGGCTCTTTGGTCACTAGCTTTCGTGGTCTGATCTTTAGTGAAAATCAATGAGGAGTTTCCAGAAGTGGGGTTGGGGCAGGGAGCAGCAGAGGGGAGAAAGCAAGAGTCTGGGAGAGGGTAGAGGCGGTTGTTGTGGGGACTTTGCTTCTTGTTTTAAAATTTAAAAAGTATGTGTGTGTGTGTGTGTGTGTGTGTGTGTGTGTGTGTGTGTGTATGCTCGAGCATGTGTGCACATGGGAAAGTGTGAGGGCAGCACCGTGGGAGTTAGTTCTCTCCAACCACCATGTGATTTCTGGGGAGTACACTCAGGTCAGCTCTGTGGAAGACATAGCAGGGTAAAGGGGATGACCGGCTTCGGGAGAAACACTGATTGATTATAGGCCAAAACTGTTCCTCTAGAGGCTGAATGTGCCGATCTATGTGAGGTCGAGGGGCCTGCAGCCTCTGATCACAGGAAGCACAGGGGTGCTAAAGACTTTTACCTGGCTCAGAACCTTCTTCAGGCCTACCTTCCTACCTGATAACCAGGAGGTGCTCCTGTTTCTCTGTGGCAAGAACAAAGGCCCCTAAATCACATTGGCCTAAGCTGAGGCATAGGCCGTGAGTGTAAGAACAACCTTGAGCCTGTCCAAGTGCCCTTGGTTTTTTTTTAATTAATTAATTTATTTATTTATTAAAGGTTTCTGTCTCTTCCCCGCCACTGCCTCCCATTTCCCTCCCCCTCCCCCAATCAAGTCCCCCTCCCTCGTCAGCCCAAAGAGCAATCAGGGTTCCCGGCCCTGTGGGAAGTCCAAGGACCACCCACCTCCATCCAGGTCTAGTAAGGTGAGCATCCAAACTGCCTAGGCTCCCACAAAACCAGTACGTGCAGTAGGATCAAAAACCCATTGCCATTGTTCTTGAGTTCTCAGTAGTCCTCATTGTCCACTATGTTCAGCGAGTCCGGTTTTATCCCATGCTTTTTCAGACCTGGGCCAGCTGGCCTTGGTGAGTTCCCGATAGAACATCCCCATTGTCTCAGTGTGTGGGTGTACCCCTCGCGGTCCTAAGTTCTTTGCTTGTGCTCTCTCTCCTTCTGCTCCTGATTTGGACCTTGAGATTTCTGTCCGGTGCTCCAATGTAGGTCTCTGATCCTAGAGAAGCTAAATAAGAAGGAGAACCCAAAGAAAAACATATAGGCATCCTCCTGAATATTAACCTTCATCAGGCGATGAAAGGAGACAGAGACAGAGACCCACAGAGGCTGGGGAGGCATCCAGCAGTGTAAGTTCCTGGCCAGCCGTGAACCTTTGCACAAGTCTGAAGCTTCCTAAGCCTCGGAGAGCAAGGCAATTCTCAGTGTAAGTCTGCGAAAGGCTTCAAAAGAAAACAGAGGGAAACCGGATCTAACCTGCTGCCCTTCTTCTAGGCTTCCTCTAAGCAGGCTGGAAAAAGGTGATTTCAGGGAAGCCCAGAGAAGGCAGCAGGTTTGGGGGGCGGGGAAGGCTTAGGAAGCATCTTAGCGGATGAATGAGAGATAATTTTAGAAGAAAGTTTGATAATGGGACAGGCCCAAGCTATCACCGAGAGGTGTCAAGCTTCCTTAATTTGCTGGAATTTAGGGAAGTTTTACAAAATCATGGGGATGTACTGATTGGCGCTGACTGGTGTTGATGAAGCCTCAGAACGAGCATTGCAGTAAAGCAATGCATGCTGGTAAGTGCTGAGGAAGACGGATGTAAGAATGGAGGGCATGAGACTTTGGGACTTGTGGGTTTACAGACTTCCATTATGGAACTACTCCTGCTAGGGCTGACTTCCAGCTACCCAAGTGATGTCACTGGACGCAGCCTTAGGAAGAGACCTGCAGACTGTGTGTTTCCCAGTTCCATCATGACTGGCACAAATAATCCAACCAGTTGCTCCCTGGCTTTGATGTGAGGCAAGCTGGGGCAGGGAGGCCCTGATCTGGTTGCCTGTTGTCAGATAGGAGTTGACAGCCTGCTTCAAGATGGCAGGTCAGGCTGTTTTTTTGGTTGCTATGACTTGGGCTGGGGGTAGGAAAGTCACCTACAGGTCACTGCCTCTTGAAGGATGTTATTTAAAATTCTCTTTTAACATGAATCCCAGGGAATCAAATGCAGCAGAGAAATTCCAGTAAGCCCAGAGGATTCTGAACAAAACACCGTGCTAGAGACAAGTATCACTGGACTTCAGGGGAAAGTGCCCATGGCTCGAACTGACTCTTTTTAATGATGTGTGAGCTGACCTCGGGTAACTGGATCAACAGGGGTCAAGGGGTCATCCGTCTTGTGACTGGTGAAGATTACTGGAAAAGGGAGCGATGCTGCCTCCTTTGGCACTCTGTGAACACTCCATATGTCTTGCATTTTAAAAGACTAGACCCGAATTAAAATCTTAGGCCTGAAAGTATAATTCCACTCGTCAGTCTCGCTGGTTCAGTGAGAAAGCCCCTCCCTTATCAGGCACCTTTGCTTTGAGGGTAGGGTTGCAATGGTTTGGCCTTAGGAGTGCTGAAGGAATAGCCTCTCCACCTTCCAGATAATATGGAAAAGTGAGGTCACATGGTCTCTCCAAGAGACAGCCCTACTTCTGAGTGTCTTTGATTGATCAGGGTTCTGTATCGACTGAATAAACAAATGGTCACACCCCAATATGCAAACATCTATCTCCTAAATGAACTAAAGCAAGAGGGGGATTTGCTGTTTAATGGCTTATCCCTATTAGCTTCCCTCTCCTCAAGACACTCACTTCATATGGAATGTGGTAACAGGAGGAGTTAGGACAAACTCAGGAGGTAGTGGGAGCCACGAGAAGCTTTGGACCAGGGGCTTCAAGCTATGCCATTAGTAGGCAGCGTGGGGAAGGTGGACTGGGAAGATGGGATGCAGGTAGCAACGGTCCATGGAGATGGAGCTGGACATGGCGGGAAGGGAAGAGGGCAGATGAATGGCGAGTGCATGCATGCATGCGTGTGTATGTGTGTGTGCGCGCGCGTGTGTGCACGTGCATGCGTGTGTGCGCGAGTGTGTGTGTGTGTACCTGTGCCTGAAGGGCAGACGATAACCTTGAA
Organism: Microtus pennsylvanicus; assembly: GCF_037038515.1. Taxonomy (NCBI): domain Eukaryota; kingdom Metazoa; phylum Chordata; class Mammalia; order Rodentia; family Cricetidae; genus Microtus; species Microtus pennsylvanicus. The sequence continues at coordinate 71,485,106 of NC_134583.1, read as the reverse complement.
TGTTGTTCTTCAGACAGGCCTGGCACTCACTGAGTAGGCTAGACTGGCTAGCCAGGGATGCCCTGGAGCCTTCCCGTCTCTGCTTCTCATCACTGGAGTTTTAAGAGGCACCATAACACCCACCTGTCCCAAAAACTGGGTTCTGGGAATTGAACACAGGGCCTCATTCTTACAAAGCAGACAGTTCACTGACTGAGCCATCTCTGGAGCCCTTGAAGGCTCCTTGATGCCCGCATCTGAAGCTGGGCTAGTGTACTGGGGACACCAAGGGTGCTATTTTCCACAGGGGAAGCCGAATTCCCGAGTGGAGAGAGCTGAGTGCTGCTGGGCTCTACAGACGAGGTCGCACAGCTGTTTTTCTGTCAGCTTGCTAATCAGTGTTCAATGCAGAGGCCGAACTCTGAGAGCAACTTTCATCAGACTCCAAAAGCAGGAGTGGAGGGGAGGTGGGTGTCGGGCCCCAGTTGAGCCTCAGGGTTGGAGGCCATTTACAGGGAGTAAACTAAATTGGTTTGTGTGTATTTGCAACTGGCACCTACGAGGTGATATTATTGTTGTTATTACTGAAAATTTTATTGCATTTATTTATTTGGTGGTGGTAGTAGGGTATTTGTGTGTGTGTGTGTGTGTGTGTGTGTGTGTGTGTGTGTGTGTTTGGGCCTACACATGCCAAGCTGTCTGATGTCAGCACTTGACAATTGGCAGATATTGGTTTTTTTTTCTTCCATGTGGCTTCTAGGGGGATTGAACTCAGGCTGTCAGTCTTGGCAACAAGCACCTTTACTGGTTGGTGAATATTTATTTTAACACATTATCTTTTAGACTTATTCATTACATATATACATGTATGTATTTTGCCTTCATTTTTGTTTGCACACCATGTGTGTGGGTGGTGCCCACACAGGTCAGAAGGTTGCATTGGATTCCCGGGGAGTGGAGTTACAGATAGTTGTGAGCCACCATGATGGGGCCGGGACCCAAACCCTGGGTCCTCTGTGAAAACAATGCTTTTCACTGCTGAGCCATCTTTCTAGATTCCCCAGGTAGGTATTATTAATGTCTTCACAGATGAGGACATCGGTGCTCAGAGAAAGAGCTGCACAGTCAAAAAATACTAACCCCAAGATTCAAAAGGCCACCTTTACCTGTTCTGCTAAGTCCAACCTGCTCTCGCTCCTTCTTTACCACGAAAAATTAGGAACTAGCTGAGAAGGAGTAGAGGCCCTATACATAGCCTGTGCTATTTAAAATAGATGCTGTCAAAGGTCTGTATTTTTAGAATTCATTGCCAAAGGCAGGCAAAGCTAGGTGTAGGTCTGGCCCCGCCCACTGGCTTTGGTTCATCTCCTCTAGCTCCAGGGCATCTGAAGTAGTTTCCACATAGGTGCCTTTCCCTTTGGCTCATTATGATTTTACTTTATGGAAAAAGATAAACGCCGTGTGTGACGTCTGTAAAGTTGGGATTCATGTGCCAAGCGCTTTTTCTTTTTATATGTCCTGATTCCAAAAAAACGGTAGGTGAATGAAACCATTTTGATAGACATCTCCCTACAGACAACCACTCTGCCTGAAAAAATCTCAACGTTTAGCTGGTCTAAGCTAGTCATGGACACTCCCCACCCCTGCCCCACACCCCACTTTCTTTCTGGGAGGTGATTTTATGAGGGAGCCTATAACAAAGGCTTGGCCAACAATGTGGAGTGTGGAACACTTTCGGGCCCATTTTTCCCTTTCTGACAATGGGTGGTGTGTACTATAAAGATGAAAACTCAAGAACAATCGCAGTGGGTTTTTGATCCTACTGCACGTACTGGCTTTGGGGGAGCCTAGGCAGTTTGGATGCTCACCTTAGGAGACCTGGATAGAGGTGGGCGGTCCTTGGGCTTCCCACAGGTCAGGGAACCCTGATTGCTCTTCGAGCAGATGAGGGAGGGTGACTTGATCGGGGGAGGGGGAGGGAAATGGGAGGCGGTTGCGGGGAGGAGGCAGAAATCCTTAATAAATAAATAAATTTAAAAAAAAAGAAAAAAAGAAAAACCCCTTTGCCCCCGCTGCTTTCCTTCTCTTTAGAGTGTGAGGGCGGCGTAACAGAAAGATGAAAAAGTCCGAAGTCTTGGATGATCAGTGGGAAGTGTTGAGGTGGTTAATCAAACTCCCATGACTAACCTCTAGTTCAGCTGTTGTTTGAGGCGAATGATGTAACCTACTTTCTGTTAGATATTCTGATACTTGTGGCTCAATGCATTCTTAGCAAACAATTATTAATTTGTGAAAAACAAGTCAAGGGAGAGTGACTAACTCTCTGAAAGAAGAGTTGACTCGGAGGTTCAGGGAAAGCGTGTCTTGACACCTGGATCCACCCCTTGGTTATTAATCAATGGTATGCCAATAATTGTGATAATTGCAGCAAGCTACCATTTATCACATTGAAGAGATTTCTTATCTTAATAAGGAGCATTTTGGTTGCAAGTGATTAAACCCAGAAAGTTACACTGGTGTGAAAGGTGGGAAATTTAAGTTTCAGTTAAAACTGGACCCAGGGCTTGGATGATGTCGTGGAGTCTTGGTCCTTCTCCATCACGTTCTTCTCCTCTTCTTTGAGTTGACAGTGGGTCCAAGTTCCAAGCAGTAGCCACAAGGCTGCTGGACCTGCTACAGCCTCCGTGGTGAGCTCCTCATTTTCATGATTGCTGTGGCCGGGACCAGCTGTGAGCACTGGAGACGACAGAACCTCGTCCAGGCACCAGCCACTCAGTACAGGAGAGCCATCTCGGCGGAAGGTCTGCAGACTGGGAATGCTGCCTCCCCAGAGGAAAACAAAGGCTGTGTCTGCAAGGACATCGAGTCTGGAGCTGGAAAACTTGGAGCTGTTGGCCCCTCCACTCTGGTTTCTTTAAAAAAGGCTGAGCTTTCTGGAATCAACTGGATGAAGTAAAGAGTAATTGTTCCCATCTTTAGTAACACTTCTTTTCTGGAATATTGCAACCCCTTCTTAACAAACACCATCCTTTTTATACTATGTCAGCTGTTTTTGGAGTGTGTGTGTGTGTGTAGAAAGAAGAGAAGAGAAGAGAAGAGAAGAGAAGAGAAGAGAAGAGAAGAGAAGAGAAGAGAGAGAGCTGAATCGCCATGCAAATCCAGACCTCGCTCTTCCAAGGAGGCTTGCAAATTTAGTAAATAAGAATACAGGTGGAAGGCTGGGGTGTGGTTAAGTCTGAAAACCCTGGGTTTGATCCCCAGCATCCCAGAAACTGGGCGCATGGTGCCTGTCTGTAATTGCAGGATTCAGGAGGTGGATCCGAAATTCAAGGTCACCCTCAGCTAAATAGCAAGTTTTGAGACCAGCTTGGGCTGCCTGAATCCCCGACTTAAAACTAACAAACAAAAGCTGTTAAATTTGAATTTCAGACAAACAACTTTGTTTTTTTGAAGCACAAATGTTCCAAGAATCATTTGGGATTTATTTATGTTTACAAATATTTGCTGTGTAGTCTATGGAGTTCAGCTTGAGTAGGTGCCTTGTATTTCCGCTTGCTAAATCTTCTCCCAGGCGTGCCCTTTCTCTTCTGTTCATAGGATCGATTTATTCTGCCTGCTCTCCATCTAGGAAAGGCTGTGTCTAAGAGATGGGAGTCGGTGGACACTGAGGGGGAGGAATGTGTGGAATATGCAGACTGAAAAATTATCAAATAGTTTAAAAGTCCTTTGAAAAGCCAGGCAGTGGTGGCACGTGCCATTTAATCCCAGCAACCAGGAGGCAGAGGCAGGCAGATCCCTGTGAGTTTGAGGACAGCCTGCTCTACAGAGTGAGTTCTAGGACAGCTAAGGCTACACAGAGAGACCCCGTCTCAATTCCCAGGAAGCACCATGAGCGCTTTTGTCTGCTGACATATAAGCAGGAGGTTCTCCAGTTTCCCCCATGGGTCGGGAGGCCAGGGAGCACATTCTTTGACAACTGGGGTTATTTTGTTTTTATTTTTAATCCACTCTATTTCAGGAGCTTTAAAATCTTTAGAGCCTACATCAGGGCAAGGAGGTCATTTGTTTATGCAACCGTGATGTAAAGATGCATTGCTTTGCCTGCCTAAGGTACCTGATTGGTCAAATAAAAAGCTGAATGGCCAATTGCTAGGAAGTAGAAGGATAGGTGGGGCTGGAGGGCAGAGAGAATAAGTCTAGGCTTAAGAGAGATGGGAAAAGAGAAGGAGATACCCAGGGCCAGGCAGCTGCCAGCCAGACATGGAATAGGATGTACAGAATAAAAGAAACGTAAAAAGCCCCAAGGCAAAATGTAGATAAGAAACAGGTTAATTTAAGTTATAAAGAGCTAGCAAGAAATGAGAGAAGGCTGAACTTTCATTACTAATAACAAATCTCCATGCCATGATTTAGGAGTTGGTTGGTGGCCCAAAGAATGCCTGTTACAGTAGGTCTTTGTAGTTGAAAAGGTGATGTGTTCCTCATCAACGGGAGCTCTGCTGAGATGTGGGGGCAGCGTTGTTCCCAGGAGCAGGATGGGGCTGCCTGGCCGGAACTGGTGGTATCTGTGGGGCTCTGGCCTTGGTGTGGGTGTGCTTTGTCAGTCTGTCTGTCGGTCCGTCCTGGCTATGTTCACTGTTTCACATCCCTTCCTTTGGAACTGTTCTTGACTGGAGTGGAAAAGCAAGGACCTTTGATTTGTGCCCTTAGCTGTGTCGACTGAGTGACACTCTGAGCTCCTCCCAGTGCCTCTCCCCGCTAAAAAGTCCTCTTTAGTCATGTCCAGGGCCACGTCCATCCAAGGCCGTTGTGAGGATGAAACCCCAGTGCCCTTACTGCCTGCGTTCCTGTCCTTGCCTTCAGAACAAACTGTTGCTGGCTTGGTTTGGCTTCAGACATTCAAAATGTCTAACATGTCACCCAGTCTAGAAGCTCAGAAATCTGAAATCAAGGCATTGGTTGAGCCACGATCCCTCTAAAGGCTAAAGGGAAAATCTCTTCCAGCCCTTAAGCACCGGGCGCTTTGTGGCATGTGCCAATATGCCTCCCTCTATCACCTGTGACTCCTCTCTTTGTGTGGTTTTTTTCCCATCTCTTCGGACCTAGGGGCCAGTCTATCCTAGGGTGTTCACATCTCCACCTCTACAGCTATTAAACTCAAGGACCCTGTCTCTACAAGGTCCTCTTCTGAGGCCCTCCTGGACATTAGTGGGGTGAGGGGACACAACATTCAATCCAACATGCAGCTCTGGTGGACCTTCAGATAACGACGGCCCCTGTTCCCTTTCGCTAACCGGGTACATGGGAAATTAGCCGGGCTCTTATGTAACATTCGCAATCCCCTCTAAAGAATAGGCTATTTATGTAAGGCCACAGAAAATGTCTCGTAGGGTCACTTGCCAGGTGGTTCGTGCCAGGTGGTTTGTGCCAGCTGCCAGGAGTCAAGGGCTAGGTGACAGTCAACTCAGCTCCTTGGGAGCCCTTCTATAGAGGAGGAGAGCGGCTCGTAAACAAGGAATTACAATACGTCCATTTAGCAGACTGGTGAGAGCCCAAGGCTCCATCCACAACAATGCTTTGGAGCTGTTGACTTAGCACCCGGAGAGCCAGCTCAGCCCTGGCCCTGGCAACTGTCTGCAGGCCTCGCCCTCCTGGCCCTAGCCACTCCAGCTGGCAGGTTGTACAGTCTGTGCACGGGTTAATCTCCCTCATCGCCCTTCTCTCCCTCCTAGTTTACTCTGTTTCTGGCCTTTATCTCTCTTGGAAGCATCTCAGCTGGCCTTGGTGCTGTTTAATTTTTCTTCCCTGGTGATGGATGTCTACACCCCTTTTTCAAGAGACAAAACAAATTGTTTGTTTAACCTCCCTAGGAATAAGTGGGCCAGGGGTAGCGTGGGAAGGGAAGCATGTTGACTGTTCCGTGGGCAGACCTTCCTGGGTATTTCCAAAGAGTTCTTGACTGACTCACCTTCTTTCTTAGCTGAAATGTACTTTAAGAGAGTAACCCTTCCGTTTCTTCCCTGTCCATCCCCTTTCTTATTTTATTGTCCCTGTGCGGACACCATCGTGATCACATGTGGCCACAGCAGAGTCCCCTTGCTTCATTTTTTATCTTTTAGATGAGCACACGGAGCGGAGCTGGCACGTGAATGATGCTGTCTGCTGACCAAGTTGTTGCTTGAATGGGGTCCCGGGTTAGAGGCTTAGCCCTGTTAGGCAATGCTAAGAACACCTGACGGTAAAACAGGACCATTGGAATGACCTGGGTGTGGGACGCCTGTTTGAGCAGGCATGTTCCGCTTCCTCTGGAGAGGCTGCATCTGTGAGCATCAGCAGTGACCTTTCCTGATTGTCCCCAGGGACCCGACATGTCCCTGGGGTGGAATGTCAGTTCCCAGGCCTGATCCCAGGTGGAACAAGTCAATCACTAAAATCAAGATCTCTGGGAAGAGGTCTCCATCTTGGCCTTGGTTTTGAAAGTGCCCCCACATGAGTCCAATGTACACTCAAGGCCAAGGCCCCCTTCACACGCCCCTACAGTAACCAGAAGGCCGGAGAGACGCATGGGGTGGGCCTACCCTTGGGCTCAGGTTCTGCAGGGACTGAGGGCTGATGTCTCCAGTTTCTAGGGGATGCTGCTGCCACTTCCTGCCAAGACTACTGTTTGGGAGGCACAGTTCTGAAGCTAAGTTGTCCCCATCTGCCATTCTCATTGACTTGGGGTACTGTTGACCCTACTTGTCCTCTCCTCTCCTCTCCTCTCCTCTCCTCTCCTCTCCTCTCCTCTCCTCTCCTCTCCTCTCCTCTCCTCTCCTCTCCTCTCCTCTCCTCTCCTCTCATCCCGGGCCTTCCTCTGAAATACAGGAAAATCAGCGTTTGTTTTAATACACTGGTCCAGGGTGTGTACTGAACTGAGCCTCCTCCTGTTGCTGGCTTCAGAATGAAGGTGATGTATAGAGTGCTTTCCCTGAGGCAGACAGACCCATTTTCCTATCTCAGCCTGCTTTTGCTTTTCCTTCTTAGATCATCACTGGTTACAGTTACAGTGAGTTTTCATAAAGCCAAGCTTGCCTCTCTCATAATTTCCTCTCCTAGAGATGGCTATGTGGTGTTATCCATGGCACCCAGTGCGTTTAGTACAGACATTTCCTAACACAGCTCCCGGGAAGGGGATAGACGACCTTCAGTGCTGAAGGCTGAGCACACTGGCGGCAGTGTCTGGGTGGACAGGCTGGGTGCCCCAAGGCATTGATTGCTTTGTCTGGAGCAGTTACGGGGAGTGACTTATGGGAACCAGGTGAGACATAGCCACAGGATAGGTAGGCTTTTGGCCTACAGGGTAGGTAGGTAGGCTCCATGGTCCACAAGGTAGACAGGTAGGCTCCACAGTCCACAGACCACAGAGGTCTGGAAAAAAATTTCTTTCTGAGAGATCTTGTTTTTCATTCTATGAAGAGAATAAGTTTTATTTTTGGTGAAACCCAATTTTTGTCTTGTTCTTCACGGGTTGCACCTTTTGCTGTCTAAGGTTAGGAACATTTGTCTAGCCAGGCATAATGGTATTCAATGTAACCCCATTGGGAAGTAGAGGCAAGAGGATCAGGGATCCAAGGCTCTGAGAACTAGCAAGTTCAAATCTCAAAATAACAGTACCCTCCAAACCAACCAAACAAAATGTTTGCTCGCCTAACTCAAGGTTCAACAGTGTTTATGTTCACCCTAATTTCGGATGTTAAAATCCCAGCCCTCAAGGTGGTGGGCACTTTGGGAGGCTGCTAGGTTACAGGGCACAGACTTCATGGATGGGATTCATCGCCCCACGCAAAAACTTTAGAACAGTGGTTCTCAATCTTGCTAATGCTGTGACCCTTAAACACAGTTCCTCATGTTGTGGTGACCCCCAACCATAAAAATATTTTGTTGCTACTTCATCATTGTAATTTTACTACTGTTAGGAATTATAATGTAAATATCGAATGTTCTATCCTCTGGGGGTCATGACCCAAAGGTTGAGAACCACCGTCCTGGTGGTTTATCCTCTCCTTCTTGCTCTGAGGTCATAGTGAAGAGATGGCTCTCTGGGGAGTGAGCTGTCTTGAGACACGGAATCTGCTAGTGCCTGATCTCGGACTTGCTTGCCTCCAGAACCGAGAGACATAAGCTTCTATTGTTCATATGCTGCTCTGCCCACCAATTTGTTCTCTATCTCTATAAGTTTCTCATCTCAATAATGTCTTAGAAATGAGCATACACACACACACACACACACACACACACACACACACACACACACACACACACAATATTACCTTTAAATACCAGCTTTTAAAAAATTATTAACGCATGATTGCCTGGAGATTTATCTAAGTCATTGTGTGCATCAATGGTCTGTTTCTTTTTATTGCTAAATAATATTCCATGAAATGGACATACCACAGTTTAACAATTCACACACTAGATAATGTGCAAATTTTTATATAAGTATATGTTTTCGCTTTTCTGGGATGCATGCCTGAGGCGGCAAGTGCTAGCCACATGAGAGTTGAGTGTTTCATTTTATAAAGCCAGGAACTGTCTTCCTGAGTGACTCTACCCTTTTTCATATCTACTGGGAGTGTGTGAATGGTCTGGTTTCTTGGATTCTTGCTTTCATATGGTGCTGTCACGGTTTTTAAATCACAGCCGTTCTGGTAGATGTCTTGCTTTGGTTTGATATGTTGTAGGCCTAGTATATCGCAGGCTGCTTTCTGAGGAGCTGGGTCTTCTCCTTTTCAGGGCACTGTTCCATTTTCCTCAGTTGTCAACTCTCGGGTCATAAAGCGGTTGTTTCCCATATTTTCTTTGCAATGGCTCTGCCACATTACCTTTTAGCTCCTTTTTGATGTATATTTTAATTTTTCTTATTTTTTTTTTTAAAAAAAGAACTAGCCCAATGATGCAGCGTTTGTCTGAGAAGTAGAAGGTCCTGGGTCTTTGGGTTCAACTCCCAGCATAGAGACAGTAACAAAATTGGCTTTCTGTTTCTGTGGCTTTTTATTGTTTTCCCGAGGTAGATCATTTTGATTTCTGTGCTTGTATTGCCTTTCTTCTGCTTGAGTTGGGCTTGCTTTGTTTGAGTTATACACAAGACCTCGGGCTGTACCAGGGAGCTTGGAGGTGACCGTCCACCGAGAGTCAAGGATCTAGTTTGTGCTATTGGTGTTGTTGCAGACAGGGTCTCACTATATAGCCCAGGCTGGCCTGGAACTCAATAGAGATCCACTTGCCTCTTCCTCCAGAGCGCTGGGATTAAAGATGTGCACCACCATACCTTGTTTTGTTGAGACAGGATCTTGCAGCCTATAACCCAGGCTTGCTTTGAAAGAGCGACTCCCCTGGCTCAGCGTCTCCCATGTTGTGGTTACAGGTGGGCACCACCGCATCCTAGCAGCCAATTATCTTCTAAGAGGATCCAAATAAAACGACAGCCATGTGTTTAAGCATGTAGCAACTGTTCATGAATTTCCACATGCATGTGGGGTCCACTGCCATTCACCTGGAGGACATCATTTAACCTCACCTGTGTAGAGCGTAGGCGAGGGATTTTGTGTTACCCTCATTTTGTTTCTAGGAAATTCTGTTTCAGATGAGTCTAAGTCTGAAAAATCACCAAGTTAATAGAAAAGGCGTCCAATTTCCCAGCAGCTTTCAAACAAAGAACCAGTATTGATTCTGGTGATTGGGTCTACACTTTATTGGCATTTCCTTTATTTGCTCTAAACTAATACCTTTTCTGGGCTCTAGAAATCTGTCCAGGGTAGCACTGTGGAGGCTCCACCTGACAGAGATAGACAGATCATCAAGGACAACTCAGATCTGAGAAAGTTTTGAGGAATGCTCATTTTGTAGGATGCCCTGAAATACAGTACTTTTAAATATATAATTTATTTACTTTTATTTCCTGGACATTCACTTTTTTCCTGCATGTATGCCTGCATGAAGGTGTCAGCTCCCCTGGAACTGGAGTTACAGACAGTTATGAGCTGCCATGTGGGTGCTGGGAATTGTACCCCAGTCCTTTGGAAGAGCTTTTAGCTGCTGAGCCATCTCTCCAGTTCCTTGGTACTTTCTCCTCCACCCTTTCTGATGTTGTCCTCATGATTAGACTAGAATTGGGGAGTTTAGGAGGAACTCCAAAGCTCTTAGAGGTTAAGCGTCGTTGTCACCCCACCACGTCTAGGTCAGGTCCCATCCCCATGAATTGTGCAGCCTCGGTACTTGCTGGAGCTTGTGCTTGCCAGGTTTGTCCGTGGCGGCCATCGTCCTCTTTGCTCTCTTCCACACTGTACTCTAGAAGTTACCCTGTCCCCCACACTCAGGAGGAAGAGTAGACCTGCGTTTCCCTGACAGTGCCACTGCTATAGAATCATTCAGGAACTGCCTGATGGAGAATTTGTCTTTCAGCCTCACGTGTTTACCTGAACATTGTTTACATCAGGATGGCTTCGTGTGTGTTTTCCCGCACTTTAAAATCCCACCTGTGCTATTTATTTTGTTACTAGCTTCATTGTGAAAGTTGTTGTCCCCCGCCCCCCGTCCCAGGTATTGAATTCAGTACTAACAGGTGTTTTGTAAGAACACTGGCCCTTGTAAGGACATTGCTTCACCGTCTCCTTGACTGCGTTGCTGCCAGCTCCAAGGCTGGTGGCGTTCTTAGTTCTTTTTTCAATTCTTCTGTGCGGGACACATCCAGTTCTCTGGCTCCTCTTACGGCTTCATCTTTATCAATCACGTTTATGGATTTGCATTTGATTGCCTCATTGCAGCTTTCTGCGTCTCTCTTCCCCTTGGGTGTTGCTGAGTTCCTTGAATTACTGGTCTGTAGTTTTTGTTGTTAATACACTTCTGTTGGTACTTCTTCAAGAGCCCTTCTGCCGCCTGTGTCTTCTCCCTTGGGAGCTGATGTGGGATTGTCCCTCCAGGTCCTAACGTGTTGCTGCCTTGTTTGCTTGGCCACTTTGACGGCATATTTTATTTTGGACAGCTCCCCACTCCTTCACCTTCAAGCTTACCTATTTTCATCTCCCTGTTTATTTGGCCAGGAGTCCCATCTAGCAGATTTTGATCTGTAGATGGGACTCCATTTAACTATATTTCCTATGTTCCAAAAGTTCTACTAACCAGGCGTGTGAGATGACCCCGTGGGTAAAGGTGCTTGCTGGCAAGCCTGATGACCTGAGTTTTAACCCTGGGACCCACGTGACGCCCTTTGACTTCCATGCATGCGCCATGGAGCCTTCCCATGCATGCATGTACCATATACACCTGCGCACAACTGAAATAAATCAATAAAAGTGAAATAAAATTTAAAAAAATTCGAAGTACGCACTTAATGTCTTCTCTGCTAAATTTAGCGTGTGAGTCAGCTGGGGGTGAGTTTCCATTGGCTGACTATTCTTCTCACTGTGGACTCTGTCTTCTTTGTCTCTACGCATGCCTGGTGATCTTTGGTTGGATGGCACACTTTGTGATTTGCCCGTGGTAGGTGCTGTTTCTGCGTTACTATAAACACTCTTGAGCTTTGTTCTGGGCTGCAGTTAAGTTCCTTGGAAACAGTGTCATTCTTTGAGTCTTCTGTGTGTGATTAGTTAGGCTGGGCCAGAGCACAGCCCTCTCTCGGGCTGATTATTCCCCATCACTGAAGCAAGACCTTCCTGAGTGCCCTACACAATGCTTCATGAATGCTGAGTTTTCGGGCTGGCTGGTGGGAACTAGTGTGGCTCCGTGTGCACACCCGGCATCCTTTGCCTGAAGCCTCATGCGGATCTTTTCCTGGCATCGTTAATGGCCTTATCCTTGTTCAGGCTTTGAAGAGGCTCTCTATAGACCG